>NC_022014.1:15230910-15244428 GCF_000317375.1 Microtus ochrogaster | reverse complement strand
ACGCATGCACACACGCACACACACACACAGACCTGACATCCTCCTCTGGTCTCCACATGTAACAGAGCACATGTCCCCACCATGAGCAAACACACACACACACACACACACACACACACACACACACACACACAGATCTGACATCCTCCTCTGGTCTCCACATGTAACAGAGCACATGTCCCCACCATGAGCAAACACACACATGCACACATGTACACACACACACACACACAGACCTGACATCCTCCTCTGGTCTCCACATCTGTCAGAGCACATGTCCCCACCATGAACAAACACACACATACACACACATACACACGTTTTTAAGTTGATATTTCAGTTGAAATCATATTCATGTAGCCATGTATATGAGGAGAGCATACTGTTTGCATATGGAGCCATCCCCAATGCAGAAATGACAGAATGAGCTTTGAAGAGATTACGTAACTTGCTCAAGGCCATGTGTTCAGGGTTTGAACCCAGCAGTGTGCTGTTCTCCACCTGACTTCAGAGCCCTTCTCTCTGACCATACTAAAGAATTTCTCCTGCTTCTGTCACCCACTGCCATCTGAAGATACATTATACTATGCATGGTTGTGTCTCCTTAGCTCCTAGTCAGGTTCTGGGACTAAGAAAACCCTCAACACTTAAATGACTGCTTATTCCAGCCACGGGGTGAGAGTGAAAAACAAAGGACAAATGCATCCGTCAGCATTCCCTGGATACAAATAGCTCATGAAAGACAGAATTAAAGAAATGTTGTTCTATGACATTCAACTCTGCCAAGAACCTAAGCTTACTGCCTGGCTACTTGATGTCCTCTGGGCTTCTGTGCATCCTCCCCAACCACGACCTCTGTGGGATAGCAGCCATGCTGGCAGAAGACCAGGAGTCCTAGGTACCAGAGAACTTGGCTGCATGCCGACTGATTGCCCTGTGCCCCCTTCCATCTAATGACATTCTTGTTTACTTTAATTCTACTGAGTGTGTTTGCACAAGTGTAGAGTGTGCATGCATGTAGGTAGGGAGGTCAGAGGTCAATGTCAGTGTCTTCTTCAACTCGCCTCCACCTTCTTTTTGTTTTTAATTTAATTCAGTTTTTCTTTATTTTATGTGTATGAGTGTTTGGATTGTTAATATATATGTATACCACATGCAGGCCTGATACCCACAGAAGTCAGAAAAATGTGTTGGATCCTTCTGGAACTCAGTTACAGACAGTTGTGAGCCTGCGTGTGGGTGTTGGGAACCGAACCTGTGCCCTCTCCATGGGGTATGCTATCACCACTGAACTATCCACCTTAGTTTTGAGACAGACTCTCTCAGTGAACCTGGAGCTCACTCAGACTGGCTAGCCATCCAGCAACCCCAGGAATCCTCCTGTCTCCGCCTTCCTAGTGCTGGGACTACCACATCTGTTTTTGACATAGGCTTTGGGAATCTGATCTCGGGGATTTAAAGGTCTGCACATCACTGACTGGGCACTCTCCCCTAACATCACTGACTGGCCACTCTCCCCTACCCTCTTCTCGGTCACTTCTCCTGGACTCTCCTCTTCTGCACCAGGTCCTACCGATCTTTGGCTGAGAACTTGGGGAGGTGACTGATCAATCTGACATTCCTTTCTTGGGCTGGAATTTGAACAAAGAGCAAATAAGCAGGCATTGGCTGTGGTGCTCTGGCAAGCACTGACAAGCAGAGCCCCCTCCTGGGTTCCTGACAAGATTCCCAGCCTCATCCTGTAGCTTCCTGTAATGTTTTAAGGCCCTGGTAGCCAGCCATGAAACACAATCATTCATCCACTCATCCATCCACTCATCCTCTCTCTCCATTTCTGTCTTTCTTAGGGTTCTTATTGCTGTAAAGAGACAGCATGACCACAGCAGTCTTATAAGGGAAAACATTTAATTGGGGCTGGCTTACAGGGTCAGAGGTTTAGTCCATTATTGTGGTGGCAGGAAGCATGTTGGCACATGGGCAGACATGGTCTGTAGGGGTAGCTGAGAGATCAGCATCTGGATCTGAAGGCAGCAGGAAGATAGAAAGACACTAGGCCTGGCTTGAGCATTTGAAACCTCAAAGTCCACACCCAGTGACATACTTCCTCCAAAAAGGCCACACCATATAACAAGGCCCCACCTCCTAATTCTTCCAAGTAATGCCACTCCCTGTGAGTCTCTGTGAGCCACTTTCATTCAGACCACTACAATCTCCTTGTCTCTTTTCTTCCCTCCCTCCCTCCTCTCCTTATACTGCCCAAGCAGGCCTCAAATTCCTGGACTCAAGAAAGCCTCCTCCCTCCACATCTGAGCAGCTACACCACCGTGCCTGTCTCATAAACTGTTTTGCTCAAGTTCGTTTGAGTAGCAATCCAAAGACTCCTGGTTAATGCAAGATCTAGTATTAGAAGTAGGGTGTTACGAGGCTAAGTGCTGGCATTTGAGCAGAAGGATGAGGAGAAGGGGATTTGGCCATTCTCTGTTACACTGCAATGCACAAATGAATCATTGTCTATTAAGCCTTTCCTGGCTTCCTGGGGCTGTGACATCGAAGGATATGGTAAGAAAAGGGTTGTATTTTAGAGTGTGCTAAAGAACGAGAAGGGTAAGAAAGAAGAAGAGTAAGAAACAGGCGGCCTTGAAAGCATAAGAGGAAGACACACGGTAGCTGAGAGCTGCCTGTTTGCCAATGGCCAGCCATTGTCTGGGAGTGGGAGAAAAGACTTGTTCTCTCCTTTAGGTTAAAATGAGCAGAAGGAGCCCGGTGGTGGTGGCGCACGCCTTTAATCCCAGCACTCGGGAGGCAGAGGCAAGCGGATCTCTGTGAGTTCGAGGCCAGCCTGGTCTACAGAATGAGTTCCAGGACAGGCTCCAAAGCAACAGAGTAACCCTGTCTTGAAAACAAAACAAAACAAAACAGAAACAAAAATAAGCAGAAGGAATTGGAAACAAGAGGCCCTGATATGTATTCTCTGGTTCCTGATTTTGTTTTTTTATTATTGCTTTATAACTAGTTTTCCCAAACTGCCGATACCTCCAGTTTCCTATCTCACCGGGTTGTCAGGAGGCTTGAGAGAAGGAAAGTCAATATCAAGTGATCGACAATGCCACCCTCAATATTTTTGTGATTATTGTGAAAAATGGGTGAGTTTGTGAGCTACTCACCACCCCAAGCCTATTGTTTTGCATATTTTTGACTCCAGGCCAAGACAGGAACATTATGCTCGAGGCACAAGGGGATGCCAGGGCACCTGGTCCAGCCTTAGCAGGACGGCAGGAGGTTCTTCTTTCAAAGCTGGACTCTGATAAGATCTCTGACTATTTACAGTGTTGGCCAGAAGCCCCAAAAGCCAGCATCTCCTGAATGTTTTAAGAGTGTCATTTGGCCAAAGAAACCTCAAGCCTGGGGCATGATGATCTGGGATAATGATTTCAGACCCCAAACTCACAGGCACGGGAAGAGACTTAGCAGAATCGTCTCCTATCCAGAGGGCACTTCCTCCCAGGTGTGCACCTAGTGTGATCCCATAGGAGATAAACAGTCCACAGGAGAGATTTTCCTAGAGAGAAAAGCTGGGACCACAGGGAAAGGGAGCCTTTTACAGGGGAGACACAAGGGAAGCCATGGCCTCACGTCCAGAACATGACATCTGTGTGGCATCTGGAAGAACACAGTAGGCAACAAACCAGTGACCGCAGGGAATGGTTTCATTTCCCAAATGAGATCGGGGTTTGGGGGCATCTGTGTGTTGTACGGGTTGCATCTATGAAGGCACACATGTGGAGGTGTTCAAGGGTGTGCGTATGTGCTCCATACATGTAGAGGCCGAAGATGACATTGGGTGTCATCCTTGATCACTCTCCATATTATTTTTTGAGTCAGATCCTCTCACTTGATTACAGAGTCTCTGATTGGACTAGTCTAGCTGGCCAGCTGGCTCTGAACCCCGTCTTAGCCTCCTGAGTGCTGGGAGTATAGGTGGGCCACTGCACCAGACTGGTATTTACACGGGTGCCAGTAAATGAACTCAGGTCCTCATGCTTTATCTACTAAGCCAGCTCCTGGCACCCTTGAGAGTTTTCACTGACAGCTTCCTGTGTCTCCTCCACCACTGTTAGCTGAGTGCATTGCTGGTGACCAGACTCAACCATTTAGCCTCCCAGGACCACAAAAAGGTCCACTTCTGGGACCTGCAGGTCACCCAGACTGTGACCATCAGATGAATTAGACCATATTTCTGGGGAAAGAGGTTGACTACAGAAAGTGGACATTTTTTGAAGGTGACCTAGTAGGGATCCGGACCAGCATATGGAGGTATTGCAAGACCATGAACATTCCAGGTACTTTTTGTTTCTTTGTTTTGTTTTTCGAGACAGGGTTTCTCTGTAGCTTTGGAGCCTGTCTTGGAACTCATTCTGTAGACCAGGCTGGCCTCGAACTCACAGAGATCCACCTGCCTCTGCCTCCCGAGTGCTGGGATTAAAGGTGTGCGCCACCACCTCTCGGCTTCTAAGTACTTTATTTTTAATCTTTTAACAATATCTCTTCATTAAACCTTCTATGTATCAAAAGCTTTATAAGACACGCGCATAGACAGACGTCTTTTGATCTCGTTGTTTCTCTAAGACAGGTAGGATTGACACAGCCGTCTTCATTATATACATGAGATTGAGCTTGGAGAATGTCTGTTTTGTCCTAAACACTAAATCAGTAATCACTCAGGGAGAACCTAATCCAGGTCTCTTGGGGTTTTGGTTGTTTTGTTTTTTGTTTTTCCTGACAGGGTTTCTCTGAGTTCAAGGCCAGATATAATGAGTTTCAGGACAGCTAGCCTCGAACTCAGAGACCCGCCTGCCTCAGCCTCCTGAGTGCTAGGATTAAAGGCACGTGTCACCATGCTCTGCAAGCCCAGGTCTCCAATGCCAAGCAAGTGTTGCTGGAAAGAGGGGCGCAGAGCCACCCCTCACACAATGGAGCTTCTGCTCTCTGTTCTGCAAGTAGAATGAGATCGGTGGGGACTAAGCCACCTGATGTCCGCACAGCTTCAGAATCTCTCTACACAGTGCTTGAGCAAATCCTGTGCCCTAGTGCAGCTGGGGAGGGGAAGTGACCGTCTGAGATAGCTGCCGGGCAGCCATGCGGAGATCGTTGTCCTTGCGGTTTCATTGATTTCTGTAGAAAGGGAGTCTGTGATCTTAGTTGGAAATATTTACGCTCCAAGGAGAGAAGCTTGGGAGTCTGGTAGTGTCATTAGGCCACTCCTCCCAGCGACCTCCTTCATTCAGCGAGTCCTCCCCTGTGGCTCCAGCCTCCTCCATCAGTCTTCCCTTGCCCAGAGCAGGCTGTGTGAGGCCCTGTGTCTATGAGAGCCACCTCCAAAGCCAGAATGGAGGAGTAATGACAAGTGATGGCACCTACAAGGGGGGCAGCCTCCCTAACCAGGGAGACACTTCAAAGCGTGCCCCCCGCAGTCTCGGCAGGAGGCTTCCTGGGCCTCGCCTGTCTTCTCAGACGCCTGTCCACATGGTCTCCCAGGTTTGCAGAGCCAGTACATTTGTCTGCGTGAGTCTTTCACAGTCAGCCGGGCCTCTGCAGAAGGGGAAACGGAGGTTCCGTGATGCCCAGGTTGTGAGTTTAGGAGAGAGGGAGCTGAACCCACCTTCCAAAATGCCTATCTGGGATTCTACTTGCCAAAGCCACCCTCCCCGAAGGTGAAGACTGTGCCTTATCTGTCTCTGCCTACAAATTAAAGCCAATAGCTAAGGCTCTATACATATTTCTGTGGCAATAGCTGACTCGCTTTGCTGTCTGGGTCCTTAGGCCAAACTTGATTCAAGTCCAAAATTTGAATTTGCAATTCCTTCAGGCCTCCAAGAACAAAGAACATTAGATGCTCACAGACGTTGGATAATGTCCAATCTGATTCCCCAGTACCCAAATAAAAATTCTTTATATTAGTAAAATTGTTTGGCAGTTCTCAAAGTCCTTCTATTTGATCCAGCTAGTCATCCCTAACACCACAAACTTAGTGCAGAGACGAGGAAACGCCGCAGAGAGACGGTGTAATTTGTCCAAAGTCACACAGACGGTCCAGAGCTCTCTCTGCACCTGTAGCGATGGCAGATTCCGATTCCTTTCCTCGGGGCCAAAGGGCACTCCTGGAGAAGGAAGAAAGTGACCTGAAGGAAGCAATGGAGCAGGAAGATGATGGTTGTCCCCAGTTGCTCCCATTTCTTGAGACCCTCCCCCATGCCAGGTCCCGCACTGCACCTCCAGGGACGGGGTCCCCAAAGCTGACAACCTCAAAAGTGTGTGTGACATGATGGAGAATGAGCTGTGATGCAGAGAGAGAAACTCTCAGTGGAAACCACATTGTGATCAGCTCTGCTAATTCAAATGGAATGCTCTTTCCAGTCCAAGAATGGGAAATAGTATAAACCATTGTCATTTTGAACAGTGCTGAGAAATCATGCAGTGGGAGCTGGACATGGTGGTGCGCTCCTGAGATCCCAGCACTGGGGAGATGCAAGCAGCTGGATAAGGAGTCTAAGGTCAGCTCAGCTACACAGACAGTGATGCCAGCCTGGCTTGTGTAAGGCTCTGCCGCACAAAGACAAAAAAAATGCTATCAAAGTTTACATAAGAATGTGTTTCAAAGGTATGTACACTTGGTTAATATTTGTTTTATTTTATTTTATTGTTTGTTTTTTTGAGACAGGGTTTCTCTGTAGCTTTGGTGACTGTCCTGGAACTAGCTCTTGTAGACCAGGGTGGACCCAGACTCACAGTGATCCGCCTGCCTCTGTCTCCAGAGTGCTGGGATTAAAGGCGTGCATACACCACCACTGCCCAACTTGGTTAATATTTTAAATCACAATTTCTCTGAATTTTGTGATGTTTGCAGTATTTGTTGACTTTAAAAACATACTATTTTTCTTTTTGAGACAAATTGTCACTATGTAGCTTAGGTTAGCCTCAAATTCACAATCTCCCTGTTTCAGCAAAAGCGTGGGTACCTGCGCATTTCTCCATCTGGCCAGCTTCCTGTGTCTGAAACAGAACAGTCAGGTAAGGGGTGTGTGTGTGTACATGTGATCACACATGATACATGCCTGTAGCTTAGAGAACAACTGTTCACTAATCAGTTCTTTCCTTCCTCCTGGTGTTGAGGCAGGGTCTCTCTTGCCGTTTGTGCCAACAAGCTCTGTACTCCAGGCTAGGTGACTCTTAAGCTTCCAGGCCATTCTCCAGTTCATGACTCCTTCCCTCCCTCAGGAGTGCTGGGAGGACAGGCGTACTCCACTGGGTCTAGCCTATCACCTGGTTTCCTTGGGTAGAACTCAAGCCGTCAGGCTCGCATAGCAAGTCAGCTTGTTCTTACCCCTTGCCTTTTCCTCTTCCGCTCGGCCTCATGGGTTATGTAGCCACACCTGTTCATTTCACCTGTGGAGAACAGTTCCTAACAGCATGGAATTTGTTTTTTAAAACCTGTGAGTCTGAATGGAGTGGTTCCCAGGAAAAGAAAGGTAGGGCTTTCTTCTCTGCTATGTCTGGGAGATGCTCAGGGTTGTAGTGAGAAGTCACGGCTCCATCCCAGTCAGTAGAGAAGCTGGTTGCCCAGGATTGGCCTGTGGAAACAACCCACGGCCTTAGGAACCCAACCTCAGACCTCACACTGCCCACATGGCTGAGGCTCCCATATGAAGCAGATCAGCCTGGCCTGCACGCTCTGTGACCAGAAACTTCTCGTGCAGAGCACCCGTTGGGGAGGTCTGAGGACTTCACAAATATGCAAGAGCCTAAAGTCCTGAGGGAGGTAGGTGCATAGGTTTAGATGGCACTGTGAGTGTGCAGAGAGGAGCCTCAATATGAAGGGTTGTGTGTTTCTACAGAGACCAATCTCAGGGCCCCTGCCCAGGCAGACAAATTCGGGGAAGCCGCTGGGGTTTATTGTGGGGCCAGGCGCCAGACTCAGCCAAAGCAAAAACTTTTTTGGGAAGGGTGTGACAGACGTGGCAGGCCCTACACATGAGACAGGTCCTGTTTGAGATGGTCCCCTTCTTACCTGCCTCCCACTTCTTTTTTGTTGTTGTTGTTGTTTGTTTGTTTTGTTTTTTTGAGACAGGGTTTCTCTGTTGCTTTGGAGCCTGTCCTGGAACTAGCTCTTGTAGACCAGAGCTGGCCTCGAACTCACAAAGATCCGCCTACCTCTGCCTCCCACGTGCTGGGATTAAAGGCATGCGCCACCATTGCCAGGCTCCGCCTCCCACTTCTTCACCAAGGACTAAAGCATTCCCTACAGGGAAACCTGAATTTGGACTTCTCCCGGCCAGGCCTGCCAAACCTGGAAGACGGGAAAGCGTGGGAAAGACTGACACCATTTTTCTTCCCACTCTAGACAGCGCTGCTCTTCTGCTGTCCCCTGAGTGGACGCCCTTCTCCATCAGTGCCCCTCTCCCAGCACCGCTGGGACTGGCAGGTCCACTTAATTGACAGACAGGACAGCTGAAGCAACTTAGTTTGCCCAATCTTGCCAGGAAGTGGGGTTTTTCATACTTGGACAGGGACGATGCCGGTTTATCCTAATGGTATTTAGATCACTGTGAAGCAAGGTAAGTGCAGACTGATATTTTCAAATAAAAAGCTAATGAAAAAAAAAATCTAAATATCACCACTCACTTCCAGGAAACCCCATGTTAAACAACAAACACCTCAGGGAGCATGGAAAAGACCTAAGTCTTCACCTTTGCCTCCCTGCCTGCGGGCTCAGCTCTTTGTCAACAGGCTTGTAAATGACAAGTCACCCGAGGACTTGGTTTTCTAGAAAGCTGAGCAAGTAGCAAGTGCGTTGTTGTGTATATAAACATGCCTGGTAGGGAGAACGAAGGATGCTTAATCTTAAATGTTAGCAAGGCTTCCCTGGGGAGACCTGGTTTCCCTTGCCGGATACGAATATCACACCAAATAGATCGTGCAAAGTTGAGTAAATGTTTTGTTTCAAGGGATTAGAAGAGACAGCTCTGTAGGTAAAGGGCTAACCCTGGCTTAGTTTGTTTCCTGTCCCTACCATAGAATTCCCTGATGAAAGCAACTTTAGGGGAAGAGAGTTTATTCTGCCTCCGGGTCCAAGGAAGCTGAGGCTTCTGGGACCCAGAACAGCTGGTGGGGTTGAATGCACGAATCCACAGTGGGAAAGCGGACAGTAAGGATGCTCATCTAGGGCCCTGTTTGCTTTCCCTGTTTCATGCAATCCAGGATGCCCTGCCCAGGAAACGGGTCTTTCCACATCTATTAAACATAGAGATAAGCCCTCACCCACAGGCACGCCCAGAGGCCACCTCCCCAGTTAGTTCCCACACACTCAAGTTGGCAATTAACGTAAAGCTAACCATCACATCTCACAAGCGTGAGCTCTTAGGCTCAATCCCCCAAAAACACTCTCATCAAAAAGTAAATAATAAATAAATAAATAAAATAAAAAAGTCTTGTGATCTCAGCCTTGGGGAAGTGGAGCCCTGTGGGCTCCCTAGGAGCTCACTGGCCAACCAGCCTACCCTAATCAGTGAGCCCCAGCTCCCAGTGGACAGCTCCTGAGGAATGATACCTGAGATTGGCTTCTGGACTCTATACCCACCCACAAATATACACCAATACACACACTTTTTTTTCTAAAGCATGAGGACCATTGAGATGGGTAAGCAGATAAAGGTGTTTGCCACCAAGTCTGAAGACCTGAGTTCGATTCCTGGAAACCACATGGAGGAGAGAACTGATGCCCATAAGTTGTCCTCTAACCTCTCTCTCTCTCTCTCTCTCTCTCTCTCTCACACACACACACACACACACACACACACACACACACACACAAGACCTTGCCTTAATTTCTATCAGGTCCCTGTTGTGCTGGAGTGGGAACCCCATCTTTCTAACTCTAAGTCATTGATGGGTCAGGGTGGGGTCAGCGACACGGACTGCTAGTAAGACCAGGAAGTGCTCCACACATGTCCATCTTAGTGAGAGGTTAGCACCATTTTTATCCCCATTTTACAGATGAGGCAAAGAGATAGTAGAGGGTTGCAGAGATAGGAAGGGGCACAGTGAAGTCTAAAATCAAAGACCCAAGGACAGAGCTGCCACCAAATATCAGTCACCTAATGTTGACTGATTGCTGTGTCCTGACCTAGGTGGACAGGACGGAGCAGTGAAGAAAGCAGAAGGAGGTCCCAAAAGAGCTTTGGTTTGACTGATTCCAGCCACTTCCTGCTTACGGCAACCATGAGACGCGCCCTCCATTTCATGGTTGCAGGCACCATGTCCCCCAGATTTTGTTTTCTCCTGTTGCCGTCCTAAGGTCTAGTAACTGCCCATTTGTTCCAGGAGACTCCCAGAAAGATGTGTGTTCATCTCACTGGCTGCTGTGTTATGCTCCAGGGAAATTTCTGGGCTGAGGCCTCTCTCCCACCCCCTCCCGCCTGCTCTGAGCCCCACAGCAGCATGCTGTCACCCTGCAGGCTCCGGGAGAACCAACTCTGTGCTACTTCAAGCACAATGCTCAAGCCGTGACTGCTTGGGGGCCTGGCTCATAGAGCCCACTGGACACCTGGCTCATATGAGATCCATCTCTTAGAAAGCCAGAGATCTCCTGGGAAATCATCCCCTCTAGCCTTCCTTTACAGAGAAGGCTCATGAGCCCAGAAAACGGAGATAAAGCACTGTCGGTCACCGGATTCGTAGCAAAAGGAGGACTTAAAATCAGAGAGAAGGGGATGTCTAGTCATTTTGTGCAGCTGTTCTTGAGCCCATCCCTTCCTCGTACTCTTGAGACACCGTCAGACCTCAGGGTCCACTCTCTGTCGTATGAAAAGAGTGGAGGCTCTGCTGCCCAGAGCCAGTCTCACTGCTCGGCATCGGCATCGTACCTCCCTGGGTAAACACAGCCTTACTTTCTTCATTCATGAATAAAGTCTGCAGGAATTTCATGGGGCATTCAGTGAACTGAAGGGTTCATGCCTTTAGCACACTTGCTTCCCTTCCTTGCATCTCAGGATCACATAAAAAAGACAGGATCCTTGCCCTCAAGATTATAATCAAAGCTATGAATGAATCTGCACGAGATGAAGGGCGAAATCGATAAGCTAGCTAAAGGGTGGAGTCAAGGAAAGTAGGAAAGGTAATCGGAGCACTTTTCGTCAAAGAGGAAATGCACGCTTAGAAGCTGAGAAAGAACGGTGAATTGCCAGGATGTATTAGGAAAGTTTTCCAGAGAGGTCTTCCCCAAGTCCCTTCGTAAGGCAGCCTCCATCTTTACACTGGGCTTCACAGCATAAAGCCTGATACACTTGTCCAGCAGTAAAAAGTAAGCCCTCCCCGGAAGCAAAACGAATGGAACGAGGAACCCCGGCTAACATAGCGAGAGACACATTGGACAGGCTAAGGTTTTTGTTTTCCGGAGGCAGAAGGGAGCCTGTCCTGCAGAGCTGGGGAGGGACTGCCTGGTCTGGAAGGTCCACATTCCTGACCATTGGCTGACTCCTTTCATTTTCATTCCAACTGGTAAGCCCAACCAGACAAACCCCACCCACTCTAGACTTTGGGTGCCTAGAAGTTGGCCCTTGACAAGGGGATCATCAGAAGTCACCAGGAGCTCTCAGGTGCATCCAGTTGTGTTGTGTATTGGTCCAGCAAAATGTTAGAGAGATATGTGGCTCAGAGCTTTGGGCAGGGGGAGGGGGGGGGCGCATGATTAAATCACCAAGTCTCTTATTTGTGTTGGATAGTGAGATAAACTATGGGAGCCTTCACCCATAAAACTGTCTGCAGTATTGAAAACACGCTTCATAAAAAACTCCCTGGTGACCAGGAATGCACCCCTCTAAGATGGGAGTTGGTTGAAAATGCTTTCACGACAAAGCAAAACAAAAAACATAAATTATTAGTGCTTGTCCCGTTGCACAGGTGGGCGGTAGGGGGCGCCATTGATACAAAGTAACCCGTTGACTCCATTACAGGAACGGCAGACTGTTTTCATCGAGCAAGTCCCTATTCTGAGTAATTAGTAGTTATGCCAGGAGAAGAATGTGGCTCTCTCAGTTTGAAGGGTGATCTTTTCCTGGTTGGCATCCTATTGGCCAGGACTGGCTCCCTTTCTACAAAATTGTTTCATTCTTATTTTGAACTTTGCCACACAAGATTGGCCTCGCTCCTGAAGAAGTTTTTGGATGTTATCTGTCTCAAGGACAAACATTTGGTGTCCTAAGAGTCCTTATGCTGGAATGTGGACCAGTCAGGAATGAGGGAACCCAAGTCCCACTCACTAGCTTGGAAGCAATCTAGACAAAGTAGGGTCAAATCCTCCCCTTCCAAATGACCTCAGGAAACACTGAAACAATTACCCTTATTTCACCTATAATCCCAGGGAAGAAGGCTACCCCTAGAAATGTACCTAAGTGCTTCCCACGAATAGGCTAGTTTTCGGGAGAGTATAGAGGTTGATCCTCAGCATTCATGAACCAGACAGAGTAATGCTTGCCTATAATCTCAGCACTCAGGAGGTGGAGGCAGGGGTTATCAAAAGTTAAGGGTTAGCCTTAGCTACAAAGTGAGTTCAAGCCAACCGGGCATACACTAGATCATGTGGATGTTTGTTTATTTGTTTGTTCTTTTGTTTTTCATTCTAAAGACTAAAGGATAGCTACTCAGGCACCAGGCACTGGGCAGTAGAATTGTGTATATCCAGATGTTCGGTCCTTACAGCCTGAGGGATGAACAAGGATACCTTTCTTATCTCCAACCCTTCCCTTTCTCTCAATCACCAGCCTCCAGTGTTAGTCCAGCTTCACCAGATTCTGCTTGGGTTACTTTGGGATGCCCAGGTCATCACAAGGATCAAAAAAATACTGATATGGTTGGGGCTATTGCAGATATTTTGGTCTTTTCTGGAGTCTAGAACCGTCACTGTCCTGGGCAGGCTTCTAGTTCTTCTGCAAAGGAGGACAGTAAGTTCCCAGACAGTTCAGGTACTTGTCATGGTTCAAGACTCGGGGATCCAGGCTGAGTCGCTGTCTCAGGACCCTCACCTCCCTGCACACAACAGCATGGTGGAGGCACCAGAGAGAGGCTGGGAGACAAAGGTGGCTTTCACCCAGAGCCAGCTGCGAGGGGATGGCTATGGCATGATCTGTAGCCCTGACGCAGGGTGCTGTCCTGTGACTCTGAGCTCAAAAATGTGTGAAATTTCTTTTTGCTGGGCATTTTACATCAAGCGGAACCTGTTCTCAGAGAAACATTCCATTTCACAGACCCTAATGGTTTTCCTCTGTGCCGATGCATTAATGAGGCTCTGGGTCATTCTAATCAGAAGGAAGCCATGCAGATAATTGCCTGAATTTTTAATTCAGGGTTATGATAGGAGAATCAAAGTCACACTGCAGTTGCTGAGGCTGTCTTTGGTTCCAGGCCATTGACTTTTGTAATTTTCTTTGATTTCCCCCTCCCTGTCTCTTTCTTTCTCCTACTCCC
>NC_022014.1:15201669-15230746 GCF_000317375.1 Microtus ochrogaster | reverse complement strand
CTCTCTCTCTCTCTCTCTCCTCTCTCTCTCTCTCTCTCTGCTCCTGGAGGTAGTTTCAAGTTGGGTGGCATAGAGAAAAACAGGGGCAACCCTTAGGATCTTTCTTCCTCCTCTTTTTTTTTTTTTAATTCTTCCCTCCCCCACCACTGAAGGAGTTGATCTGTAATACACCTGTCACCCCAGGGCTGGTTCTGGGAGAGCGCCCTGCCACTGGCCTCCCGACTCAGGGTCTCCGTGCTCATAAGCAAAGACAGGAACTCTGCCCCAGGAGAGGACCTCCCTTGGCAATTTACTTTTCATTTCATCTCAGATTTTAGGGAAAGAGAGTGAGACTTAAGGGGGGGAGGGGCAGGAGACCCGTGCTCAGAGAGTTCTCTCTGCCAAGGCTGTGGGCTCTGGAGCTGGGACAAGGGTGAGCAGGATGCTGGGGTCCATTCTGAACAAATTTACCTCCTGACATGACTACCACAGAGGGTTAGAACCTTAAAAGACTTTTCAGAACTCTGAGGAAGTATCCAAGACAGAACGAGGTGAAGGCAGATTGGTTGTCTTATATATGCCACCACTCTGCAAACATAAAACATCCAGAAGTGGTACAAATGGGGGCTCCCTGATATTGACCAGGTGACCCCACTGTCTGGGACCTGGGCCTGATACAGATTTTGCTGGGGAGGAGAGTCAGCCTTCTTGGCCCAGCTCCAAAAAGGCAAGCTGGCTCTTCCAGGACAATGGCTATTCCTGAAAAGGGGACTTCTTCTCCCAGGATCCCCTACAGCCACACTGCCAACAGATGTTTACCCTTGAAGCCAGTATCAGCAGAGTGAGCCTTTCCCTGGCAACTGGGCTCTGAACCGATGGCCACGGCTGATGTGGCCTCTAGGTGCAGGTTATATCTGCACATCAGGCTCTATGACAGGCAGGAGTCTTACCTTTAAGAGACAGAGGTATTTGCACCCCGTGTGAGCATCTTCTAGCTACCAAGGACTTCCCATGGCATCTGGTCATTAACTCAGACCTCACGATCTCTACCCACCAGGAAGTGGGTAAATCAGCCGGAAGGAGACGTCTCCTACCACCTGCATCTTCCTTCCCAAGCGGGAGGTCGTGTTTGTCTGCGTTTGCACTTTTGCTTTAGCAGGATACAGAAATACCTTTTGAAAAGATTGCATCCCCAGGGTGTAGCAACACCACTGCCTATAGTTTTTCCCATTGCAAGATTGCAGAAATTATGAGGGGCAGTTACCTTTATTATCCCTACGGGGATTTCATTTCCTCAATCAAATGTGGCCTTGTGCTTGAATAACACCTGTGTCTGGAGAAGGCCAAAGCAGCTTCAGAGTATGCTGTCTTTGTTCAGATGTTAGGGACAAAGGGGAGAAGACTGTCCCTCATTTGAGGCCAAGGGACTTCACCCAGGTTCTGCTACTATCCAAGAGATATTTGCACACCTCTGTTGAAATTTTTATTATTGCCGCTGTTTTTCATTTTGCTTTGTTTGAGACAGCCTCTCACTGTGCCCCTGCCTGGCGTGGAACTCTGTAGACTAGGCTGGCCTTGGACTCACAGAGATCCACCTCCCTTTGCCTGGGTGCTAGGATGGAAAGAATGTTCCACCAATGTCCTGCTCTATTGGAATTTTAAAATAAAATCGGTTAATCCCAGCACTCGGGAGGCAGAGGCAGGCGGATCTCTGTGAGTTCGAGACCAGCCTGGTCTACAGAGCTAGTTCCAGGACAGGCTCCAAAGCCACAGAGAAACCCTGTCTCAAAAAACCAAAAATAAATAAATAAATAAAATCGGTTGTTTGTCTTGGTGGTGCACGCTGGGCTTGACATAGTAATCCATTGCCTGAAAAAAAAAATAAGGATGAAAACAAACTGGGGTGATATTTCACATCTGTAATCCCAGCGCTTGGAAGGCTGGAACAGGTGGATTGCTATGAATTCTGAGCTAGCCAGGGTTACAGAGCCAGGCTTTGTCTCAAGAGTAATACAAAAATTAAAATCAGTAAGTTTCCATTTCTTTTTTAAAAGGGGGACATTTTTAAAAACTCTTTTAGGCAGTGCTGGTGCTTCATTCAATCAGCAAATATTTAATCAACAGTAATTATATTCCCCATTGTGCCAGGCACTGAGGCTGCTGAGAGGAAAGATGGAGTCCTGCGCTCCATGGGCTCCATTTAGTTGGGCAAATGGGTGGGTAAATCCTGATCCTATTGAATGAAGCCCGCTGCAGACCAAAGTAGAACTGTGAACATTGAAAGGACATCCTGCAATCTAGCTAACAAAACATTCTAAAAACTCCAGCAAAACTAAGTCGCAGCCAGCACCCTCATCCCTGTGCTCAGCGTGCCTCCATTCAGGGATGAGCAAGTCCGGTCTAAACTTTGCCCCCTTCCCCTCCAGAGCCATCTCTCTCCTGGCTCCCTAGAGACCCAGGCTGCTCCCCAGATCCTGTGCACTCCAGTCCTGTGAACCTGGAGTTAATTAATGATTAATGCCAGCGCCAGTGCCGTGGCTGGAGGCCGAAGCTTCCTTGGGGTGAACCAGGCAGCTCCGTCTTGGAAACTGCCCCAGTTCCTGGCTCAACTCCAGCCCGGCACAGGCCCGAGACAGAGCCAGCTCCCACACCCACAGGCAGTACCTTCTCAAAGCTGTCTGGAACCTCAACGACATGCAGTCTCTGGCCCTTCTGGAGCAAACCTAAGGCGCTGGGGTCCCCTGGGGGGGGGGGTGTGAAGCACAGAATCTTAGGACAGATTCCAGGTCTGGTACTAATTAGCTGGGTGGCCGTGGGGGCATTCTCCTTACCTCTTTGGGGCTTCAAACTCCTCATCCGTAACCAAAGAAGACTGCGACCAGATTGGGCCCTGTTCCGTGTCTTCGCATGAGCTGAGCTGTAGCCCTGGCCTGGGATGCTCTATTTTTCCTGTTTTCTCACACATCCTTCAGGGTACAGTTAAGGGGTCACCATCTTCAGAAAGCCATCCTTGGCCCTCGTCCCATGCCCTTTCCCTTAGCTTCAGGGCGCTGCTCCCCTTTTCATGACTTAGCCCATATCACATCCAGTTGCGCCTAGCTAGACTGAGCTTGAAGAAGTTGTTTAGCTCTTCTATCCCTGCATGGTGTCTGGTACTAAATGCGCTCAGAAATGTCAGGTTTCAACCATTGAGGATTGTCTCCATTAGTGGTGCCCGTTTTTGGTTTTTTTAGTTATCTTACGTCTATGAGTGCTTTGCCTGCGTGTCTGTCTGTGGGCCATATTCGTGCCTGGGTCTCAAGGAAGCCTGAAGAGGGCGTGGCTTGAGTTAAAGACCTTTGTGAGCCATCTTGTGGGAGCTGAGATTCAAACTTTGTCCTCCGAAAGAGCAGCCATTGCTCCTAAGCACCGAGCCACCTCTCCAACCTCTGTTTATCTTATCTTTCATCTTTACTTCTTTGGCCACGTCTCTCTTTCTACCTGAGCAAACGAATCCTATTTCCTTTATTTTCCTTTGGTTTGGAAACTCCACATTCCATTTCCTGTTTTGGTTTTCTAAGGTGGGAACCCTTGAAATATTAACGTAAATGTTTAACGCTAAAGTTGATATCTCCAGCTCTTTTCCCCCAAATATAAAAACCTTAGAATACTTTAGTTATCCCCAAGTCTCTGCCATGTCTTCATTCTTGAGTTTCATCTTATTTTTATATCCAACAAAATTCTTGTATGAAATCATTCTATAGTCAATATTATTTAAATTTAAATGTATGATTATATACTCATCTTATTTATTTTTGTTTGTGTTGCTTCTTACGATGCCACTCCATATGGGCTCAGTTGTCTTCTTGAAGCACACTCTTTAATAATCCTCCCATTGAGGGATTATGACAGATATCTCTTCTTTGTCCGAAAAACACCATTATGTTGCTCTCATTCTTGACCAATGTCTTAGCTAGGCATGGATTTATACATTAATAACTGCTCTTCTTGTGCGCTTTAAAGATCGCTCCCACTGCTTTCTAGCATCTTTGATAGTTGGTAAATCTGCTGTCGGTCTGACATTGCTGTATAAGAAACGTGTTTAGAGGTTGAGTGTGGTGAGCACACCCTTTATTCCAGCACTCAAGAAACAGGCAGGCCGATCTCTGTGGCTATAGGTCAGCCTGGTCTACAGAGAGAGTTCCAGGCCAGCCAAGGTTACACAGTGGGATCCTACCTCAAAAATCCTATATTGAAATTCTAGCTGGGTGGTGGAGGCTCACGCTGTAGAGAGAGCCCGCCTTTTGGGGGTGGGACGGCCTCGGGCAAATGTCACCGCCATTAATCAGCACTCAGGAGGCAGAGGCAGGTGTATCTCTGAGTCCAAGGCCTGCCTGGTCTACAGAGGGAGTTCCAGAATAACCAAAGCTACACAGAGGAACCCTGTCTTGAAAAATGTATGTATGTGTCTCAACATAGCACAAGCTAGTCTTGAGCTCAGGGCAATCCTCCTGCGTCAGTCTCCTATGTGCTGGGATTATAAACATGAACCATTAGTTTTTAGGGCTTTTGTTTTATCTCTGTTTCTGCTGCTTCATTGTGCTGTGTCCAACTATAAAGTTATTTTCTTTTCCCTGTCCATTTCTTTACCTAATTCTCTCACATCAGTTTTTTTTAGTTTGGAAGCCAGAGTTTGTTTAACACCGTCACCTGGACGCTTTCTCTATGTTGTCTCTTGGAGCATCTCTCAGAAGCATGCTGGACCTCCTCATTCTGCCCTTCCTGTCTCCTAGCCTCCTTTTCCCAACGTCCTCCTGGTTAATCACCCATGTTTCATCTGAGATGGCTTCTTCCGGGTCATACTTTATATCACCAATTCTTGCAATGGTGTTTTATCCTTTTTTAAGATAAAAATGTGTGTGTGTGTGTGTGTGTGTGTATGTGTGCTTGTGAGTGAGTGCAAAGGAGACCAGAAGGGGACATCTGATGGAGTCAGATGTGATTGTAAGTCACTCAGACATGGACAGAGCACAGGTCCTCTGCGAGATCAGCTCACCGGCTTAACCACTGAGTCACCCTCTAGGCCCAGCTCCTGTTTCTGAGGCAGGAGCTCATCAAGTTGCCTGGGCTACTCTTGAGCTCACACTGTAGCTCAGGCAGGCCTTGAACTTTCAATCCTTCTGCTTTAACCTCTTCAGCTATTGGTAATTAAATACCTTCACCACCAGACACATTTTTTAAAAAATTCTTTTGTTGCACTCAGGAGGCAGAGGCAGACAGATCTCTGTGAGTTAGAGGCCAACCTGGTCTACAAGAGCTAGTTTGGGGACAGGCTCCAAAGCTACAGAGAAACCCTGTCTCAAAAAAACAAAAAATTGTTTTTTTGCCAGACAGTAGTGATGCACGCCTTTAACCCCAGCACTCAGTGGCAGAGGCAGGTGGATCTCTGTTGAGTAAGATGGAGTTCCAAGGCAGCCTGGTTTACAGAGCAAGTTCCATGCCAGCCTGGTCTACAGAGGGAGTTTCAGGACAGAGGAACCCTGACTTAAATTCTTTCTTTTTTTTTTTTTTTTTTTTTTTTTGAGATAGCGTCTTATAACCCAGGTTGGCCTGTGTTGCATAACAGTTTCATATGAGACAAACATTTCTTCCTGCAGGGAAACTCCAAAATGGGAAGGTAAACAATGCAAAATACCTCCAGGAAGTCCCTGAAAATGACCAGATCCCCTAGGCCCCTCCTTGTCTGAATTAGCAAGAAAAGTTTAGAGTCCCTTAGAGATTGAGGGAAAAGAGCCACCAAGCCAGCAAGACTCTCAGATGAGCTGACCTGCAAAGACTCCTGGAGGAGCCAAGCTGCCTGCAGGAGGTTTAGACAAGAGTCACCTGGAGAGGACCCCCTCCAGCCTGTTGAGCTGCCTGCAGGCTGTGCACTGTGTTCTAGGTTCCCAGCTCTGTGAGCTGTCACCCCTGCTGGGATGGGTCTTGGTGATGCAACTGTCTCTAAGTCATTTCTGCTTCTATAAATAACCCCTCACCCTATTCTTGTAAGTACCCCCAATAAAACTCATTGTTTACCCAATTGGTCTTTGGTGGTGTCCATCCTGTAGTCTGTCGTGGGCTCCCTATCTGGAGTGTGTGTTGTATCTTCCTAAGAAAAATTTGGTCAAGCAAAATCTTCCAGCTTCAACATCCTCAGTGCTGGGCTTATAGGCGTGTCTACCACATCCAACAAAGTCTTTCTTTCTTCCAATAACTATATTTCTTTCAATAACTATATTTTCACTTTAAAATGTTCACTTTTACATGTTTGTTCTTTTTTACTATTCTGTTCTTGGCTTATTTTAAATACTTCATAATCTCAGAATCTTCTGTTTCTACAATTCTGTGGACACTGATACTCTGTTGACTCCAGAGTGCTTGTTCCTGATATACTTTGTTAACAGCAGAGACAAGGCAGAGAGAGAGAGAGAAAGAGAGAGAGAGAGAGAGAGAGAGAGAGAGAGAGAGAGAGAGAGAGAGGATGCTCTACCCCTGAGCTACCCTTCCGGTTCAGCACAGTTGGTGATTTTCTGGGGGATCTTCTTCAGCAGACACGTTCAGTCCTGTGTCACTGATTCGTGGGGCCTGGGGAGTTTAGACCTATAAACAAGTTGCTTTACTACCCCACCTGTGATTCAAATGCCACACCTTCAAATTAGATAAGTCAAGGTAGAATTTTTTGCTCAGTGTCTGTTTTCCTACTTGCGTCCTTGTTCCCTGTGCTGGAGCAGTTTTCCAGTCCCAATCCTTGCAATCCAGGCCTCAACGCCACTTCCCTCTGTCTTCAGAGTTTGCCTTCTGTGTCCCCACTGAGTATTTAAAATTAACTTCTAGGGCTGGAGTAAGAGTGTGTGCTGATCTTGCAGAGGACCCTGAGTTCAGTTCCCAGCACCCACGTCTCACAACCACCTGTAACTCCAACTTCAAGGGGACTCTGACTTCCTTGGCTTCCACAGACACATCACACACACTGGCACCAACACCGACACACACACACACACGCGTGTGTGTGTGTGTGTGCATGTGCAAAATTTTAAAAATAATTTTAAAAACTTAACTCCCATGACCTATCACTGAATCTGAGATTCACTTTTCTTCCCATTTAATAATGTATTTGGAAAAGAAAATCTTGTGTTGTTTTCCTTAATCCAGATTTTTATAGCAGAAGTAAGCACAGTTAGAAGTCTCCAGACATTTGCTAATATATGAGTTTCTAGTTCTGCAATCTGATATTTCTTGTGTGCATAAAAGGTGGCTTAACATCAGAAACAGAAATCCCTAAGCCGCCCTTCTTTCCACGTCTCTCTTCCTGAGGAAACACGGACAGTCCGGTGATTCTGGTCAGCTCCTCTGAGTGGAGGACGACGTTATGAACACTGCAGACCAACCTCCTCTCCAACTATGTTTTGGGGACAAGGAACATAGTGTGCTGAAGAGAAGCAAATGACTTTTTTAAAAATATTTTTATGGTTTATTTAATGTACATTGGTGTGAAGGTGTCAGATCCTCTGCAACTGGATCTTCAGACACTTGTGAGCTGCCATATGGGTGCTGGGAATTGAGCCCAGTTCCTTTGGAAGAGCAGTCAGTGCTCTTAACCACTGAGCCATCTCTCCAACCCCACCAAATAACTTTTTAAAAAATATTTTTATTTCTTTTAATTTCATTTTACATTCCAACCCCAGTTCTCCCTCCTACCCTCCCTCACATGCCCCCCAGTCTCCCAATCCACTCCTCCTAAAAGGTAAGCCTCTCATGGGAAGTCAACAAAATCTGACTTATTAAGTTGAGACAAGACCAGGCCCCTCCCCTCTTCATTAAGGCTGAGGATGGCATCCACCATAGGGAATGGGCTCCAACAAGTTAACTCATGCACCAGGGATAGATCCTAGTCCTTTGGCTGGGGCCCCTCAGACAGACCAAGCTGCACAACTGTCCCCCACATGCAGAGGGCCTTGTTCGGTCCCATAGAGGCTCCACAGCTGTCAGTCTAGAGTTCCTGAGTCTCCACGAGCTTGGTTCAGCTGTCTCTGTAGATTTCCATCATGATCTTGACCTCCCTTGCTCAGATATGCCTTTCTTCCTCCCTCTCTTTGACTGGATTCCCAGAGCTTGGCATGGTCCTTGGTTGGGACCATGAAAGTTTTGTGCCCTGTGACTTCTTCCCAACAATTAGCATCCCAACATCATCCCCTCCACCCGCTGTCCTAGGCCACTAGAGAGAGACTGAAATATGATCCTCAGAAAGCTCAAGTCCAGCCGGGCAGTGGTGGCGCACGCCTTTAATCCCAGCACTTGGGAGGCAGAGGCAGGCGGATCTTTGTGAGTTCGAGACCAGCCTGGTCTGCAAGAGCTAGTTCCAGGACAGGCTCCAAAACCACAGAGAAACCCTGTCTCAAAAAAACAAAAAAAAAAAAAAAAAAAAAAAAAAAAGAAAGCTCAAGTCCATGCTTAACAGACTGAAGGTGTGCTTTCTAAACTGAAACCAGGATAACCAACCATTTGCTACAGTGTAGCAAACTATCAGGGTCCTGAAACTGCCTACGTTCCCTAGGTTCCCAGGGCATACTTGGCTTGTCCATGGAAACCATCCCTTGGGGTCCATTCTTAGGAAAGATTTTTGATGTTGTTTATGCTATTAGAGATTGAACCCAGGCCTCCCAGGCAAGCTCTCTATGATCAGAGAACTCTGTTCCCTTCCCAGTGTGGTCCATTCTGTACACACTGCACTCTTGCTGGGTCCTGCAGTCCTGTGCCCATGCCCTGGGGCCATGGAGATGAGCAGGGGGGAGGCTCTGCCTTCCTTACCTGCAGGTTATCGAGGGTAGAAAGTGAAAGCTTTTTTGAGCTTTCATTTTTCTTTTTATTTCCACTTACTCAGCAGGCTAGAATCTGTGACACAAACCTCAACAATCCCCTCATCGGTCGCACTGCAATTACGGTGTCACCTAGGACAGTCAGCCTGGGCAGCAGTTGGAGGTCTCAAGCGTGTGTTCCACAGGAGCCCACGAACCTGTTTTTCTGAGCAGGGCTCTTCAGGCTCTTGGAGCACCACAGTGGCTCTTCTGGACCACTTCCATTTTTCATCTTGTATTATCATTGCTGATCTGTCTCCTTTGTCTGCCTTTGACCATAAGCTCCTTGAAGGTCGGGCTCATGCCAGTCCATCTGCTATAGAATAATCTGCTCACAGATTATTTTTGTATTGTTTGGTGCAGACCATACACCTCATGTCAACATGAAAAATGCAAGGCCTAATGCTGTTCAGTGGCTTGCTCATTCCTGCGGATAGATAGTGGTAGCCACTGGGTGAGCCATGCCTCTTGTTGAACAGCCCTTTCACACTCATCAAACATCAGTTCCCTAATTCAGTGCTTCTCACACTCCTCCCCTGGAGAGCTTGGTGAAACATCGACCATGCTTGGGTCTAGGCTGGACCTGATGATCGGCATATGCAGTCTAACAAGCTCCCAGATGATGCTGGTGCCATGACCCATGGGCCATACCCAGACCAACTGTGATCTAATACAAGCCAGACGGGGGCAGGTGCAGAGACAGTGGGAATTGGGAGCAGTGCAGAGAAAAGAGCAGCAATGTTTAGAGAGATCCAGACTCTCGAAGCTTAGAATTCAAGAGGCTTCAGGAGCATGCAGGCTGGACACAGGTATGGTGATAATGGAGACCTCTTTTCCATATACAGGTGTCCTAAGCAGCCCCCAAAAGGAAGAACAGATTGTTTTCCCTGGGTGAGCCATTGAAAAGGAGCCTTTGTCTATTCCTTCACAGGTTAGTGACTTCCCTCCCTGGTGACTAATGCCATGATTTCCCCTTGCTGGGTCCTCAAGCTGAAGTATGCAGAGGCAGCCTTCCTCATCACGTGACCTGGGTCAGGGAGCCCCATCTTTACAAACACTTATAAGTGATGGGCTTAACTACACCACATTATTTAAGCACATGGCAGTGCCCTGAGTCCTCCAAGTGCCCTTGCTTGAATAGCCATTCTATAAAAGCCGTGAGTGCCTGGATTCTTGGGATGGTGTTGAAGTAAGGAGGCATTAACAAGGATCAAGCTGGCAATCCGAGTCTTCATGAGTTGTCACGCCTGAAAGTTGTCATGTCCCAGTGTAGATCCTCTCTCTCTCTCTCTCTCTCTCTCTCTCTCTCTCTCTCTCTCTCTCTCTCTCTCTCTCTCCATGCACCCATTTGTTTTTAATCTTAAAGAGTTTAAAAATGTTTTACAATAGTTTCGTCTGTATTTGACTAGACTGCCCTAGGGATTTTTCTTTCGCTAGCAATAAATGAGATCTTCAGATTCTGTCTGGGGCTTGCAGTAACTTCCTGATCGGGTCCCCTGAGAGGTCAGAGCTGTGCAGAGCCTACACAGGTCCCAGGTGGGGTGGGCACACCCAGTCTACCCATGAGATCCCCAAATAGCTCCTGGAAGAAACAGAACAAAAACGAGAAAGTTCTCCAAAGGGCTCTTCAGCCAAACTTTGTTAGCTCATAGGGTCCTGGTCCGATTCTGTTTATTTAATCCTTCCTTTCTGGAAGACCAATGGGGTAAAAAGCTAAGGTAAGTGGGGATCTAATCCACAGATTCCAAATGCAAGGTCAGAAGCAGAACAGTGGTCAACATTGCAGAGCTATAGCAACCTTGACATTAGCGTGGGCGCAAGGGGAGGGGAAGCATACCTTCCTTGCAGATTCCTACAGAGTACTTTAAGTACATTTATTTATTTGTTTATTTTTACAGTGTGTGTGTGTGTGTGCGCACGTATACACTCATGCATGTGTGTACATGTTTAGATCAGAGGACATCTTGTGGGAGTCAGTTCTCTCCCAATCACATGGGTTCTGGGGATCAGACTCAGGTCCTCAAACTTGGTGGGTCTTTTATCCAGTGAACCATCTCTCTGGCCCATAAATGCATCTATTGAAAGATGGATTATTTTATTAAAATCTTCCTGGTATATATTGCAAGAACTTAAGGACTGATTCATCAAAGCTCAAAAGCCATAAACCATCTGTCACTAGGAACATGGTTACCCAGCATGGGGTCCCCACTCATCAGAATCTGCGAAAGTAGTAGATCGCCCTTCGTTACACGGGAAGCGATGAGAGGTCCAACCCTGAACCTAGAACAATCAAGTCCCCACCCAGCGCTTCTCTACCCACCTGCCGAGATGCGCCATGACTACCAAGGCATGCATGAAAACAATATAGTCCCAATTCCACGGCCCAAAGAGGAGCATGGGAGTTGTGCCCTAAGACTTACTGAGTGACTCATAAAAACAAGCACACTGGTAGACTGAAGAAGCCAAGCTTCAATGTATTACAAGAATCAAGATTAGACCAGCGTGGTGCACTCAGGAGGCAAGGGTAGCCGGATCCCTGTGAGTTCAAGGCCAGCCTAGTCTACATAGTAAGTTCCAGGACAGCCAGGGTTATGTAGAGAGATCCTGTCTTAGAAAACAAAACAAAGAACCAAGATTGGATATTTGGAGGACTTGCTGTTTTCAGTGCCTGGGATTGAACCCCGAACATTCTGGATCCAGGACAAGTGCTCTCCTTGTCCCCAACCTTTCTTTGCTTGACACAGGGTCACCCTGTAGCCCACAAGAGCTTTGAACTCATGATCCTCCTGCCTCAGGTGCCCAAGTGCTGAGGCCACAGGCATCAGCCACACTACATCTGACTAGAAACTTGGTTTTACCAAATTCCTCAAGAATAGAACCAAAGAAACAAATGAAGGTAAAGAATTTACTATAAACTCAAGACTTGGGCAAAGTACATCATGGGCTGATAACAGAAGTCCATTTGGGAAGAGCTTTGTCTAAGTAGCAACCCTTAAAGGCCCAGATGGTGTACATGGATGCACGCACATCCAGGAAATCTTCTTTCAATAGCTTTCCCTGTCCAGCATCATCTCCCTGCTGCCCTCCAATCCCTGCTTCTACCCACTGCTGCATCCTTGATCCTGAAGATCCGCTCGTCTTCACAAAGTCTGGCCTCCCCTCAAGTCTTCTCTGGCTGCTAACTTTGGATCCAGTACTCCGTACACTGCCAGTGACTTAGATAGCAGAGGCAATGCATCCTAAAAACCACAAAAACTTCTTCTGCCTCTCAGCTCAATAATGTCACCCCCGGGCCTGATCTCCCAAGAAGAATGTCAAAGGAGACCGCTGTAAAAAGTGTTCGTCGTGGTATTATTAGAGGCAGCTCATCTTCAATAGCAGCTATAAGTCATTGACGCTCTCAGCCAGTGTACACGGTCAGCTCCTAGCCCTTTCAACTGTGGTCTCGTGTCTGCAGCTTCTCTGCTTCACAGTGGGGAAAGAGACTCAGCCTACAAACGCGAAGGCAATCTCTGTATCAGTGCCGCATGAACAGCAAATAACAGACACAGGGCTTGAGCCTACAGCTTAGTGACCGGCAGTATCTCTGATGGTTCCATCTCGCCTGACCCCTGGGATTGGTGGAAGACTTTGGTCTCCACAGAAGCTGCAGTGACAAGCATAGAGGAGACATAGCAGTATCTAAATATTTGGGGGCAAGGGATAGATCTGGATTAAGCAGTCGCTTGTCATTTTCATGAAAATACCTTTAGAAACTGAAAGTACTCTCAAAGGGAAATTGCTGGGCAAGCATTTTGGAAGGCAGGGGAAGGGTAGGGGCTTTATTATGCTTTTATTTCCTTAAATGTGGTTATGGTGAAGTATCAACAGCAAGCCTTTTTTTTTTTTTTTTAAAGCAAAGGAAAAAGGTTGGTGTGGCCTGCACTCACTAAGACACATGAGTGGTTTTTCTCTCTCCTACCTTTGAGTAACTTCTCTACTCCACCATGTCTCTCTCGGTTTCGTGATGCCTGCACCTTGGTGAAACCGCAACTCCCCCGTTGGGGATCACTGCTGCCAGGTCGTTCTCAGTAGAGGCTGGAGGAGATTGAAATAGTGACGTCACCATGCAGATCGTGGAGGAGGGGGAGAGGGCGGAGGGACCTCACCAGCCAGGAGAAAACCCGCGGCTTTGGGGCTCCGGTGAGGGGGAAGTGACCAGCAGGTTGAAAGGTCACTGGAGCATTGCATGAAATTGTAAAAATAGAACCTCATAAAAATTCATAAGTTCACAAACACACACTTGACCACATATAGGTTAGGGGTACCAAGGTCAGGGCCTCATCAGGTTCTAGACAAAAGGAACCTGCCCCCCGCCCCCACCCCCCCCAAGAAGTGCTGAGCTGAGATGATTGCACCTTGAGTGCTTGCTGTGTCCCTGCACTGTGTCGAGCTCCTCCTGCGGCTGCTAACTCAACCCTGTGGATAGTCCCGGGAGATGCTCTTGGTTTGCAGATGAGCAAATTGAGAACGGAAGACATATCAAACTCTTGCTAGGGACACATTCAAGCCCTGGTCTGCAGCCTCTCATGGAGTCAACATGCCCCAAATGCCAATTCTGTCTGCTCCTCTCAGTACCACGTGTGACATTGAGGCTGCCTTCTTGATGTGGAGCATGCAGCCCATCACTGGCGTGGCTAGACACGAAGGAAAGCTCTCTAGGGCTTCTGCCTTTTTAAATGAATAGACAGACGATGGGTAGATGGATGTGTGTGTGTGTGTGAGAGAGAGAGAGAGATATGATAGAGAGTGTGTGTGCATGTGTGCTTGTGCGGTGTACTTATGGTGGTGGCTGTATGTGCATGTGTAAGTGTACACACTCTTGGATGTATGTACGGAGGACAGAGTGGGACATAGCATTTCTCTATTGCTCTCTACTGTCCACCGCTTTTGAGACAGGGTCTCTCACTGACCTTGAAGCTGCCCTTGTGGCTAGGCTGGCTGGCAGGCAAGCTATTGGGATTTCTGCCTGTCCCCAAATTCTGGGTGACAGACACATGGAGCACTGCTCTGCTTTTTACACGGGTGCCGAGGATTCAAGCTCCGATCATCATATGATCTTCATACTTACACACCAAGTGCCATTACCACCACCACCACCATCACCACCACCACCCCCCTCCACACCGGCTGTACACCTAACCCTCCTTCACAGCCTTCGTTAGTGGGAAAAAGAAGTACCATGACCTGTGATAGAAAGAATGCATCCCTTGGAGGTCAAGCTAGCGAGGCTTGCATTCTGACTTCTGTACTGAGTCATGGAAGGCCTTGGCTTCAAGATTCTCATCTGGGAAATGGGGACCCACTGTCAAGGGTAAAACCTGGGATCCAACACTGTGTTTGGCTCTAATGAGAGCTTTGCACTTAGTTACACTTGTAGAAGAACCTCTACGGTCAAATGGAGGGCCTGTGAGCAGCAAAGTAAGACTGGACAGGTCAGCAGCCTCATGCAACAGGCACTGGGTACCGGGATGCACGCCAGACCATGACCCTTGGCCACTTCCTTCCCCTTCATTCTGCTTCCCGCTTTGCCTGACCCATTCACTGATGGGATTTCACTTTCCTTTGACGGGAGGGCATTTTCTGTCTTCCGACCATCTGAATCTTAAGGCGGTTACCCAAATCTTCATTGTAGTCTGCCTTTGACGTCCTGGTTTCACGTTCCCTTCCAAGTACACACCATGTGATGTGCTCTCACTCTCCATACCATCCCTTGTATCGAGTTCAGCCGACAAGAAAATGCCAGGAGGGTCTTCTACACTCCTTTCCTTCCCTTCTTTACTCCAGAACAAGCCAACACAATCCTTAATTGCTTGACTTCCAAAGCCACATTCAGTATGTCTGCCATACGGTAGGGTGTTCAATGAGTTAATGGAGGAATGGTAGCTCAGTGGTTAGGGGCACTTGCTGCTCTTGCAGAGGACCTGGGTTTGGTTCCCAGAACCTACATGGTGACATTCAACAATTCATAACTTCATTTAGAGGGGATCCTATGCCCTCTTCAGGCTTCCATGGGCGCCAGGCACACACATAGTGCACTTACATACACGCAGACAAAACACGGACACCTAAAATAGAGTAAACAAATCTTGATTTTTAACAAGCGAATGACTGAGTAAATGGCTAGCAAGTAGCTCACGAGGCCCGAGTGCAAAGAGGTTCAGCCTTAGAGAGGAGGAGGTGAGTGGTAAGCCGCACACAGCTTGGAAGTGTGAGGCTGGGGAGACAGCTCAGTCAGTGAAGGGCTTGCTGTGCAGGTATGAGAACCTGAGCTTAATGTCCGGAGCCCGAATCAAAAGCTGAGGGGTGCACACCTGGAGCCCCATGGCTGGGAAGGTAGAAACAGAAGAATCCCAGGGACTTGCTGGGGAGCTCTAGGTTCAGTGAGAGAGCCCGTCTGGAGAAAACAAGGTGGAGAGCGATGGGGGGGGGGAGAGGGAATCTGTCATTGACCTCTGGCCTCCCCACTTATGCACACACAGAAACATGGACAGACACAAACACACAGAAGGAAAAAGAAAAGTGGGACAGGCTCTGTGGGAATGAGCATGAGCCTACTGCGTGCAGCCTTTCCATCACGCGTTTCATGGGCATCACCTCATCTAAGACTCAGAAGAACCGGGATGTGCAAGTGGAAGCCGCTATCAAAATCAACTTGATTGATTACCTAGATAGGTGGAGATGCTAACCCCATGACCCAATGTCACTGTCGCTTTGAATCCATCTCCCAATCCACTTCTTACCAGCAGTGGGAGCTCCGGCAATTGACAGGGTTCTCAAGTCTTCATTACCTCATCTGTAAAACAGGTGTGATGCTGTTTCCAACTTTCCGGTCATGAGAATAAAGTGGAATAAAGCAACTCAGATGCTACAAGCCAAGCACAAGGTGAGACTTCTGTAGCTGAAGGAGAAGGAACTGTAGGGGTACCAGGGTGATGGTCCAGTGTGACATGGACTCTATTCTGGGAGTCTGAGAAAGGGAGTAGGACCTGGATTCAGATTCACAGAGAGGATTTAGCCAACTCATGAACACGGTGGTTGCAATTCCCAGACACCACCACAAGGTGGAGCAGGGCTTTGGAGCTCGTGGTACCTGAACCCTCCTCCCGGGAAAATGGCTGGGATAGGATGTGGAAAGAACCCTGGAGGAAATAGAGAAGTCCTTCTTGATCTGCTAGAAAGGGCTGGCTACCAGATCTTTTGAGGGGATTCATCCCTAGCATTTATGACGGGCTCAGGAAAGCAAGATTAGCCGCAGAAAGAGCCAGGATACCTTTCCATCCAACTCAAGATGCTGGGACACAATCACTGGCCGGCCATCTCACTTCCATCTGGGGTGGAAGCAAACGGGTCATAGATCATGAGAAGGTCTACTTTATCTGCCATTCATCTCAGACCTCTATTATAGGGGAGGTGACAAGAGAATATAAGAACCACTGCCCTGGACCCAAGCCTGGTGACCAGAGGATGAGAAGAAACAGTTTAAAAGTTAAAGTCATGGACGCTGGAGAGATAGCTCAGAGGTTAAGAGCACTGACTGCTTTTCCAGAGGTCCTGAGTTCAATTCCCAGCAACCACATGGTGGCTCACAACCATCTGTAATGAGATCTGATGCCCTCTTCTGGTGTGCAGGAAAACATGCTGTATATAACAAATAAATAAATCTTAAAAAAAAAGTTAAAATCATCTTTTGAATAACCATGGACACAGGATTAGAGTTGGGGCAGAAGGCTGAACAGGGGGTGACGAGAGTAAAAAGCTTATGGCTTTGTAGTGAGGGTGGGATGGCTTCAAATTCCACTTCTATCCCTATAACCACGTGACCTTGAGCAAGGAATACTGTTAGTGCTGACTGAACCACTGTTTTGCAGGTTGAACTGTGAAGGCCCTAGTGCATTGCCAATAGTAACCATGGTAAATGTTCCAAGAAAGACAAGTGTGGCTGTCCTTTGTTGCATTCCCACAATAATGAAGAGGGTTTACTGCTCCATCAAGGTTAGAGTCTCATCTGTGTCCTGGGCGATTGCACTGGGTTCCTGATAAAATTTCAAGGCCCTCAGGAAAAGACTGAAGAACGCAAGCATGTGTTTTGACTTGAGTACAATTCCAGCTTGAATTCTAGCCCGAGAGTAGCTGGATCTAGTCGCTTGACCACTGGTCTGCAGTGAAACCGAGAGCCTACCAGTCTTCCAGCACGGTGCTAGACAAAGCGACCTGGCATGCATTGGCACAGTGTTTGCTGCAGGTGGCTTGGAGAGGCTGCCCTGGGTGATCCTCTGCTCTGTCTAAAACACGACTCTGGGAGAATGTGTTGACTCTGACCAAACTGACCCTAGCCCTGGACAGAAACACTGGCATGGAACAGAAGGGACAGTACAAGAAATCAACTTGGTTGAGTGCTTTTAGGCCATGTGGGTTTTGTTTTTTTCAAGTTCACAAGACCATTTCCTGAGGGACAGGATGAAACTGATGTAAGAGTGACTCTTGACACTGAGGGAAGATGGAGAGAGAGAACGAGAAGCCACTAAGACAGATGCAAGGGAGGCAGAGGGCAAAGGTCTGTTTGAAGTATATTCTCTGGTCTCCAAAGTCCACCTTGGTCCCCTTGCCCTTTTGGACTGGTGCATCTCTGTTCTCTCATCTGAAACATGAGGGTGATCCTGGACACAGCACCCGATGGAGGCTCGCAGTGAGGATTCTGGCTCCTCATGGGTGGTGACCCCGGAGTCATGCACCCTGTGCGTGGCTCAGCTTCTCTGAGTGCAGACGGCTTCTAGGGTTGTTCCAGATAACCTCTGAGGATTGTTCATCTTGGACACCTCTGCCACTTCTAAAGATCCCCCATCCTGACTCAACATTGTTTGGGGGTGGAGCGGCTGCTGAGTTTCGCTTCTCTCTCTCTCTTGTCCCCTCAACTGTGGGAACTTTCATGATGACAGGGTCCTGCAGAGGAGGTGACTGAGAAATTCAGGTGGATGCAGGTGAACATGACTGTCCCTTATACGAGGGAGAGAATCTACTGGGACATTGTTCTCCTTGGAAAAAATCAGTCTTTCCATGGAGCTGCCCCCTCCATCACAAAACAGGAGGACGTGTTTGATCTTAGTCAGCAGCATTACCCTCTGCCCCAAAGAAGCCTTATCTAGCTCTGTGATTAAATGTCTCGAGCACAGCTGTGGAGTTGGCTTGGCGGGGAAAGGCAACTGCTACCAAGGCTGCCTCACAGTGAAAGAGGAGAACTGACTCTCTCAAGATGGCCCCTGACTTCCATAAACATGAGCCACAGTACATGTGCGCACACACACACAAAACAAACAAACAAACAAACAATAAGAATTGTTAGATATCTCGGGCCGAAACTTGGAAATTACAAAGCGAACCCCGGTCTTGTCTTTGCCCATGAATCCCAGGGGATCATTAGGGGGCGTGTGCTGTTGTAGCGGGAGGAAGATGGGGGTGTTGGCTGGACTTTCTGTCTCACCATGATTCATTTTCGTCTCTTTGAGACCGGGTGCTTGTCATACAAGCAGAAGCAATTTGAATAACTAATATCCAATAAGCAAGGGTTGGTCTTTAACAGTGACGGACTCCCGCTACTGAGAGTGAGGTCTGTGAAGACAGGGAGGGTCTCCAGGAGTTGGGGGTGATGCCTGTGTGGAGGTCTGTCAGGAGTCGCCTTCTGCAGCTGGTCACCCACGTTTTCTTTGGAGAGTGCCTACGGTAGGAAGTGGCTCAGGTGCAGAGTGAGTGGTCTCAGGGGGGTGGCAGTTGGGCTGAGATGGAAACATCTGTCTGCAGACCTGGAAGAGAGGCCAAAACTCAGATACTTGCTGAGGTAGAGAAGTTTCATCCAATAATCAGTCAACAAACATTTACTGAACTCTAGAGATGGGGTTCTATCAACTTGGGAGCCACAACACTTGCCCCGTGAAATAGCCCCTGTCTAGGTGGGGCTTATGTACTCTCGTCAGGGGGAAAGACCACAGGCAAAATTAACTGATTCAATTCATATTTTGGCTGGTGGTGATAAATGTTTTAGAGGTAAGAAACAAAGCCGGGGCACGAAACTAAAACACTGAGACAATAAGCAGAAGTTTTAATAACGGCAGGAAGGAAGTCCTCATGGACTACAGATTTGTAGACTTGAAGAGGGAACCATTCAGGCTACTAGGGAATAGTGCCCTGGGCCTGAGAAATGGCAGACGCAAAGGCCCAGGGGCAGACATGTGTCTGTCGTGTTCGAAGATTAGCAAGGAGGTCATGAAACTGGAGTCCACACATCACACGGGCCTTTGCTCTCAGTGACTTGGGAGACCATTAGAATATTTATCAGCTGCACATGATCCAGCGTTGATTTAACATAGTCCTTCAGACTCCTGTGCCTTGCAGGTGGGAAGGGAGGAAGAAGGACCACACATGATGGCAGATGATGTAGATATAACTGAAATGATGGGAAGGATGAGGGGCCGAGGAATAGCCAGACCTCAGCTTATACCCAAAAAAGAGTCAGTAGGATTTATTAATGATTTGTTACAGGGCACAGACAAGATAGTTCGATGGGCAAAGATGCTTGCTGCCAAGGCTGACCCCTGGGACCCATCCGGCAGAAGGACAGAACCAACTCCTGGAGGTTGCTCTCTGATCTCCACAAGTGTGCTATGGCACGTGACCCCCAAACACACAAAAGGAAAAGTAGATTTAATTAAAATTTTTGTAAGAATTTGCTTCAGGCATGAGGATGGACTCCTCTATCTGGGAAAGAATCGTCATTGGGACCAGCAAAGGCTGCATGAAAAACACGTGTGTGAGGAAAGAAATAGAAGGGGATGGGGGTGCAAGCGGACACTTCTACCCGGCTCTGAGGGTCTCAAGACTGTTCATACAAACATGCCAGCAGGCTAGGGGCTGAGGGGCGGGAGAGGTAGCTCGGTGTCAGTATCTGCTTAGCATGTGAGGGGTTCTGTCTCAGCACAAAAATAAACAAACTAACAAACAAAAGAGTGGGCCCCAGTGTGCTGCCCACGCAATGCAACAAGCGGGGACTGGGGGAGGGGTGGGGATGGGGATGGGGTTCTAATTTTTTTTTGACTGAGAACACTAGGCTGCAAGTCTCATCTTTTGCTTGCTCTCACGGAGGATTTGGGGCACATTATCTACGGGCTTTGTGCTTCCACCTTGTCAACTTCAAAAATTGTTCTGTGCTTTGAAAAATGCAAAACCCAGAAGCAGGTGCAGCAGAAAGATCCAGACCCCAGGACAGAAGGGTGGGCTGGGCTGGAGTCTCTTGTCAGCTTCATGGTGTCAGGTAAAAACCTCCAGCCTCACCGGGTATGTCCTGGGGGCTTCTCGGCTCAAGCTTGGGTCCCCGGTGAGAGTTAAGTGCGTACTGTGTTTATGACACATAGAGGGCCTGGCTTGCTATGATGTGTTTACTTAATGTATGTGAGCACCTGTACAGGAATTCAGGTGGCCAGCAAGCCTGAAGACTTAAGTGACAGATTTTTACCTGGCAATGAATGTGACGTCAATAAGTGACTTCAATATGGCACACAGGCTCTGGCTGCCCTACACTGAGTAGGCTTTGAGCACCCAAGAAGTTGCTAAAAGATGAACACAATTAAAAGCTAAAAAAAAAAAAAAAAAAAAAAATGAAGCTTTCTTGAGACAAGGGACTCCATCTTGTTCTTTTGTTCTAATCTTCCACTGCAAGCCTGTTTTCTTAACCCTGTCTGAGAGGTGCTTAAGGAATAGATAGATTGGATCAAAGAAAGGGGCCTTAGAGGTCATTTTCCTCAACTGCCTTCATTAAAACCAAGAAAACCAGAGCCCAGAGAGGGCCATTTGCGTGCCCTGGTGACCCGGTGGGTGGGAGCCAATGGAGAGTTAGTATTTAGAGCTCCTGACTCTTGGGGTCAATGACTCTCCAGTGTACCCTCTCTGGGCTGAGGAATAAATGAAGCTGGGGGGGGGGAGGGAGAAAACAAGACTTTTGGGAGTGGGATGGACTTGGACCCTTTGATGGGCTCACTGTATCTGACAAGAACGTAAGGGCTTCCTTGTGGGGACAGTCAGATAGAGCAAGGGTCTTGAATGGCCCCCTTGAGCTTCTGGGATTTCTCTGGGGCCTGCAGTGTTTGCACTGGTCTAGACATTTTCCACCGAACCTCCCGGCAAATATTTGAAGGCCCCGATACAATGCCACACAAATAACCCGTATCTAAAGCTCTCACGTGTAAACAGCCTGAAGTCCTTGGTCAGTCAGCAGGGATCAGAGAGAAAAAAAACAAACTCACGCTGGTTTCTTCCTCAAAGCAGTCTTTCAAAGAAAAACTCAAAAACAACCTAAAAAAAATAAATAAATAAAGGTGAATTTTTGTTGTAGCTAAAGTCAGGTGTGGTGGGGGGGTGTTACTATTTGTGTGTGTGTGTGTGTGTGTGTGTGTGTGTGTGAGAGAGAGAGAGAGAGAGAGAGAGAGAGAGAGAGAGAGAGAGAGAGAGAGAGAGTTTCACTCCCCCTTGAGGCTGACTAATGTCCACCACAGGCATAAGCTTCATGTCATCTGTCCCTTTGCCTGAAGATGTATATGTCCCCATTTCAGCTGGTAGGAATGAAGCAGCTATGAACAGGGATGAGCAAATATCTCTTCTATGCGTTATTACATCTCCAATTTTTAAGATTTGTATTGTTTTGTTTATGTGTACATGTGTATATCTCTCTTTCTGTGGATGTCCTGTGTGTGTGTGCATGTGTTGCAGGCTGGTATGAGGGAAACGTGCACATCCCTTCATGGAGGCCAGAGCTGTCAAACCTACTGGAGTTGGAAAGATAGCTGTGAACTGCCCGACATGAACTCTGGGATCCAAACCCTGCCGGCTGCTCCGGAAGGACAGCAAGAGCTCTTGACCTTTGAGCTGTCTCTTCAGCCCTATATTTGTAATTTTTAAAGTTTTTTTTGTTGTTGTTGTTATTTGACTTGTTTTGTTTCAACGAGGGCTCGCGTAGACTAGAGAAGTCTTCTGTCATGAGCCAAGGAAACAATAGTGACAATGACAGGTTCAGAGCTACGGACAGACTGGATAGCTTGGAAGTGTCCGGAGGACAGCAGTCTACCTCATGCCCAGAACCATGCCTGTCTCCTTGTAGGTACCTGATGAACTTGCACTAGATCCCATTGTCCACGAGGACACCTCGGCTAGTGACAGAGCTCCCCAGATAAAACAAAAGGGACACAGGAGCAGGGGTGACAACAGAGGACAGGCTGGCACCGCATACCCACTGCGCGACCACGGTCTTCAACTCTGGAGGCCCGTTGCGTCTTCTCCTCGTTTCCTGACACTGTCCACCTGGAGCCTTGCGCGTGCTGGGCGAGCACTCTGCCATTAGGTCGTCTCCAGCTGTTGGCTGGTTTACTGTATTTGAGACAGTTGTGCCAAGCTGCCCAGCCTAACCTCAAACTCACTCTGAAGCTGACACAGGCACTGAACTCATGATCTTCCTGCCTCAGCCTCCCAAGTAGCTGGGACTATAGGCCTAAGCCACCAGGCCTAGTGACACTGCCTACTTCATATGCCACAAATTGTAAAATTTCACCTTTTCCTCCTTCAGTCCAGGGCTCCATCAAATCCAAATAAGAAAATCTTATACAATGAGCACAAAGTATATTTTCATTTTATTATTTTATGCTTATTTTTGCATTATTTTCTTTCTATTTGTAGAGTCATTATACATCAATGGGACTTCTCTTATTGTTTTTCTAAACAAAGATCTAATTTCAAAGGTCCCAGGCGCCTGGAGCATGACTCTGTAACTGCTGTGAAGTCTCAGGTCAAGCTTCTGGGAACCCAGTCACTGTTCCTCTCTCTGCAGACCAGGCAGCTTCTCTGCTCCATCGTGGCCAGCTCCAGGTGCAACGGGAAATTAATGAGGTGTGCGGGACAAGGATGGGAAAGGTCAAGTTCTCCATCGCTGCCGCCGACACAACCTCCAAGAGAGGCCATGGGGGGGGGGGGACTAGCTATAGGAGGAGACGCGTGCACCAGAAAGCAACGTCCAGTCCATTAACTGGTGGTTCTGAGCTGGTGGAAAGAGGCCAAGGTCCAGCCTATAGACTGTGACCGTGTTCCTGCAAAGATGAGGGCTCCGCGATGAGCGCTCCGTGCAAAGGCTGGCCTGAAAGGGGGCAGTGGCACCTGAGGGCATCTCTCCCCTCTCCCCTTCCTTCCCTCCCCTCCCCTCTCCCTTCCCCTCCTGTCTCCCCCTTCCTTCCCCTCTCCCCTCTCCCCTCCCCCCTCCTCCTCTCCTTTTCTCTCCCCTCCCCTCCTCTCCTCTTCCCCTCCCTCTCTTCTCGTTCTCTCCCTCCCTCCGTTCTCCTCTCCCTCCCTCCATCTTTCTCCTCTCTTCCTTCCTTGCAATCCTTTCACTTTCCTCCTTTATCTCTCACTTTTGTCTTTCTCAATGTCTTCCTCCCCCTCCCTGCTTCTCTTACCTCATATTGTTAAGCAATTCCACACACACACACACACACACACACACACACACTTTTTTTTTTAATCCCTTCAGATCTTACAAGATTCTTGAGAAGCAGCTACCTGATAACTTCTATCTAGGTTTCTGTTTATCAAAAAGTAAAACAAGGAACGGGAGAGTTGGCTCCGTGGTTAAGAGCACTGGCTGCTCTTGCAGAGGACCCAGGTTCAGTTCCCAGAACCAGCATGGTAGCTCGCAACCTGCGGTAACTATGGTTCCAGAGGATCGGATGCCCTTTTCTGACCTCCTGGGGTACCAGGCAGTCAGGTGTTATACATACACATAAACAAACACTTCAGCACAATAAAATAAAAAGTCTTTGAAAGTAAAAGAAAATTTGGCCAAAATGTGATGGCACTTGTGTGTGAAAGTGAAGCCCATTGCTTTGTGTGCCAGCCTGGAAAAAAGTGAGTATCAGTAACACCAAGCTTGGCCAGTGTCGTGCATGAGTCTAGGGTCCCCAAGCTGGAGTGTACACAATGACAAGCAGAAGAGATGGGAAGAATCGTGTCTCCTCATGTTCGCCAACACCTTTATTTTTGCGTTAGTTTTACACATAAAGGACGGTGCGGTGGCATGTGACACGGGTTAATTAGTAGCAAGGCCAGGGAAGGGCGCCCAGATGGCCTCTCCTTTCTCACTGCACCTGCTCTGCCAACAGAGCTTCGCCACTGCCTGCCTGAGGAAGGGCAGGAGGTCCCTGGATACTCGACGTCTAAGAAGACCCTGGGTCCCTCAGTTTTTAGTGTTTTATGATGACTTTGTGTGTGTGTGTGTGGTGTGCGTACACCTGTGTGCTTGTGTGTGGGGTGTGTGAGCCTGTGGAGGCTAGAGTTTGCTGTCAGCTGACTTCCTCTCCATCTCTTATTTGATATTGAGACAAAGTATCTCATTGGCCCTGGAGTTCAGCAACTGGCTAGGCTGGCTGGCTAGTGGGCTCCCCCGTGGTGTGATGACAGACGCCCACCTCCAAATCCAGAGTTTTACATGGGTACTGGGGATCAAAACTCAGGGCCTTAGGCTTGTGCACTTTACCATCAGAGCCATTGCTGCACCCCATTTTAAAGATGGAAACACTGAGGTTCCGAGACATTAAATAAGTTTCCATATGAAGTTATAGAAACTGAAGTCTAAATCCTGATTTTTGTTTGGTTTGGTTTGGTTTGGTTTTTTTGTTGTTTTTGTTTTTTGAGGCAGAGTTTCTATGTGTAGCTTTGGAGTTCATCCTAGAACTTGCTTTGCAGACCAGGCTGACCTCGAAATCACTGAGATCTGCCTGCCTCTACCTCCTGAGTGCTGGGATTAAAAGTGTGTGCCAAATCCTGATATTTTTAACTCCAGAAAAAGAATCAGAAATCATTTCCCTATTCTGTCATCCTAATTTTGTAGGAAGGACCACAGGACATTCTAAGGCTCACCTAAGATAATGGTGTAAACCTTAGCACAGTGACGGAAGCACATGACAGTCACTACTGCAGTTACTGATGCTATAAGGCTAACCTCAAACTCTACGTAGCCAAGGCTGGCCTTGAACTCCTGATTTGGCAGCCTCCACCTTCCAAGTGCTGGAATTACAGGTGTGTACTGCCATGCCCAGCCAGAATGAGGAAATCCCAGGCCTGGCAGCCAGGGTTGGACAATAGCAGCTCTGTCCTAAGTGTCCAGGGACTCCCTGGTCCACACAGTCAGCTGACTCCACACCCGTCCTCTCCTTGCTTTCTTTCCCAGCAAGCTTCATCCTTCAGGGTCTTCCCGGAACTCTGCTGCTTCCCCCAGTGTGCATGTGTGTGTATTCACTTGCATGTGTGGGCACATGTGTGTATATGTGTGTGTGTGTGTATATATATATATATATATATATATATATATATATATATATATATATATACTACATACGTGCATGTGGTGCATGTGTGCCAGTGGTACATGTATGTGTGCTCACGTGTGTGTACATGAATTCCAGTGTGCATATGTGTGTATTCACTTGCATGTGTGGGCACATGTGTGTATATGTGTGTGTATATATATACTACATACATGCATGTGTACATGTATGTGTGCTCGCGTGTGTGGACATGAATGCCCATATGTGCGGGTACATGTCGAGGAGAGAGGCTGATGTCAAGTGTCTTCCTCTATTTTCTACAATAAAGAATATTTTTATTTATTTTCGAAACAGAATCTCTCATTGAACCTAAGGCCCACCTCAGACAAGACAGACTGCCCAGCAAGCCCTGCTGACCTCCTGTCTCCACTTTCCCAGCATCAGAATTACAGGCAACAACTCCAGCTGGAGTTTGGGTTCAGGTCCTGATGTTGACAAAGCAATTACTCATTGACTGAGCCATCTCCCACGTCCTGCTTCCACTAGTTTTATTAAGATTTGCTTCTATTTATTGATTGTGCCAGGCAGTTAACATGTAGCATGTACCCTGCTGACTTTTATAGTGTTTCTTTCATAGAAGAAGAAGCCGAGATTCAGAGTGGCAAGCTACTCAGAGGCACGTCTAGGAGGCGGCAGAGACAGGTTTCAAATCCAGATTGTCTGGTGCCAACCTGGCTTCTCTGTGGCACCTGCCTCTTGGCTGGTGTGGAAACTGAGGCTAGGAGAAACTGCTTTTAAATCCCTGCAACTCACGCGCATGCTTTTAATCCCAGCACTTGGCAGAGGCAGACAGATCTCTGAGTTCTGAGTTCAAGACTAGTCTGAGCTACACAGAGAAGCCTTGTCTCAAAAAATAAAATTAATTAATTAACTAATTAATTAAATTAAAAGAAAGAAAAAAAAACTATAAAAAGGAATAATACTGTCCTGAAGTCAACTACAGGGAGTAAAAGGATGCTTGATGCACATTGAAAAGGCTGCTTGCTCCCATCTAGCAGTAGAAAAAGGTCCACATGTCTGTATCTCTCATTCCAGCTCATTACAGCAGAAATTGGCTCTGATTTGTCCTAATAATGCCAGACTCCTAACGCCCTGCCCTGCATGTGACTCTCAGGCTTGGGAAATGCTTGCTTCCCTGACTCAGCATCCCCAGAAGCTCTTTACCCCCAGGAGCTGAGTCTGCATCTGGTCACGAGGGCAGAAGAGGGTACCTACTCATCCCTTAGTGCAAGGCTGAGTGGCCACACTTGTGTGTGCAGAGGAAGAGTCGTGGTGACCAGAACCCTCAAGGGGCACCGTAGACAGAGTCTAGAGGTAGGGCCCACTGCTCAGAACTAAGAACTCCAGGTGGAAGGGAGATAGTTCTCTGAGGGAGACACAGGGTAATGCCGAGAAGGTGGAGATGCCAGCAGGTTTATAGAATGGGCCCTTTCCTGGCACATATTTTAGAGAGAAATAAAAAGAGCTATTTCTAGAGCATGGTATCAGAGGTGAAATGGGCATTTCTTGTGTCTTATTCAGAGAACTTGTTCCTACATCTAGGCTGTGCCTTGTCAACCTCTCATATAGACAATGTCATTAGAAAAGAAATACTTAACGGGTCACTGATGGTCCTGAGTTCTAATCGCAGGTTCCAATCCCTAGCCATGTGTAGGGTCTTGGGTCAAATCTCACCCTCTTAGGGCTTCCGTTCCCTCTATTAAAGTGAGAATGGTATGGGCAGCTTTATAAGTTTATGAGAAGGAAAAGTTTGGGGTGACAAAACAATCCACCTCATGAGAACATTTTTATTTATTTTTTAATTTTTTTATTTTTTGGGTTTTCAAGATAGGGTTTCTCTGTAGCTTTTGATGTCTGTCCTGGAACTAGCGCTTGTAGACCAGGCTGGCCTTGGACTCACAGAGATCCACCTGCCTCTGCCTCCCGAGTGCTGGGATTAAAGGTGCGTGCCACCACCGCCTGGCGTGAACATTTTTATTATGTGTCCATGTGTGCGTGCCTCTCTCTCTCTCTCTCTCTCTCTCTCTCTCTCTCTCTGTGTGTGTGTGTGTGTGTGTGTGTGTGTGTGTGTGTGTGTGTGTGTTGGGACATACATGTGTCACAGCCTGAGTGTGGAGGTCAGAGGTCAGCCTGCAGGAGACAGCTTTCTCCTTTCACTCTGTGGGTCCCTGGGATCAAATTCATGTCGTCAGGCATTGTGGTAAGTGCTTTTACCCACTGAGCCATCTCACCAGCCCAGAACTTACCTTATTTGCTATGTGATTTGGCTTATATGCATTTTAAAAATAATTTATTTATTCTTATTTTTTGTGCATTGGTGCTTTGCTTGCATGTCTGTATGAGGGTGTCAGGCCCCTGGAACTGGAGTTGTGAGCTGCCATGTGGTTGCTGAGAATTGAACTGAGGTCCTCTGCAAGAGCAGCCAGAGCTCTTAACCGTTGAGCCATCTCTCCAGCCCCCAGCTTATATGTATTTTTATAAACTTTAATATTAAAAACTTGCAAATGAAAATATATGGAAATCACATCCCACTTGGTGTCTGAAGGCCATCTGCCTGTGACATCTGTCCCCCGCTGATTGCCAGACTTGAGTGGCTGATCTGGCTGGCTGGGAAGCTGTCCCTTCCTCCCTCATCGATGTGCTTCCTGCGTCCAGACTTCCCCTACCAGGGAATAAGTTGTGGATCAAGGGCAGATGAGTAGGGGCATTTGCCTGCTAAAACCTCCAAGCAAGCTCTCAGAACCTGTTTTAATTTAATCTGAGGGCAGATTCCAAGAAATGTCAATAGAAAAAATGGCTTTTTTTTCCTGTACACTTTGGTCTAGCTCATATCATTTCCTCATAAACATCAATTCCATGCCTACTGTATGTGGAGCCAGCAATATATTCCATAAACACCCGAGGACCATCCACTGTGCTCTGTGCCCCTCACCAGTCTCACCTCTCCCAGGTGCTGCAGAGGAAGGAAGCAGCGTGGGCTATTGTCCTGCAATGAAGGTTCTCAATGCTAGATGTAGTATTTATTAGTTTAATATCATACTAGGCTGCCAGTTTTGAACTTAATCTTTTACAAGCTGCTGGAAACACCCTATTTCTAAAAATGTCCCAGCAGAGGATGTGGGTTGTTGGATCAAAAGACAAGAACTATCTGCCCTTGGGAGTTTCCCTAGCTAAGAGATCTCATAGCAGCAGGCTTGGGGAAGAAGGGCTTGGAGCTCGAAGTGACGTCCAGAAAAGCGAGGACTTGGGATTTGGTGATTCCTTCAGAGGGCTTCATATAGTGAATACATCACACAGTGGTAGCCAGTTTACCTGTAGGCTGAATAGTTAGGAAGGAGAAAGGGAGGGAGGAGAGAGGGAGGGAGGGAGGAGAGAGGGAGGGAGGGAGGGTCGGAAGAATTCATCAGCCATGTGTTATGACTGGACAAGCACTTGATTTGTGTCCTGCTTGTGCTGATACATTTAAGATATTTTTTCTGAGCCTTTAACTCTTTCTGAGTCCTTTAACTCTTCCAACAACCTAACGAGGCAGAAGCGCCACTGTCACCACCATTTACACGAGCTCACAGTGGGTATAAAAACTAGAAGAAACAGAGGAAGTTGTCCAAGGTCAAACTAGGCATTCCCAGAAAGCAGCTGCTCCACACTTGATCCAAGTCTGGGTCCTCCTAATGTCCTGGCTTTTATCTCTTCGGGAAAGTCATTTCTCCTCCCAAATAAAACTTCTGCTTATTTCTTTTTTTTTTTTTTTTTTGGTTTTTCGAGACAGGGTTT
>NC_022014.1:15119793-15201569 GCF_000317375.1 Microtus ochrogaster | reverse complement strand
CCAGGCTGGTCTCGAACTCACAGAGATCCGCCTGCCTCTGCCTCCCGAGTGCTGGGATTAAAGGCGTGTGCCACCACCGCCCGGCCTGCTTATTTCTTTACTTCTTTCCCCAGAAGGGAACAAAGGACATAAGACCACTTCTAAGGTAACTATGTATCTACAGGTTTTTGCCTGCAGAAGTGATTTGCCCAGGGATTGATGAAGTGTGACCCATGGAGCACATATACTGTTAGCCAGTTTCTTTTTTAATAAAGTTTTCATGGAACAGCCAGAGGTCTTCATTTTTTTTTTTTTTTTGCATTGTATGTAACAGAATCGAGTAGTTGTCACAGAGACTTGAGGGCCCACAGAGCCTAAAATATTTACTATCTATTTCTTTATGGAAAAAGAGTGTTGACTGTTAGAACATACTAACATCTAGGGTTTTGCTTGGCTTGGTTCTGATTTTTGTTTTGTTTTGTTTTAAGTTTTTCAAGACAGGGTTTCTTTGTGTAACTGTCCTGGCTTTCCTGGAACTTACTTTGTAGACCAGGCTGGCCTCAAAGTCACAGAGATCCCCTTGCCTCTGCCTCCCAAGTGTTGAGATTAAAGACGTGCACCACCACTGCCTGGCTTTGGTTTTGATTTTTTTTAAATATTTATTTACTTATTATGTATACAATATTCTGTCTGCATGTATGCCTGCAGGCCAGAAGAAGGTACCAGACCTCATTACAGATGGTTGTGAGCCACCATGTGTTTGCTGGGAATTGAACTCAGGACCTTTGGAAGAGCGGGCTGTGCTCTTAACCACTGAGCCATCTCTCCAGCCATGGTTCTAATTTTTAAGACAAGGTCTTGTGTAGCCTAGACTGACGTGAAACTCCTGCTTAGTCTGCTGAGGCTAGAGGCATGTGTTGCCCCATCTTGCCAGCCTATCGATTTTAATGATAATGAGTTATATATGTGGTAAATAGAAAACATTTGAAGCTGGTACTCAGGAGGCAGAGAGAGGCAGATCTCTGAACTTGAGGCCAACCTGTCCACAAAGTGAGTTCCAGGACAACCAGGGCTACACAGAAAAACCCTGACTCAAAAAACAAAAGAGGAAGAGAGAGGAAGAGAGAGAGAGAGAGAGAGAGAGAGAGAGAGAGAGAGAGAGAGAGAGAGATTCTAGAAGACCATATACCAACTGTAAACAATTGGTGGGTAAGTTAATGACCATCATTGCTTACATTTGATACATTGGAATTGTTTCCATGTTGTTGTTTGAGAAAAGAGGAAGAGAGAGGAAGAGAGAGAGAGAGAGAGAGAGAGAGAGAGAGAGAGAGAGAGAGAGAGAGAGATTCTAGAAGACCATATACCAACTGTAAACAATTGGTGGGTAAGTTAATGACCATCATTGCTTACATTTGATACATTGGAATTGTTTCCATGTTGTTGTTTGAGACAGGGTATCCTACAGCTCAGGCAAGCCCTGAACTCTCCCAAACTGGCCTTGAACTCCAGATGCTCCAGCTTCTACTTCCCAAGTGCCCCCATACACAACTTTGGAATAGATTTTATTTTTCTAATTAAGTTGTAACTTACATACAGGGATATGCATAAATACACAGAGAAATATGCACAGCTCCTACAGATGCATACAGAGTCCATCAAAACATAGGACCGCTTTTAATCCCAGCGTAAGGGAAACAGAGACAGAAGGATCCCTAGATGTTCAAGGCCAGCCTGGCCTACTTAGCGAGTTCCAGGCCAAAAAAACAAAGCTGTAGACTCTTCGGAGGCTCAAGAGATGCTGCAGCATTTAAAAGCACTTGTTGCTCTTGCAGGAGACCTGGCTTGATTCTGCACAGCCATATGGTGGCTCACAACTATTTGTTAACTACTGTTTGAGGAGATCTGCTGCCCACTTCTGGCTCTATAGGTACCAATTAAAATGCTTTTACACATAAAATAAAATAAATGTTCGTTTTGTTTTGTTTTGTTTTGGCAACAGGGTTTCTTTGTGGCTTTGGAGCCTGTCCTAGAAACTAGCTCTTGTAGATCAGGCTGGCCTTGAATTAACAGAAATCCTCCTGCCTCTGCCTCCCGACTGCTAGGATTAAAGGCGTGCTCCGCCACCAGGCAAAAATAAATATTTTTTTCTAAATTGGAGACTGGAGAGATGGTTCAGTATTTAAGAGTACCTGCTGCTCTTGCAGAGGACCTGGATTCAGTTCCGGCACCCACGTGGGGGCTCACAACCACTTGTTAACTCCAGTTCTGGGTCTGGTATCAGATGCCCTCTTCTGGCATCCCTAGACACTGCATGTAAATGGTGCACAGACATTCAGGCACACGCATACACATTAAAAATAAAAAAAAAATAAAAAAAACATGGAGAGATGGCTCAGTGGTTAAGAACACTGGCTGCTCTTCCAGAGGACACAGGTTCCCTGTTCTAATCCTAGCACCCGCATGACAGCTCACATCCATCTGTAACTCCAGTACCAGGGGATTGATGCCCTTGTTGTGGCCTCCATGGTCACCAGGCACACACATGGTACGCAGACATACGTGCAAGAAAAACACTCCTAGACATAAAATAACAAATAAGTTAATTTTAAATACAAAACAATAAAAATGAGTTATTTAATAGAAGTAAATAAGCAAGCATTTAAAAAACCAACATAGAACCTTTCTACTACACCAGTAACCTGTAGCACTCTGAGTTTTCTTTCCTGGTTAACAGAATACAAATGGACCACATAGCATCTATCTGTTTGTGCCTAAGAGTGTTATTAATTTCATTGCTGATGGCCAGGAGAATTCGGCAAGTCACCAGAATCACTCTTCAGGATACCATCCGAGACGCCCACTTGCTCATTCACTCCACGGATGTACTCAGTCTGTGACTTCAAAGACTGTCCTCCATCCCTGTGGTGTGGTCTCCTATTTCCCTCCTGTAGGACCCCCGCTCCCCTCACCTTCTCTTCTCTGAAAGCAATGAAGACTAGAGAGACTTCTCTTTCGTCCTATAAAGCCCACCCTCTCTTAGGGAGAAGGTTTTTTGGGTTTTTTTTTGGGGGGGGGTTGTTTTTTTGTTTTTTGTTTTTTTTTTTTTTTTTTTTTTTTTTTTTTTTTTTTTTTTTTTTTTTTTTTTTTTTTTTTTTTTTTTTTTTTTTTTTTTTGATTTTTCAAGACAGGGTTTCTCTGTAGCTTTGGAGCCTGTCCTGGAACTAGAACTTGTAGACCAAGCTGGCCTTGAACTCACAAAGATCCACCCGCCTCTGCTTTCTGAGTGCTGGGATTAAAGACATGCTCCACCACTGCCCACCCGGCTTTAGGGAGAAGTTTTGCCTTAGAGGAAAGATTTCATGAGATGGCTCATTTAGTCATGCTGCTCTGTTTGTATTTTCCTTTTTAAATTTCCATGGCAGGGCTAGAGAGATGGCTCAGTGCTTAAGGACACTTGTTGCTCTTCCAGAGGACCCAGGTTCAATTCCCAGCACCCACATGCCAGTTCACAACTGTCTGTAACTCCAGTTCCAGGAAATCCAACATTCTCTTCTGACCTCCAAGGACATCATGGTGCACATACTAACATACATGCAAGCAAAACACTTCTTCACATAAAAAAAATCTATACAGGTTCATGGGCATAAAATCTGCTCACACATCTGTAATTGCAATTACAGTAAATAAACTGTAAGTCTGGGCAGGACAGTCTCAGGCTATGAATAGCCAGGTTACCTGGAAGATCTACCTGTGTGCGCGCACATACACATATATACACACATACACACGTACACACTGGAACTGTTCCCTGAATTCTTGGTGTAGCTTCCTGCATATTCACATGAGTGGCTGGTGTGTGTGTGTGTGGTGTTGGGGGAGAATGTGCTAACACCTGAGTTTTGAGAGCGAGAGGGAGGTTTGGGGTGGCTGGTGGCACACACTAGTTAGAACTACAAATCAAAGCTGTGCTGGTGAGTGGACAGTGATGGTGGCTTTTTAATGGATTCCCCTGGTATATGACAGAATCTGCTGCTCCTTATACTTTATTATATTATATTACTTATATTGAGTAAGAGGCGGGGAAAACAAGGTTCTTCACTCAGGGACATTTACTTCAAACACTTCATCATCCTGCCTGAGTGGCCAGCGCTGGGAGGCAGAGAATTCTCCTACTGGGCAGGATCACAAGAGGCAAGGATCTGTCATATGTCACAACAAACTAGAAAGCAAGAAGGTGAAATGAAGCTCCCCCTCCCTTTTGTGAACTTACAACCCCTTTTCCAGATAAAAAGGGATAGGTGTAACCCTTGGGATCTCATGCACACACCCGCACGCACCCCTTCCTTCTCCCAGACTCCAAGCACAGGTGATCCAGGTACCAGTCACTGCTCCGCCTTTCACAGAATCTTCACCCTTGCAGAGTGGCTCACTGGAGTTGGCTCACCGGGAGGTCTGACCCTGCGCCTAGCAGAGGAAGGCTGCGGGCCACTCTCTTCTCTCTTGTGAAAATTCATCTCTACCTCTGACCCAACCGCGATTTCCTCCTAATCCACCGCTTTTGAAAGTGCAGGCAGTTAAGAGGATGTTCTTAGAAGTTCCTTTGCTCTCCCGAGAGTTCTGAACTTTTGTCCTTCTTTGCCCAGTTCTTCCAACCTCAGTGTCCCTGATTCTGAGAACCCCAAGCTTCTAAAGGGCTAGATTTTACCACTGGGAACTGGCCTCCCACCTTCACGGACTGGAAAGTGTGAACACAAGTGTTAGCCAGTTTTGCACAGGTGGTCTTCCTCAGTGTCTACACCTTCCCTGCCTCCTGGTTATTAGGAATGTATTTCACAAAGGAAGAAACCAAGGTTCAAAGTGGCTTCCGCCCCGGAGGAGAGTTTATTACTGTGTATGGATTGAAGCAGTCTCTACCCCTCAGGTCAGGTCCCAGCCTGGAGGTCCGGGTGCGGCCTGCGCCTCCTTTCTTCCTCTCCGGGTCCCAGGGGAGCTGTGGCAGAAACTCCTGCTGCACCGAAAGGCTCATGGTTTCCTTCCGGGCCAGACCTGGGTGGGGGGAAATTTTCTTCAATGGCTTTGAGGTGCTTACTATAGGTGGCATCCAAGACCACCGCCTCAGTGAACTTGTGTTTACTAGAACAGGTCTCTAACTCCCGGCACCGGAACCGCCGACGTCCTACAACTAAGAAACCAGAAAAAGAGGGCCTGGGTAACCCGCAGCTGCAACAGTCGGTCCAGCCACAGGCCAAGCTAAGCATTCATCCGGGTCCCCGCAGTCCTAGTTTTGCCTGGAAAGCCTAGGAGCATTTATGTTCCGGGTTTAGGCCAGAGAGCGCGCCCCAGGTGTTGCTCTCCCCTGGCGAGGCCGGGCTAGTGCAGCCCTGCGGCAGCGCAGCTCCGCTTTCTCTACTCCCTGCGGCCATAAAGTAGTCGGTGGGCGCCTCCTTTCAAGGGTCCTAAAGGCCTCTAGCACCCTAACTACGCGGTCTGGGCCGGCGGTCCTTCAAATCCAAACCAGGCCTGGCTGAGGAGGGCCTGGAGGGCAGTAAACGAGGTAAAAGTAAGCGAGGCCCCTCCAATTCGTTCTACCAGTGCCTGGAACCACTCTCTTCTTCCTGGTGCCCATTCCCAAAGGATCGGGCTCTCCACCATCACCCCGCTGCATTACCAGGTTTGCTACTGTGGTCACCTTCGAGACTCTCTGCCCTCTTCATCCTCCCCCCACTCCCGTCTTCCAAGGCACCCCAACTTTCTCCAGCTCTCTCACCTGAACCCCCGAAGCGCGGTTTCTTCTTTCTCCACTAAAGATGAACCCGCCGCCTGTGGAAAAGCAGCCCCCCACCCCCACCCAGCCTAGGCTGCAAGCCACTTGCTTAACAAGTCCAAAGGTCAGCTAAAGTTTGGCTGATAAACAGAACCGGTAGAAAAGATTTGGAGCCCCCCCAAGGGTGAGTACAATGGGCCCTGGCAAGTCCCGATCCCGGCCCAAGTCTCTGGCTCCGTTGGACTGTCCCTTAGGCTCTCCCACTCTCTCGGTTTTTCCCCCTCCCCACCACCATTTGCATCTTGCCGAAAGCCGAGCCCTTCCCACTCATTTGCATATCTTATATGGCCTAATGGTGGCGATCATGGCAAGTTAGAAGTTTTCTGACTCCTCTCGGAGGAGACTCCGGGACCCTGGGAAGTAACAGGTGTCTGGAGGCTAAAGGGTGGAGGGGTTCCAGGACTTGGAGTTCTCTGGTAAAACTCCCCTCCACCCTCCTCTCTCACGCCCACCCATCCCCTCACCCCCTTCTTTTTCCGTCCTTGGAAAATGGTGTCCAAGCTCACGTCGCTCCAACAAGAACTCTTGAGCGCGTTGCTGAGCTCTGGGGTCACCAAGGAAGTACTGGTCCAGGCCTTAGAGGAGTTACTGCCGTCCCCGAACTTCGGGGTGAAACTGGAGACGCTGCCTCTGTCCCCCGGGAGCGGGACGGATCTCGACACCAAACCGGTTTTCCATACTCTCACCAATGGCCACGCCAAGGGCCGCTTGTCTGGGGACGAGGGCTCGGAAGACGGGGACGACTATGACACTCCTCCCATCCTCAAGGAACTGCAGGCACTCAACACAGAAGAGGCCGCGGAGCAGCGGGCCGAGGTGGACCGGATGCTCAGGTAGGCAGCAAGCGAGGTGCTGGGTACGCCCGGACCACTCCTAACCCTGTGGGTCCATGGAGTAAGTCCCCTGCCCCGCACTGGAGGCGGAGGCGTGTGGTGCAGACTGTTCTCCCGCAAGCCCCTTTCCCATGGGGGGGAAAAATCCCCCGGGGGTGCTTCTCTTCTCTGAGAACAATTGAACTAGTTCCTCAACCGGCTGACCTGCAATCCGAGAGAGGCTTCATCTGCCTCCACCTAGGTGGGCGCCCAGGACTCAAGCACCTTGTTGGTGGTACCCAGGCGCGAGAACCGAACCTTAAACCTCACAGGACTAGAGACAGCTGTGATTCTCCTAGGACCTCAGATTTGCACCCCCACGCACTTCCAAAACTTCGAGCCACACATTTCTCCCAGAGACTTAAAGCTCTCTGCAGAGACGTCTGGCAGCATTGGCGGCTGAGGCCTCGGAGGCAAGTTCTTTGAGTCCTTGCTTCTGCAGCGCCAGTGCGAGCTGCAGCTTTAGAATTATAAAGCGGAAAGTTTGCTGTAGGGTCACGATGGACCCTTGCCGGCCAAAAGAAACCACGAATAATGAAAGGAAGAGGGCGAATGTATGGGATACGTGATCCTAACACACCTCTGCCCCACTTTGTAGAGAACCTTGTCCCAATCTGAGAAAGGTGGGTGTGTACGTATAGCACCCCGGCTATCCTGTGGGGGATCCGGGGACTGGCTGATGTCTCTCCGGTGGCTGGGATCACTTGCCGGTCCTCTCGCCCTGGCCTACACTTTGACAGCTAGTTACTAATTATCTAAGGAGAGCCAAGTGATTCCCTTAGGCCACACGTTGTTTGGGAGCCACTTGGCTTCAGAAAGGAGCCCCTCGCGTGGCCCCTGACTCTTAAACCCCTCAGCCTCGAAGTTTCAGAGAGAGTCCCGAGTGAATGCGATCATTAGCGGCTAGGCTCCCTCTCCCGCAGAGCAGGTTGGAGTGGTGACCTTGCATTTGAATTTGCGCTTTGGGTATCTGACCACTAGCCCTCTAGCCAAGGCAATCTTGTAGCTTTGTTTTGTTTTTTAATCCACTAAAATGTTTTTTTTTTTTTTGCTCTAATTCACAAGCTTGGGAAACATGTGGCGGTGATTTCTCTCCGGTCGGATTTAGGGGCCTGGATGGTATCCGGTGTAGAGGGTACCCCGAGCGTCTGGGGCTGTAGGGTGGCAGGGAGGTTGTACAGGGCCTGGCTCACCTAACCAGCATCCCGTCACTTGCCCCCCCTGGGGCCTAGGCCCTTCCTCCTGGCCTCATGGCTGCCCAGGGCCGCCGTCTAGTTTGCCTCGGAGCCGACCTAGGGAAGCAGGAAGGCCTAGTGAGCCTCTGTACTGTGGTCCCCACGCTGTGCTGGACACAGCGGAGATGTAACATAAACTGCAGCACGTGGAGTTGGGGTGTTATTAATTTATTCCTATAAATCATCAACAGAAAGTACACAAAGACTGTGATTAGGTTGAAAAGAGAGGCGGGTTATTCATTGGTGAAGTTGTAAACTCGGCTTAGAAAAGGAAGAAAATCAAAACGCAGGAGGGGGTGCTCGCGGGGCGCTAGCACGGCACACGCACTTCACCGCGGGGCGCGCCCCCAGGTCCCTGGGCCACTCCGGGAAGCCAATACCCGCAAGGCCCGTCTTCCCTCCCTCAAGCTGGGGGCAGACGGAGGGGAGCCCAGACTCTAACTGGGGTGAGGACCCAGGACACACCGGGAGGTTTTTGTCCCTTTCACAAGCTGGTGCCGCCTTCCCTCCCCTGGGCCTCCTGGAGCTTCCGACTTTATTAAAGTAATTTTTCAAGAAATTGTTAGCGGCTCCCAGGTCACTGCATAGCTGACCATAGCTGACTTCAGGGTACCAGGCATTCTCTATTCCCCCCCCCCCCCGCTCCCATCCTCCTTGTTCCCCTGAAAGTCAGAAAGAAAAGAAAGGTGTGCGGGGGAGGAGGGTCACTCGGTGGTGCGCTTGGACGCCTTCGGAGTTAAGCCAGAGAGGACGGTTACAAACTGCAGAGTCCTGCGGTCCCCGGCTGCCGGCCTGGAGGCTGGTGCGTCCCTTGCACTTAGGAGAACCCGCCGCCACCTAGGAAGCTGGAACCGAGGCTCCTGGCCCGTGCGGCTGCAGCCCAGGGCTTCTCTGCTCTGGGTGGGACAGCAAAGTCATTGTTGAGGAAGGAGCCGGCAGGGAGGACAGTGTGGCCACCGCGGGCTGGCATTTGACACCTGTGCTGGCTCCAAAAAAAGCCAACCTCAAATCGCGACCCGAGTTTATCCCGGTGAGGAAACTGTATTTCCCAGTAACTCTTACTGGAGCTTCAGAGCTCTCTCTCCCTCAGCGAACACGCAGGGCAAACATTAAGGGGTCTGAGAGTTAAAAAAAAAAAAAAAGGTATAACTACGCCATCTTACCCTCAATTCAAATCTTTTAATTCCGGGCCTGAAGGTTTTGTCTCAATGGTTTTTGTATTGGTGGTGTTTTGTTTCTTTCTTTCCTAATCGTCTCATTGTTGAGTTAATGCCCCCTTTTCACAGAACCGATCACACATAGAACACAACACTATTTCGCTAGGTTTCTTAGGCGCGCAGAATAACAGGTAATGCGGTTAAACAAAGAAAAACTGCCCAAATGATCTGTTAAAGCGATACACTATTAACTTTTAAACCCAAATACTGTTTTCTCTAATTTTTAAAGCTATTGTTCGTGCCTGTTAGAAATGTTTTTCCACTCTAAAAACATTTTCGGAAATGTTCCCCAGCAACGAGCGTTTAGCCGATCGCTGGTATTTACGTGGTTATGTCTAAAATGTTGATTGCCGTGTTTTTCTCTCGCTCGCGGTGAATTCTCCAGGTATGACACTGGAACAGACGTATTTCCTCTTCTTTCGTTCTTGTTACCTCACTATGTTGTTTTCCTTTATGTGCCTTTAAAAATGCTTGAGAAATTTCTTAACTTACGTATAATTAATATGAAAGTTTACATTTCTCAAAAACATCTCTTTTAAAGCCTGACTTCTCACGAATCCAATAGTCAAGACTCGCTAAAATATCACCATTCAAATGCCTGTAAAATATCTCCCTTGGTTGCTGGAGATTTTTTTAATACATTAAAAAAAATTAATTGATTTTACAGGAACTATTGAAAAATCACTGTTTTAGCACAGGTGCCTAATTTGGTCTCAGTTTTAATACCACTTTTTATTGTTTCATTTGAACCCAATTTTCTCTTTTGTTTTTTTTTCAGGTTCTGTTAAGCTAACATATATGTGTATTTATATCAGTAGTGCAGGATTGCTTCTGTAACTACATTAAATAAATTGTACACATGCTTGTATTGTTCCTTTAATACTTTTGATCTGTAACCTCTGTTTTACTTAGTCTCTTAATTTAAATGACAGTTCTGATTCCATTTAACAAGCCAGAAAAAGTAACAGTGAAGTTGGAAACATTGTAAATTAAAAAGCCTAGAAGACATCCCTGGCCTTTTTTATGACAAACTGTGCCTGTGTCTATGAGACATGAGAAGCCTGACTACATTCTCAGTGCAAACTTGAAATCCCCAGAACTGTCACCTCCCTGGTGACCTTTCCATATCAGAGAGGTGCAATCACCCAGGCAAATGGAGCATTAATGTCTTACTCCCAAACTAAAATTATTCTTCCTTAGTAGCATTTATTTGGGAGGCAGGACTGTGGATAACTAAAAAAACAAAACAAAACAAAAAAAAAAAAACCAACAGCAACAAACTACCCGTTTTGCAGGTGTCCTGATTCTTCAGACAGAGGGAGCGTTGCCATTATTTTTGAGAACATGTTTTTTTAAAAAACTCCAAAAGCAATGTAATATTTGACTACAAAAGGAATCATAACTATATAAATGTTTATCTCAGTTTGAGGTTTAAGGGAGGTTTCTAAACACATCAAACAAAACAAAATTTTTTTTAACATCCAGTCACTCTTTAAAAGACTCTTTGCATCCCAGGAGGTGGGCACACAAGCCCACCCCTCTTTTGACAGAATGGGTTTCCTTTTGAGAAGTGGGGGGAGCACTGGAGAGGTTTAGACTGAAGTAGGGGTGGTGGATTGAAAAACTGATTTGGCTCCGTGTAGAACCAGCTTAGCCAACTCGGGCCCTAGGCACCTCTTCTTTCCTGTAGGACTCTTGCTTGTTTAAGTCTCTTGAAAAAACCAAAGAAAGCAGAATAAAGTCAGAGCCTTTTCTTCCATGGCATGGAGGGTGGGGAGTGTCATGGCATGGGGGTGGCCTTAAAGATGAGTCTTCTTCTGTGCCTCTCTCAGAAGGAAAAGCTATGTCTTCTCTCCCATTTTGTTTTGTTTTAGCCATACATGTCTCTCAAGGTTGGAGTTTGGACGGGTGGAGAGAGATCTTAGGATGAGTTTTGTACCTAGAAGGTGAATATTTTTCCCTGAGCATTTCCCATCAGCACCCTAATCGTCTGCGTATCTGTCTAGTGAGGACCCTTGGAGAGCTGCCAAGATGATCAAGGGCTACATGCAGCAGCACAACATCCCCCAGAGGGAGGTGGTTGATGTCACAGGCCTGAACCAATCCCACCTCTCCCAGCACCTCAACAAGGGCACCCCCATGAAGACCCAGAAGAGAGCTGCCCTGTACACCTGGTACGTCAGAAAGCAACGGGAGATTCTTCGACGTAAGTGATTTAAACCTAACTCTGCCTCAACCTGCAGTGACTGTTGTCCTCACTCTGACCCCATGGGCTGCCTCAGTTTCCCCTCCATCAAGAAGGCCTTTAAAAGTAGTTGGCGAGCCGGGCGGTGGTGGCGCACGCCTTTAATCCCAGCAGAGGCAGGCGGATCTCTGTGAGTTCTAGACCAGCCTGGTCTACAAGAGCTAGTTCCAGGACAGGCTCCAAAACCACAGAGAAACCCTGTCTCGAAAAAAAAAAAAAAACAACAACAACAACAAAAAGTAGTTGGCGAATAGAAGAAGCTGGCAGGTAGATGTGACCTTACAGTTACATCTGCACAGTGGGTTACCTTGTATCGTTCCTTTCTCACACAGCCCCGTGCTACACAGCGTGCTACACAGCTCCTTGCACTGAAAATCCTTTAAGTGTAGGCAGTGGACCCTGAATGTTTTTAGTTCTTCTTTCCAGCATCCATTTCTTTGTCTCTGGTTGGCATATGACCACAGGTCTGAGTTACCAAAGAAGACATTACATAGTGGTCAACAATATCGATCACCGTTACTATTATTTTCCTCCCCTCTGGAAAAAGGATAAACAACTAAAGATTTGTATAGATAATCAGAACCTGATCCTGATCCTAGGAAGTGGGGGTGGGGTGGCGGAAGTGGAGCGCTGAGTCCAGAAACAATCTAAAGTACGTACCCACTTTTACCAAGACTAGACTTTGTGCTCAGCTGAGGGACTCCATCTGGTGAAGACATCCTTTCTGTCTGAAGCAGAGCACAGTTTAAGTGTCTGCACTTGAACTTCTGACCCACCAGGGTTTTTTTTTACATACTTAATTTTAATTAAATATTTTTAGTTGGGAAGAAATTATTAAAGAAAAATAAAGAGCGATTCTCGTTTTGTAGCAAATTGCCCACATAATCCACACCCCCTATATTTTGTGTGTTGTACCAACAGGTTATCCCACACACACTCCATGCAACTACCAAATTTCCCAGATTATCTCTGAAACTCAGATTTTGTTCAGGTATCATCAGTTTCCCCAATAATAATGTTTATAGAGGATTATCTGGTGCAGAGTGGCTCATGGTGGTTTGCTGATCCAATTCTCTTCACTTCAGGGGTTTTGTTTTTGCTTGGCATTTTGTATTAGGTTTTTGTGTTTGTTTGTTTTTGTTTTTTTAAGCAGGGTTTTTCTGTGTAGCCCTGGCTGTCCTGGAACTCACTCTGTAGACCAGGCTGGCCTTGAACTCAGAAATCCACCTGCCTTTGCTTCCACTCTTTCCCTACCGCTGCCCGACCACCACCACTGCCATCCCCATCTCACTCCCCCCCCCCCCGCTATGCCCCGCCCCCTCTCCCGGGCTATGGGCCTCTGTGTCTTTGCCAACATGTTCCTCACCATCATTTTCTGGGTAGGGATTTTTTTCCCCTGTTGCTGCACAGTTGCTTTTCAAATTGCTCTTGGATTTGTTGTTGTTGTTTTTTTTTTCTACAAACTGCTCCAAAATGACCATATCTGTGTTTATTGTGCTAGTATCTGTGGACAGAAGGGCCATGGGTGGGAGAAGAGGTTTGGGGCCCTTGTCTCCTCTCCGACTGAGGTTAACGTTGTATGGACAGAGTAGAGGTGGCTGTGATGCTGCCTGGTGCACAGAGGACCCCAGTCCTGTAAAGTGCAGGTTGACCCCTCGCTGCATGGGTGCTATTTAAGGAATTGACCTCCTGACATGAAGCAGCTCTTCAGTTCCTGCATGTCCCCGTTCTCAGGAGCCATAGTCGCCAAAGGCTACACAGCCCTGGTACTAGCTCAGCGGTCAGGATGGTATTCACTAATCTCCCCCAGGATAGACAGGGTGACATAGAAGACACTGGACCGTCTAACAAGACGGAAATTCCAGGAAGAGTCTCCTGATGCTCAAAAAGAGGACATTGACCAAGGGGATGGCTGCCAGCAAGGGACATTTTTATTCAGTATTATTGTTGTTTTGGGGGTTTAAAGTTACAGGAGACAGGACTTAAGGGCTTATTCCTCAATCAACATTCACACACCTTGTCATGTCCCGAGCACTATGCTAGGCTCTAGGGTATACAGCTCCTTGTCTCCAGGGACTCATTACTTCCCTGAAGGAGCTGAGAAGCTTGAGTAATTAGTGGCAGCTCCTCTCCAAGTGCTCTTTAAACGGTGTGCACTGGGCTGCAGAGTGGCTGCAAGATCACCTGGAGAAATCCCAGAGGACTTACTGGAGGAGGCAGCATTTGTATCACATCTTAAAGGATAAAAAGACACACCAGCATGGGTCAAAATGAAGAGATAAATAAAAGAAAGACCAACTGAGTGGAAAGAGAAAGAGGAGATGGAACTAAGACAGTGCATGAAAGTTTCATGAAGAGCCAGACTAACAGACGGTGCCGTTCACGGGCTTTCTCTATCCGTGGAGATCCTTCTGGACGAGCTCCCCAGTCTAGGATGAGTCTACCGGAGCAACCGTTCCAGTGTCGTTTTAATGGGCATCAAACGTTTTCTATTCCATTTCATTTGAAATGAAGCGGAGAGGCGTTGATGGTAGCTGGGGGTGCCTGCGAGGGTCTAACTCCTCAAATGCTGAGTGTGGCCAGGTCCCTGGAGGCCCTGACTGGCTCACAGATGCTCTGGGTTCAGACCCTGTGTAAGCTGTTATCTCCCAAAAGAGCAGCCTCGTACTGGGGGCTGCGTGCAGCAAAAGCCTCCTCCGCCTAAGTAAGATCTGGGGAGCTTGGGGTATTACTGTTTGGGTGACTCACAAGCTAGTGGCTAAGAACAGGAGAGCACCCTAGGCTCGTGTGACTTAACCACTCTGAACTTGAGTTGTTTTTTTTTTTTTTTTTATCTGCTGTTGGAAATAATGACACTTCCCCCATAGCAAGGCTATGAGAATTAGGTGAAGGGTTATACATATGGGGTGTTGAACCGCAGAGACAGCCCACTTTCTGGGAACTGTAGTAACATCTGTTCATTTCAGATGAAAAAAATCTCAAGTGATTCCCAGACACTTGTGGTTATCCTCACTGGCCTTAGCCATTCCTCACAGGGGACTCTACAGATGTGGTGCGGGACCCATGGGGAGCAGGGGAGACATTAACTGGTCCCCTCCCCAGCTTCACAGGGGACTTCTGTGTCCACCTTCACTCTCAAGTGAAGTGATGGACTGAAAACACCTGTAAATATCTGGCTGTGGGAGGAGTTACCATTCTCCCACATCATCCCAGGGAAGCTGATAACATTCTACTTTTACATTTAGTAGAGGCTGCTTCTGGTTTCTAAAAACACAGTGGGTGCCTGGCGGTGGTGGCACATGCACACCTTTAATCCCAGCATTCCAGATGCAAAGGCAGGCGGATCTCTGTGAGTTCAAGGCCAACCTGGTCTACAAGAACTAGTTCCAGGACAGGCTCCAAAGCTACAGAGAAACCCTGTCTCGAAAAAAAAAAAACAAAAAACAAAAACCCACAGTGGGCATCAATGCAAGCAGAACCCTAAGGTGACTCAAAGACCATCTTAAATCAAAGTCTCCAGTGACAAAGGCCATCCATTCACCTAGGAGGCTGCTTCCGAATTGGCCATTGGCTAAACAAATGCATCCTCACCTGCAGCAGGGATCCTAAGTTCAGGCTGGGAAGAAGCCCATCACTTCCTTGAAAAGGGCCAAAATAGAAGGATAGCCCACAACAGATCATAAAATCCCAGGTATACAGACTGGAGACACTAGTGAGGTTTGTGAAGGGTTTAAAGTAGTATAGTAAGTAGCACAGATCTGTGATCCCGTTTTCTGAGATTATGGCACACCCAGAAGCTCTGGAGGTTGTGGCTGGACACTCAGAATTATGAGTGACTCTGGGAACTGAGAAAGGAAACACCCAGGTCCAGAGCATGGGGTGCAAGAGTCGCGGTGAACCGGCCAGGTGAAGCGGTGAACGGATGCTTAAAAGAAATCCCAGCTGGGCGATAGTGGTGCACGCCTTTAATCCCAGCACTCGGGAGGCAAAGGCAGGCAAATCTCTGTGAGTTCGAGACCAGCCTGGTCTACAAAGCTAGTTCCAGGACAGCTCCAAAGCCACAGAGAAACCCTGTCTAGAAAAACCACAAAAAAAAAAAAAAAGAAATCCCATACTATCTCAGAACTGAGAGATAGATATTTATTTAGGGGTAAACTCACAAATCAGGATTCTCTGCTTGAACAGTGGATGGAGATCAAATCCAAACAATTCGAACAAGCAATGGGTGAAAAGGAGCAAGGAGAAGGAGAAAAAGGGAGGGACGCAGGTTCGCAGGTTCGCAGGTTCGCAGGTTCTGCGTCTGCTATATAGTATAAGAGGCCATGCCCCAATAGGCGGGTAATTACAAGCTGCAGGTCTTCCTACAGCATCTCCCCCTTTTGTTTAAATAAGAGAGTACTAAGCCTAATACAAAATTATATACAATAAAAACAGATATCCTATTCTAACTAATTTAAGTCTTGTATAATAAATAACTTGGCCAAGCCATGAAAGGGAAGTAACTACAATTATCTAGTCTTCAACCTCATTGAAGATGTGAGAAGGGAAACAATATTACTTGAGTAAGCAGGAAGTACAATCAAGCGACTTCCAAAATGTGCAACAAATGACAGAGACAACTGACTACCTGGGCAACCACCCAAAGTCTCATTTGCAATGTTGAAGCAACCAACTTTGGCTGAGGCCTAGAATAACTGACAGACCATTTTCAAAGGCAAGAAATCTTTCAAAATCATCTTACCTGTCTTGGCAAGATTTGACAGTCCTGCTTATCCATTTCCAGATACTATGGTTGAGGCATGGCCATTTCTTTGCCCAAAGGCCAGTTTTTGCCAAGAAGAAAACAAGCTCCAAGTGGAGTGTCTTCAGTGTTCAACATTGTCTCTGGAATAGATCGGTGCTGCCAGGAGCAATTATGTCTCACTTCAACAGAACTCTAAGTTATTTAAATGCCATTTTGTACAGCTCTTTGAAGTGGTTGAAGATTATCTATCTATGCAGAATATAATCTCTATGTATCTAAAGAACCTGATTAGTCTAACTATAAGTATGACAAACATAGATGACTATTGATCTGTAATTTTTAATACCTATATAACTTAAAGACTAATACAATAAACAACTGTGCAATAAATGAGGACAATGACCTCCAGATGTAAACAGCATGCAGGGTCTGGGAAATGATTTTGTTATGTATCCAGCGCCTCTGCGAACCCTGCTCCATGCAGATAGGAGGTAGAAGACAACGTAGTTCCCTTCTTTTTTTGTTTTAAATATTTATTTATTTATTATGTATACAATATTCTGTCTGTGTGTGCCTGCAGGCCAGAAGAGGGCACCAGACCTCATTACAGATGGTTGTGAGCCACCATGTGGTTGCTGGGAATTGAACTCAGGACCTTTGGAAGAGCAGGCAATGCTCAGGCAATGCTCTTAACCTCTGAGCCATCTCTCCAGCCCCGTAGTTCCCTTCTTAATAAAGTGGATATCAAACCTCATTCCAACTATATAGGTCAGGCTGTCCTCCACTGCTCATTCATTCTGTGAAGACGGATTGAAGGTTGCTCTGCCGGGGCCTGGAAAGTAGCAGCTAGGCATTTCCTTCATCCTTCTCCAGCCCCGTCAGCATCATCTGTACAAAGCTCCTCTGTTCCGGACTCTGCACTTTCATCTTTCAAATTATGTGGGCTGATCTCGAGCCATCTCCCTCATTAAAGGTTCCCTGGGACACACACATACATGACATACATATCACATGCATACCACATACACACACACACGCACACACATAGAATATACACCTCACAAAACACATACGCACACACTATTGCCTTTGCAAACATACTAGAAGTCTAAGGAACATCTTCTCTTGCAAATACAAAGCTCCATCTTTATTTCAAAGCATGATTTTAAAAGTTTGGGATTTCATGTTTTTCAAAGAACCTAACGTTGGAATGCAGGTGCCCAGGAGAGAGGAAGGGTAAAGGGCAGGGGGGCTACACATTGCCTCTAAACATGGTAGGTAAGTGTAAATTACACCTTTGAACAATTTCCCCTGGGCTGAGACTTGATTGGGCTTATCCCCTTGACATCAAAACACAAGCATTCAGAGCCAGGCAGTGGTTATACACACTTTCAATCCCAGCACTTGGGAAGCAGAGGCAGGCAGATCTCTGAATTCAAGGTTAGCCTGGTCTACAGAGTAAGTACCGGGACAGCCAGGGATACAATCAATAAAAATAAAAATACAAGCATTCAGGACTCAGAGTGTCTTAATGTCAGAAGGTCAATGAGTCAAAGGAAAATAATTAATTTTCTCAAAACACTGAATTGGCTGTATCTAAGCTCTGTCCAAGAAAGGAAAGGATGACTTTGCTGGGGACACAGGATGTGAGAGAGGAGCCTGCCACAAGGCGACCCCTTTCTATCCCCACATGAAATTAGAGCAGATCGTGAAGCTTAAGGGAGAGGAATCAAGGGTCCATTGGTCCATCCGTGTCTGTGTCTGTCTGTCTGTCTACCTGTCTGTGGAGTGAAGGCTACAGGCTCTATCAAATCTACTCCTTTCTCTTTTCAGAGTTCAACCAGACAGTCCAGAGCTCTGGAAATATGACAGACAAAAGCAGTCAGGATCAGCTGCTGTTTCTCTTTCCAGAGTTCAGTCAACAGAACCAGGGGCCTGGGCAGTCCGAGGATGCCTGCTCTGAGCCCGCCAACAAGAAGATGCGCCGTAACCGGTTCAAATGGGGGCCCGCATCCCAGCAAATTTTGTACCAGGCCTACGACCGGCAAAAGAATCCCAGCAAGGAGGAGAGGGAGGCCTTAGTGGAGGAATGTAACAGGTAATACCAGGCGCCCTCTTGAGCAATTGGGAAGGTTCATCTCCCTTGGTCCTGTGACAACCCTTGAGACACTGGTTATCCAGCTAAGTGTGGCTAAATCAGGGTGCCCCCCAAGTGTGTTCTACAGAATCCCAAATTCAGTTTATTAGTAAACAGGTCTGAGACACATCACAGGAGTACTTCTTCAGGAGCCACGGCTTATTTTACTATATTACAAGCTCTGAGGAGCCCAGCACTACAAGAGCTAATTCCAGGACAGACTCCAAAGCTACAGAGAAACCCTGTCTCGAACTGCCCCTCCCCAAAAAAATCTCTGAGGAGGATTGGCAAGATGGCTCCGAGGGTTAAGGCATTTGCTGCCAAACCTGACTGCCTGAGTTTAATGAATCCACATGGCTGAGAGAGAACCAAATCTTACAAATTGTCCCTAAACCTCCCCCCACCCGTGCACAATGGATATTTAAAAAAGAAAGATCCAAGATGACCTGCACTTACGGATCCTGAACAGCACTGTTGCTTGTCAATCATGAAGTCTCACTTCTGTGAAACCCTAAATTATTATTCCCACAAGTGATTATTTTAGGACAGATATTCTAAAAACTCTGTTGGAGAGATGAGTTTCTATTCCATACAGGCAATACCAAACTGTCTCTTAGCTCTGGCCTCCACTAACTATAGCCCCATGCAACTGGAAAAAACCCAGGGTCTGGCACAGTTTTTATGAGAATGATTGGCAAAAAAAAAAAAAAAAAAAAAAAAAAAAAAAGGCCCACACCTGGAATCCCAGCACTCAGGAGGCTAAGGGAGGAGGTTGGAGAGTCTGAGTCCCCTCTGAACTTCAAGTGAGATCCTGTCTCAAGCAACCAGTTAAGGAAATTTAGCGGGAGAGAAAGAATTGGTTGGATCTCTTTGGTTGATTCTGTCTACACTGACTGGACAGATTCCTTTCTGTGTCTTAACTGTGTATCAGTTTTTAAAAGCAAACTGGAAATCCTCAGAGAACACTTTTGGCTTCCTCCTTTCTCTATTCTCTTTCATTCCCATTTTGACTCTCTACAACATTTGTTCCTTGCTCTGGCAGAGGCCTGGGGGGCTTTGGCTATGCCTCTGAGCCGAGCAGCCTTGGCAGTAAAAACACAGAGCCAGGGAAGCTGAATGGGGAAGCAGCCTGGGTTTGACACGAGGTCTTCCACTGAGTGGTGTCCAAGAGCATAGCTCACAGTGGTCTGGGGGTTTCATTGGTGCTCATAAGCAGAGACCTGCCCTCTCTGGCTACCTCCTTAATGACCCTGCTCCTCTCTGCTTGCTCTTTGCCCCAGAGTATGGATGTGGAATCCGGATTCCCTGCATCCTTTGGGGGAGTATCCAAACCCCCAAAGCCCAGATGCCTCTCACAGTGCTTGGAAGAGACTCAGAGTCAGCCTTACTGAGGCAGTAAGGAAGGTGTCGGGAGGCTGATCACCAGGCCATCTGTTGAAATTGCTGATCCTTGGCTTGCCCTCACGTAATCGGAACCACATAGGGGCCTATGCTTGGCCTTCTAGGTAGCATAGCTTACTCAAGACCCGCTCTAAAGCTTCCCTCCAGCCCTCTCAGATACTGTGAGGATGGCCTTTCTAGGGACAGGCCACTAGCCCCCACTGACCTTCATCCTCTACTGTGACTGTGTATTTGGGGCCCACCCAGCACATGCAATTACTCCAGCCACCCTCACTCACCATCCCCCACCCTCATTCTTTGCAGGGCAGAATGTTTGCAACGAGGGGTCTCCCCGTCCAAAGCCCACGGCCTAGGCTCCAACTTGGTCACAGAGGTCCGTGTCTACAACTGGTTTGCAAACCGCCGGAAGGAAGAAGCATTCCGGCAGAAGCTGGCCATGGATGCCTATAGCTCCAACCAGACGCACAACCTGAACCCCCTGCTCACCCACGGCTCCCCTCACCACCAGCCCAGCTCCTCTCCTCCCAACAAGCTGTCAGGTGAGTAGAGACCTGTGCTTCTCACTGTCTCGGAACTGACTGTTGCTGTCCTCGCCGGAGGGGCGTATACTCTGAGATGACCACAGACCTGTTTTCCTCCCATTGCTAGAACATTCTCATGAGTACGTGCCTTTGGTCAGGTTTCCTCCCACTTCTTGCTCAGCCACTTGGCCCTCAGTGAGCCCTTTGCCCTTTTCTTCTCTGTCTTCATTCTCCCTGGGTGGCTGCTGACTCAGCCACACAGATTGTCCCCAGATTGCCTTTTGGGGGTGCCAGGTCCGAGCTGCAGGCAGTGAGATGGTAGTGTTGCATCACTGGTCAAGATGATAGAGAATGGCATTCTGGCCACCCTTTGCCATGCTGAGCCATATCCTATCTGGCACTCTCTGGTTTCAACAGAAGTCAAGTGGCTATTAGGGAAAGGCCACTTGGGTGGCAGCCTCTGCTGTGCTGAGCCAGGATTAAGATGGGGTCCATTCCTTGAGATCTTCGGTGATGAGCTGGCTATAGAGTTTGTACCACGTCGGCCTGGATCAGAATGGCTCTGCCATGGGGTTTGAATGTGTCAAAACACAAACCTATATCCTCATGTGGAAAGAGACCCCTATATGCCAAGCACTATGCCAGCTGTGTCTTCTTCTTCTGGGCTTTATTTCTCTTAAGAAAGTTTACCAGAAATGAGGAGGTGCTTATAGATGGTTGTTTGGTACCCATGTATACCAAACAGCACTGCTTTCCCCTGATCTGGGGGAAGGCTTGAGAAAGGAAAGCCAGCCATTGTCCCAATCTGCTGTCCTCTGAAGTCCCTTCCTCCCCACACCTGCTAAGAGCTGGGAGCTGACCCATATGTGGGGTGATCCAAATCGTCAGGACAGGGTCTGAGATACCAGCTGGGTGATATGCAGACACTTGTTCCAAGCCTACCACTTATAGGAGACACCGCCTGAGACCTGAAATTGACCAGCATAAGACTAGGTTGGAGTTTCTCTAGGCCCTGCTCTGAGCACCAGGAAGGGCTCAGATACCCCAAAAGAAAGTTGGCGTATTCAAGAGAGGCAAAAAAGCTGAGGGCAGGGAGGGGAACCAGTTTTGGCCTGACCACGGAGTCACTTAACCCCCTTACATCAATACAAAGCAAGGTTCCCCGGGTAGGCGGTGGATGGCTTAGGGCAGATACTGAGCAAGGCTGGAACTTTTGCCCACCACATTGATCCATGGAGCTAAATCTGGAAGCTGTGTGGGGCGTGGTCGGGGCAAGGATCATTGTTGAGAAGACAATGGCCATTGTGCTGGGACCTGTGATCTCCACACCAAAGTCAGGGAGCCGGCAAGCCAAACAAAGGCTCAGCAGCTTTCTGACAAGCTGGGGTTGTGCTGAGGTCACCACAGGGTCGCTAGCTTAGGCTCCCTCTGTATGCTGGCTGGAGAGCTAGGGCAGCTGGGCCAGGTATTAGAAGCAGTGCAGAGGTGGGGACAAAGGCAGGAGACAGCCTCAAATGGGCTTCTGAGAAGGGTATGGGCCACTGAAAATGGAGTCTCTTGGGTTGCCCCAAATTCCAGACCTTAATGAATATTATGAGAAGGATAGAACCCAGAAGGACTTCAAAGAAAGAAACTGAGGCCCAAAAAGAGATAATTTGTCTAAACTCATACGATGGTGATAGATGTTGAATCTGTTGATTCTTGCAACATAAATATGCATTAAGTGCTAACCAGGTCCTGACAGTATAAATTGGGGCCATAGTTCCGTGGTGGAGTTCGTGCCTAGCCAGTATGTTTAAATAGGGAGGAAAAGGAAGATGCGGGGACACAGGGCCCTGCAGCCTCAGAATTTATACCCTGTAGGGAGGACCTCTCACCAACATGGAGCCTCCAGTATCAGCTTGGATTCAAGATTATCTCTGGGGGCAACATGGGCTTTTGTAGGGAGAGAAAGATCCTACAGCTGTTATGGGGGTTGGGTCCTTACAGGACACTGGGTATTTTCAGCGGCTGCTTAGGCCTTCCTTTTCCCTCATGGTACATCAGGGTAGTCCTTGACCACCCAGGGACTGGACTCTCTGGGTGTCATTTTGAAACGGTTCTAAATTGGCAGGTGACACATGTGAGAAATTCCCATGAGCTCTGAATTTCCTGTGTGTCACATGGGTGCTAGGTGCGTGCGAGGATTAAATGGGTGAACCTGTAAATAACCACCCTTCCCAGCAAACCACAGAGAGATCGCTCCTGTCACCTCAGTATAGACGAGGCAGTGGCAATAAGGGCAGGCAAAAGGAGCCCGTTTTCTTCTTAATTTCACACATGGACATTACTCCTAAGAAGCAGTCAGACACGTTCTCTCCTGGGACTGACAGAGGAATGACCACTGTGCTCTGAAATGCTGGAGTTAGAACCCTAGATGCCCTTCTGAGGCTCTCAAGATGGCTCTTAGGACTTTCCCCAGGGCTGGTGAGACAGCAGTGCTCAAATTTGGACTGTGAAGCCTCACTGTACCCTTTCCATAGTAAACATAGCTGACTGGAACCTAAAACTTGGAGCCAACACCCAGTATCAGCACTGGTTATCTATCTGTCTATTTATCATCAGTCTATCTATCTCTCTATCTATCCTTCTATCTATCTATCCATCCATCTATATATCATTTCTCTATCTATCATCTATCAATCTATCATCTATCTATCTATCAATCTATCATCTATCTATCTATCTATATATCATCTATCTATCTATCTATCTATCTATCCATCCATCTATATATCATCTCTCTATCTATCATCTATCAATCTATCATCTATCTATCTATCTATCTATCTATCTATCTATCTATCTATCTATCTATCTCTATATTGTTCACTTTCTCTTGTTCTCCATGGGCATGTTATGTTTATGGTGTGTGCATCCATGTGTGTATGCACACTCATGTATGAGCACACACACTGTGTGTGTGTTTGTGTGTGTGCTCTAAGCCATGGGGTTAGGAATCTGTAAGCCACTGGAGATGCAGTGCAAAGGAGGCTAAGAGAGAAGTGAGAGGTTGCTGCCCAGTGTCTGTCTTGATGGCTCTCTCTACCTTATGCATTAAGGCAGGGTCTCTTGTTTGAACACAGAGCTTACTAGATTTACTTGGGAGATTATGCTAGATTTACTCTAGGCAGCTTTCTTCCTCTGAGGAACCCCTATATCCATCTCCCAATATGCAGAATGATAGACAAGCCCTGTGCCTGCCCAGCATTTCCATGGGTGCTGGAGCTCTGAACTCTGGTTCTTTTGCTTGCTTAGCAAGCACTTTTACCCTCTGAGCCATCTCCCCAGCTCCTAACACTGGCAGTCTCCAAAGCTGAGCTGGGGAGGGACAAGACATTAACATCTAAGCCCCTGCTCTGCACAGTGTCTTCTCTGAACCCCAGCACCTGAGCCAGGAGGTCTGGCAGCACCAAGGAGAGGAACCTCCCAGAATCCTCTTCTTGGAGAGTTGAGGCTCCTTTTCCTATGCAAGCCCCTTCCTTCCCAGCCATGCTTACATATAGCATGTGCCCCACTTGCCCATGATGACCACAATGTGACCCTGGTCCTGGAATGTCCCACACAATAGGGACGGCAGGAGGAGCACTTTGCCTCTGTCAGCGGCCGGTTGGTTACAAGGTACCCTACAAACACAGTCAGCAGAATCAGCTGTTTTCAGCCTTGCCCCTCTCTGCCTTTACAATCACACACCAGCATGCAGCCAGGGGTTGTCATGGCTTTGTCTCCCTTATGCATGCTTAATCGACAATTAAGCTGGGGCTTTGAACCAGCCTGGCTGCTGCTGCCGGGCCTTCGTCTTTCCAGTGAGTGTCACAGGGGCAACCTTTGTCTCTTCTTCTTGGGGGCCTAAAGTTACTGTAGCAGGCTACAGGCAGCCATTTATCTTCAGACTAGAAGGCCTTTATCTGTCACCCTCCCCATTCCAGCTCTGGCCAGCAGGAGCTGTCCCTGGTTATAGGGCCCTGTGACAACCTATTCTGGGGCCATTGAGCAGAGCCGGAGTGATGGCCTCTACCTCCATTCTGGAGCTGAATCAAGGAAAAGGCCCCCAAAAGGTCAGAGGGCAGGGCTGTGGCAAGAGAAAGGAACTGGTTGGAGACTGGTGCTTGTATTGATTGGCTCCGAGGAGGAAGTTGTGGGATGGGAGCTGGGCTAGCCTTGGCCCAGGACTGGTATCGGTAGCCTGATCTGGGTGGTTCTGTTCATTGTACGCCTTGCTCTAGTCTAAGTCCCCTGGCTGCCTCCCCCAAGGAGGCAAGGGAGGGACACACAGTCCCCGTCAGCCTTGGCTCTCCCACACACGTCCTCTCTCTTAAATGATCTTTTCAGGAGGAAATGAGTGCTTGTTCTTCAGCAAAGGCAGTGAGTCAGAGAAGGGAGAAGACACCTCCCTAGGATAAGTGTTGGGCCTCTGGGCCACAGCCTAAAAGGACTTATTGTTTCCATGGCCGCTGTCTTCTCTTGCCTTTGACCTCTACCCCGTCCTTCCCCAGCCCAGCAGACCAGACTTCCCTGGCACGTGTCAGAACTTGAAAACAGAGTCTTGTCTCCTGCTCCCTACTTAGCTTCCCGTGGCAGCTTCCTCAGTGGCTCCTGGAACCCAACCCCATAGCTTGGACAAAGCAGATCCGTTCCTGGTCAAGGTAAAAATGGCCTGGATAGCTACACTTCTCCACGGCACAAAACTATACCGTACCCAGGGAGACTGCAGACATCCCCAGGAGCAGGACAGACTGAAGATGAGAAATGACAAACATTCTGTGTTGGTTCAGCACTTGTTTGGTACCGACCCCTGGACTGGCACCTATGTGCTTCATGTCATTTAACCTTCCCCCAACCTAAGATGAGTGCTGTCTGTACTGATATCCACATTGTCAACTAAGTGAAGGTAAAATGTTTAGAATGCAATTTGCCCAAGTTCATAGAGTTAGTCAGCAGTGGGACAGGAACAGGTTTTGACCTGTATGTAATACCCTGTCCATCTGTCTTTATTTGTTCTATGCACACACTAAAATCTTTTAAACATGAAAGCTAACACACACAGAGGAGAGAGAAAGAGCCCCTTCTTCTATACGTCTGTGTGTGCATGTATGTGCACGTGCAGAGAGAAATAGAAAGGGAGAGCCTCTTCTATACTTCTGTGCACGCGCACACACACACCAACACACACACGTGTGTGTGCGTGTATGCGCACGTGCAGAGAGAAACAGAGAAAGGAGAGCCTCTTCTATACTTCTGTGGTTCCCGTCTGAATGACTGAGGTGTGGTAAGAAGACTCAGAGCCTCGCTAGTTCACTGTGTCTCCCCCAGCTGCTGCCCCTGAGCAAGGTGAATTCTGTGGAAAGAAACAAAGACCTCTCTTTCCCGAGCCCATCCCTCTCTGTATGGGGATTTGAACTGCCCTTGCATTCGGCGCTGTCTGGGGCACTAAAAACTTTAACAACTTAATGGGGGCCTGTGAGACAGGGTAGGCACCTCAGCTCACCTCTGGGAATTCCACCCCCTCCCTGGGCAGCAGACAAGAGGAGGGGGTTTATGAGGGCAGCTGTAAAAAATATTCATCTCAGCAGCAAAGGTTCCCAGAGTGAATGAGCCAGCCCTATTGTCCCTTAGTGGGAGAGACAATCGCCTGGAATCCTGGCTTGCTCTAGCGGTTCTGAGGTGTACAGGGCTCTAAAGTTCTACTACTTGGGGACTTAATCTGACTGTCATTTGATCTCCTGAATTTGAAGGTCATTTTATCTCCTGAATTTAAAGGTCGTTTTATCTTGTGGGTAGCACCCTATCAACTCCCACTAGATTGGGGAAGACAATTAGGATATTAATGAGATTAAGAGGCCTAGTCTTAAAGGCCTTCTGCTGTCAGCACCTTAGGGGGGCCAGTTCTGGTCTGCACACAAAGACACAGGGCAGGGCCCTGGTGGGCTCTGGCCTCAGTACAAAGGGACCCACAGCTGACAATGAACTCCTATCACCTGAGGCAGCCCACTGGCTATGTCTAATCCCTCTGAAGAATCTTTAGAGTATTCGAGGACTCCTTGCTACCACCCTCCCCTCCCCCCTTCCGCTCCATCCCCTCTAAAGAGGAAGGAAGCTGCCAGGAAGCATGGAGTCCAGCCTGCCGCTTATGGGAGAAGTGCTCTTGGAATCTGTTTGTAAAATGTTTGATGGGAAGTAGCAGAAACTTGGAGAGAGTGAAGTATTAGAGGCACAGCGAGAGGCAGAGAGCTGGGCAAGGGCCTTTGAAGCCACCCACTTCATAGAAGGCGCAAGAGCTGGCCTGCTGCCTCTGCCCACTTTTCAGTAGGAAGTGAAAACACAAATGTGGAAGCCAGGGGGAAGCGTGTGTGTGTGTGTGTGTGTGTGTGTGTGTGTGTGTGTGCGCGCGCGCGTGTGCAAGCACACTAATCCACACCCATAATATGCATACATACATGTGAACATATACGTGTTCATTTTACATATAATATTTATGTCATTTATTAGTATAATATAATCTATCTTTAAAATAAAGTCAAATGAAGCATTCACCCTAATTGCCCTGGACTGTTATAGGTCCTCTAGAACACGGTCAGGCAACTTTTTCAGTAAAGATCCAAAGTCAAGGGGGCTGGAGAGATGGCTCAAGTGGTTAAGAGCATTGCCTGCTCTTCCAAAGGTCCTGAGTTCAATTCCCAGCAACCACATGGTGGCTCACAACCATCTGTAATGAGGTCTGGTGCCCTCTTCTGGCCTGCAGGCATATACACAGACAGAATATTGTATACATAATAAATAAATAAATATTAAAAAAAAAAAGATCCAAAGTCAATAGTTTTGGCTTCTCAAGCTATGTGGTCACAGTCACAGCCATTGAACACTGCCTGTGGAGCACAAAAGCAGCCATAGGCTGTGCGTGGGTGTGTGGCTGTCCCCCCAACACAGCCTTATAGGATCTGAAGTTTGGATTCATGTTATTTTCACATATCATGGCATATTCTGCTTTGGTTTTTTTCCCAACTTTTTAAAAATATAAAAACCAGGGCCAGAGAGCTGGCTCAGTGGTTAAGAGTGAGGACCTCAGTTAAGTTCTCAGTACTCACATCAGGCAGCTCGTGACCACTTGTAGTCCCAGCTCCAGGGGCATCCAACACTTCTGGCCTCTGTGGGCAGGCTCACAAACTCATGCACATAATTTTTAAAAATATATGTATACATATATACATACATATATGCATATATACATACATACACATATGTGTGTACACGCACATACATATCATTCTTGGTTCACACATCATATGAAAGCAGACTGCTTGGGTGAGCAAAACTCTCAAATACCACCCAGCCCTGCTGTGTTAGATTCTCTAGGGAGCTAGCCAGGCTTCAGTAGTTACTAAAACTTTCCAGGTGAGCCCAATGTGCCACCAAGAGTTGAGACCTGACTCTAAAGCGTCTCTGTATTAAAGAGCATGTCCATTACCCAGGACATGTCAAATGCATATTTTGATTAGGGGTCAGGGGTAGAAGGGGGGAACCTGCGTTTCTGTATTTTGGTGCTGGCAAAGGGGATGGCTCAGGGGCCTCACTGTCAGCAGTGAACATCTTGGAGCAGCTCCTATAGCAGCTGATGTCCCTCTGTCCCCCAACCTTCCTTTGACTGACCACTGCCAATCCTGTTTAATAAGGCTTTACTCGTTCTTCTAAATTCAGTGGGCCCGACAACAGAGCCATGGGTCGTGAAAGAGAGCTAAACTCCAACCTTGTTGTAGTCATTTATTTTTGTGTGATCCTGGGCAGGCTTCTGGAATCTGAGCCTCGGCTTCTCAGTGTACAGTGGGCACACCACCCACAGAAGCTGGAGGAGGAAATGGTACGATGCTTGTGTATATAGGGAAAGCATCCGGACGTGGCAGGCTCTCATAAATGGTGGCTGTTGTTCTTCCCCACAGAAGCTTACTTCTGTTGTTTGTTATTTGGAAGAGGGGTTGTTTGTTGTTGTTATTTGGGAGGGGGTCCCCTTATTTCCCTATCTCTAATGGAGTCTTGTTCAATCCTGATTTTTAGAGAATTGGAGTATTTCCAACTAGAATCTCATCTTGGTGTCTATACTAGACTCAGGCTGGCTTCTTGTCACATAGTGGCTGTAGGGCAATTTCTCATCTTCCCTAGGACTGAGTGGGCACATCTATGCAGCGTCATTTAGTGCCAGTGAGAAGCAATCGTGATAAGCATGGACTGATGATGGAACTCAGGACCACACACTAGGTCAGGGGCAGCAGATGACCACACGTTTCCTGTACCTAGCAGGGCATTTTTCTCCTCTAAGGAAAGAGGGTGTGAGTACCCTACTTGTATGCATTGCTTGTATGTAATTAGGCTGCAGAAACTGCCAACTAGCAGGAGGATGGTGCTTTCCTGAGGGAGGCAGCCTCTGAGCAGCTTGCTGTCCTCTGTCATGACCTGGCAGTGTCTTTTCAAATAAGTACCTTGGGCTTCTTTGGCCCAGTCGGGACCCTAATACCTGCATAGGGCTGTCGTGAGGCTTCAAAGTGATAACACATACTCCAGGTCATCTTACTGCTGGGTGAGGAAGATTTGGGGCTCTTGTAGAGCTCCTCAGCTGACCAAGGAAGGGCTCTAGGTCTCTAGGGTTCTTGATAAGGCCGTGGCTTTGCAGTTTCTAAGAACTTCGGTCATCATTTGAGACATCCAGAACCATGAAACTGAAACACTGGCAAAATCTGGGATTCTCAGATTGCCTTCCTAGAGCACATCAGAGTAATCTGGGGAGCTCACTAAACACAGACACGGTAGGCTGCACACACCCCTATAGGATCAAATTTGCTTGGGTGCAGTAGTACTTGGATGTAGAACATTGTGACGTGTCCCAGGACACTTGGATGCACCGCCAGGGGTTGGTTGTAACTTGACCAGGCAGAACAGGAGCCTTCTGAAGGATTGGCAATGATACAGTGGTTCTTTGCTCAGATGGAAGAGGAGAGGCAGCTGTGTCAGGAGCCCTGGACTTAGATTCAGGCAACCAGAAGCGCTAACAAACAGGAGTAATGTTGGGGGGAAAAAATCACTAAACTTAATGAGGATTCTGACCTGTCATTGCTTGGAGACTGTGTGCTGCATCCAGCCTTGAGGCCCAGAATTCTGCTGTCTGAGGTGCAGAGAGGCTTGCCGTGGTGGAGCTTTCTTGTTATGTTCATCATCTGTCTGCCTCCCTCTTTTTTTCCTCTCCCTCACTCCATCCCCGTGTCAGGAACTCTGTGCTGCTAGAAGCCTTCCACCTTTATTAGGGACCATTAGGGCTTTACGACATCAGCAGATTGGGTGGGGTGAGTCACAATAAACAGATTTATGCTGGGTATAAACAGGACACCTATAACTGCCAGAGGTTAACACTTCCGGGGCCTTTGAGTGGCAGACTCTATGCCCGTGCCTTGGGACCTGGTCCATGGATGCCTCTTCTTGGGCCACCTCTGGTGGACTCTGATGGCCCTGAAACCTGGGTGAGTACTTTGGGTGGCAAGGAGGAGACCCCTCCAAACAACCCCTGCAGTTTGCACAGTGGGCTTCGCTGAGCTCACGGTATTTTATGGATTGGAGGATTGAAACAGAACCCAGCAGCCTGTCTTCTTTGTTATGTAGAATTCTACTCCAGGGCTCAGCAACCCTTCCTGTCCGTAGAAAAACACAAAAGGCTTTGCCTTGTTCCTATAGTGAAGGGAGGCCTGAGGGGTAGAGCCAGCCTTGAGCTGAGCCCTCCCTAAGCCCCTGCTGGATTCATCACTGTCTCTCCTGCTAGGCCTGGCACCATGGTAGCCACTCTACTTAATGGTGGAATAAATGTATCTGTCATAGAGAGATTCCTGAACAAATGCTTAATGCATAAATGTTCCTGATTGTAAGTTAGTTAAGTCTAGTTTATAGTTAAACTGACCATAACATTCATTTTTCTATGGCATCTGTAAATATTATTTAAAGTGAGCGTCCCTTTTTGGGGGAAAAAATTGTCCTGATGCGCCATCTCTTATCTAAAGTTAGCAGTTCACAAAATAGTGCCAACATTCAGTACTCCCAGAAACTTCTCAAAGAGCACAGCCTGGCTTTCTCCCTAATGCTCTCCTAGCTTGGTTTCTACTGTTTTAGACCACTCACTTAGTCTAGTTGTACTAGTTAGTTTCATGGTCTACTGACTTAGACCCTTTAATCATCTTAACTAACCAATATTCCTTGGACAAGGAAAGTGTGAGACTGGGTCTTTCTGAGTTTCCGCTGGGTAGCCTGAGACCTAGACTCTGTGCATCTGAGCTGCCTGAAGAGACAGAAGAAAGTCTGCCAGGGTCTGAGCGGCTGTCAGTTCTCTGATGACGTTCCCCTAGGGCTCATCTGGTGCTCCTCTTCTAGCAAGCTAGAAGCAGTCATCCTCCTCCTCCAAAGTCTCAGCGTCTGATACCTGGTGCTTGCTGGGTGATCAGCATTGATCTGCCATGCTGCTGCTGCTGATAATAGTGATGATGATGATGATGGTGATGATGCTGATGGAGCTGTCCCAGTGATAGTGATGAAGAGGCTGGGGTTTGACCAGGCAAACCTCCATTAAGGAGGCAGCTCTAACACTTGTCAGGCCTTAAAGGATCTTGTCCCTGGATATTCCCTCCCAGTGGGGGGAATTGCTTATGAAGAGGTCACAGTGGAAAAACCTCCCTTTTCTAAGGCAACTTTATTAGCCCTTCAGTCACAATACAGATGTCCATTTATAGGTCCTTACTTTGTGTGGACACCCAGTGGCTCAGTCCTCTGATGACTTTATAGCCTTCCTCACATTGCCCAACCCACTAGGAGCATCACCATTCTCCGTCAGTCAAACCTGGGAGCCTTTGTTGCAGCCATATCACCCCTGCCTGCAAAGGCAACTCCTCAGAAAAGACAGTGACCCCAGGAGGGAGACTGCAGCAGGACACTGTCTGCCCCCACGGGCGGGCGTTAGACTAACGATGCCCATCATTAACCCTTCGTAGGTTTTTACCTTCGTTTCTTTTTTAGAAGGGTGTTTAAATTACTCACTTTGCCACAGTAAGTGCCCATTAACCGATCCGTTTCCTAACCACAAAAACAAACCCAGGGCACCACAAATGGGTTTCTAACTTGGTAAGTATAAATTTAGGCATCTCACAACTCTGCAAAGGCCTGTGAATGAATCTTCCTTGCCAAGCAGTAAGATGACCTGGGTATGTGTTATCACGTTTAAAGCCCACTATATTAATATGAGCACTTGTTCTTGTGCCCTTAGAACAGATGTTATCCCTGGGCTGCAAGACTAGGGAATGACACCCCCCCCACACACACACACAGCATCCATTTCAGCCCAAAATAAAGCACAGGGTGAGATCTCAAGCACAGAAGGCAGCCTGCCGCATCCCACACACCCCTCCACACCCCTCTCTGATGCCTCCTGATATGAAATTGCTCAAATCTCTCAGTAATGTTTCCTCTATTTTAATTGTTTTTTTTTTTTTGTTTCTTCTTCCCTTTCTTTTTCTGTCCTTTACCGATATTTCTCTCCTCACAAAGAAAAGTAGGAGACTCAGTTGATACACATATACTGCGGTGGCTTCTCATGGAGCCCTCTGTCAGGTCGTTCTTTCTTATTGACTCATTCCACAAATCCTGGCCCAGGCCAGGTGCCGTATAGAAGTTACTGAGGAGACTGGGTAGTGGGGGCAGGACAGATGGATGACATGGACAACCAAATGACGACAGCCTACACTCAGGGTACATACATTCTCATGAGAGGTGCAACCGAGAAACACGAACTCCTTCTGGGTCATGATAAAGTGGCTCAGTATTGGGGACCCATTTGGGGATTAGAAGGAAGAGGAAAGGGGGTCGGTCAGCTTCAGAGCAGGAGACTAGCTGGGGGACCACCTCAGAACTTCTGCGGCCCACTGAGTCCCATATACATCTGTGGCCCACTGAGAAGCCTGGAATAAAACCGTCTCCTGGGTGAGGCCTATGGCAGTTCTCCAGTGCCAAGGAGGCTCTTTTGGCTGTGGCCTTGGACTCCAGGCTGAAGTCATCTTGCAAAGCACCTGATGTTTGCTTGCAGAAACCAGCTCCCTGGCAAGGACACGAGGACGCACTTGCTAGGGCCAGCCCCATGGAAGGAAGGACATAGGCTGCCCGTCCCTCCTCCCACCCCGCCTGTAGGTTACCTCTGAAGGCACCACGCACATTCTTGACTACCTTCCTTCCTTCCTTCCTTTCTTTCTTTCTTTCTTTCTTTCTTTCTTTCTTTCTTTCTTTCTCTCCCCGCTTGCATTTACTTTGATTTTTTTTTTTAATAAGAAAACCAGTTTGTGGGCTTCCCTGAAGTATCATTCAATGTCTTACCCTCGAGTCAAGAATGTTTGCCATCCTCACCGGCCTGTGTTTTCATGCCATGAACGGGCCTCCTACTTGAGGCCTTGAGGGTCTAGAATGGAGCCCACCCTAGTGTCTAAATTGAATTTATTTTCCTACATGAGTTTCCTCTTCATAGGCTTTCAAATTTTCAATCTCCTAAACTCTGTACAAACCCAGGTCTTTATTAGGGAGAAAGAGTATTCAGAACAGCAAAAGATCGGTGCTGTCTGTGGAGAAACTGAGGTAGCAGTGCTAATTCATTTCAAAGCTTTGGTGTCTGGAGTCACCGACTTCAAGCTAAGGAGTTGCTCCCATTCTTTTTTTTTTTTTTTTTTTTTGGTTTTTCGAGACAGGGTTTCTCTGTGGCTTTGGAGCCTGTCCTGGAACTAGCTCTGTAGACCAGGCTGGTCTCGAACTCACAGAGATCCGCCTGCCTCTGCCTCCCGAGTGCTGGGATTAAAGGCGTGCGCCACCACCGCCCGGCTGTTCCCATTCTTTTAATGACAAACGAGTATCTGAGAAATTCACCAGACTGCCTGTCTCTCTGCCTCTGTCCTCAAGGAAAATGAATGGTGCTCAGGTGGGGGCGGGTATGAGGACACAGGACTGGGCCACGAAAGACTAGTATAACACTCCCTTTCCCCCTTCCCAGTATAAGGCTGGGGCTTCATAAGAAACACAGTTCAGTCTGTGCATGATTTGCGGGAATAATGGCTTCATTTGGGGAGAACTTGCTCCCTCCCATGCTCCCTCCTACCCTAGTGTAAATATCTAGTTTTCAGACCCAATGGGTTTGGGCTGTGCTCTGCATGAGGTTAGGAACACAGAGGAAGAATGTGTGTGACAGAGCCCTGGCCAGTTGAGTAATGTTTACTCTGTTGGTGGCTGGGGCGCTCACTCGAGCTGGCACGGGGCCACCAACTGGAGGAACATTCCTGCATTATCACGAATAGGAGCTGGCTTCAAAACGAAGTGTCAAGGGTGAAGGCATCCCACCAGGTGCTGGGGACAGCTTACAGCAAAGGGAGCCCCCAGGCTATAGTGCCAAGGGCCATGTGAGGGACAAGCTGAGCCCCTATTACCCAGGAGTCCCCACTCTCTTCTCCTGATACAGGAGCAATTCCAGACATGACTTCCTGGTTGAAATTGTTCTTTGGTTTGTTTTGTCTCCCAGTGAAGCCCAGTGCTTCTCTTAAATTATTTTATTAATCCACCGTCTATCACCAGAGGAAGGAAATCTATATTGTCCTAAAGCCTAAAAAGTTGATTGATTCAACTCTTAATGGAGATAAGGGGAGACAGACAGAACCCTCAATGTCTGGTACTTTGTTCATTTCCAGATTCGAAATCTTTGCTGTTTTTTGAGGGTCTTGGAGAGGTGGGCTACATTGTCAGGGATCTACAAGCTATAGGTGGGAGCTCTGAAACAGATTTCAGACACACCTCTATAGTTAGGCACACCCTGAACAGCTCTCCTCTGAACACGCAAGGCACAGCTGGCCCTGTATAAACTAACACAGGTGTCTAAAAACAACACACGAAGCTAGGTTGCACAAGAACCATTACAGGACAAATGGGAAAAATCATACCATCGGTGACACATTTTAAAAAGATAAGCCTTCCATCAAAACATTAGCCGTTTTACAGCTGCTAGATGGTTAACGGAACATGAATGCTGTCCAAGAATAAATGTGGCCCTTGAGCTTGGAAGGGTCCTGAAGTTTGTCTAAGGAAGCAGCTGTTGGAAGGGTTGCAGGTCATTGTCATGAAATGGTGGACAGAGGACTGTCCGCAGGTGGGAGGAACTATGGTTCCTGATGGTCATAGATGTGGCTTATAGCACTTGAGTGACCAAGGCGGCTGGCAGCTGTTCAAGGGGGCATGCGTGCATGCACAGGGCTGCTTATTATATTCCTTGTGGCCCCATTCAGCTTTGTACCAATTCCCGAATTCGTCTGGTGCCTCTCAGCTGTGAAATTTGTGTGCCTTTGCAGTGATCGCCTAGCAATAGATGTGGAACAGATTTACACCATCAATACAGAACTCACCCTACTTTCTCTTTCCGCTTGTCCCTTGATCTGGGCCATGGGTCCTTAAAGCAGCTGAGGTCTCGTTCCTTCATTCTGTAAATAGGCACAATGCCAGCTACTCTGCTAGCCCAGAGAAGCAACAATGAGTACGGCATCTCTTCCTTCGAGAGGGAGAGGAAAAGAAACCTATCAGAGTACAAGGAGGCTGGCCCTGATGTCAAATCTCTAGATCATCAGTTCTGGGTCATGACCCCTTTGGGGGCTAAATGACCTTTCATAGGGGTTGCATATCAGATATTCTGCATATTATTGTGATTCATAACAGTAGCAAAATTACAATTATGAAGTAGCGACAAAAATAATGCCATGGCTGGGAGGATCACCCCAACATGAAGAAATCTATTAAAGGGTCGCAGCATTAGGAAGGTTGAGAACCACTGCCCTCGAGCCTTAGAAGAACATCTTCTCAGAGATGCTACAGGAAAAAGAACCATCCAAACAGAGGGGACAGCATAGGCAAGGTACAGAGGGGACCGCATGGAGTGTGATGAGGAATGATGTATTTCAGATAAGGCAGAGCACAGATGCAAGGCCCCCCTCAGTTTCTGAGCAGAGAAGCTAGAGAGGCAACTTGGTCCATGAAGAACTTGCCATGCAAGCATGAGGACCTAAGTTGGATCCCCAGTTACCTTCCCTGACCCCGTGCTAAAGCTGAGCATGGTGATACAGACTTATAATCCCAGTGCTGGGGAAGCAGAGACACCTGGATTCCTGGGGTTTGCTGGCTGACTGTCCCAGCATACCTGAGGGGATCCAGGGCTAGAGAGAGACCTTCTCAAAACAAAGATAACACAGTGATACCTGAGGGCAAATATTCAAGGTTACATAAGGTTGTCCTCTGGCTTCCACTTGCACATGTACATGAAAAACATCTCAGGGCACAGCTGGATGAAGAGCCATATGCATCCTTCATGCTTTTGACACTTCTAGCCAGTCTTGCTGAGTCGAAACCTGTCTGTTTCCTAGGTTGTTGGGAATTCAGCAATAACCCAAGGCCCATGATGCCCAGGGAAGAGTGGCATCCAGGACCCTGGGGAGGTTTCTAGATTGCACCTTGGCTGTTGGATCAACTTTCTGTGGCTCATAGGGTCCATGATGGGGACAGGACTAATTAGTGATGGAGGACATGTGGCCATGATCTGCCATAGCTGTTTCTCCTATGGGTCTTTTGTGACAGTTAACCTGGTGTCTTCAGTAAATCAAAGTTAACCCAGAGGCTTTGTCATCTATCGCTGTGTCCAGAGCTAGCAATGGTGACTGAGGAAGATGAGCTCATCCACTTCTCAATGAATTTTCCCAGCACGGTTTTTAAGTGATTAACGGGTGCTCGGTAAAGTTGGGTGACCTCGGCCATCCTACAGATATTTGGATGAAGATGGTCCAAAAGTAGAGGGGAAGATACTTGGAGCAACTTTTCTATGCCCAGCATGACCTGAGGACCAGTACATCCATTAATTCACTGCATTCTTTGCCAGGGACCTAACGGGGGACATTGTTAACAGTATGGAAATGGAGCCCAGGGAAAGCACATAACCTCCCTAAGTTACATGGCTATGGCGTGGTTAAATCAGGATTTAAGCCCAGGCCACCTAGCTCCAGAGCCTATATACGTCGTTTTTTGTTTGTTTGTGTTGTTTGCTTGCTTGCTTGTTTATTTTGATTTGGTTTTTTGTTTTGTTTTTTCGAGACAAGGTTTCTCTGTGTCACAGTCCTAGCTGTCCTGGAACTAGCTCTTGTAGACCAGGCTGGCCTCGAACTCACAGAGATCCACCTCCCTCTGCTTCCCAAGTGCTGGGATTAAAGGTGTGCGCCACTCCCGCCGGGTGCCTATACACTTTGCATTCCTCATTCGTTGCCATTTCAAGCGTCCTTCCAAATTTATGAAATAGACGAAGACCAGGACTCACTCTTTTCTTTTCCTCTGATAAGAACATCTCTTCCTGGTGTGTGGTCTATGTACCATTGCCTGATATCTGACCATCCCTGGCCTTTTCCCTGGGAATTAACTCCAGTGACTGTCATTTCTATGAGAGGAGCATCAGTGAGGAAGGGATACAGATGGCCCCAGAGCTGACAAGCCCCCTGCCTAATTCCCTCCATGCTGCACTGACAACAGCCCCCCTCCATAGCCCACCACCTCCAGCTTCTACCAGTAGAGAGATGGTAAAGCTGTGATCTAACTCCCAGCCAATAATCTTAAAGGGGAAGTTTGGAGAGCTAGAGATCTTAAAGGGGAAGTCAGGAGACGCATCTGTGCTTAGAACAGTGGCTACAACACAATAAAGTTCTTTAGGGAAGGTAAAAGCCTGTGAGCTGCAGTTGCCCTGTTCTGTGCTGTCTAGCCTCTAAGAAGAGGCTCTGGGCTCTTAGTATGACCCCTTGTCAAGGCTTTTGCTTCCCATGGATATCCTTAGTTAATTATTTTTAAATAAATAATTGTGTGGCCTGTGGTAGGGGAGAAGCCTCCCTGTGACCCATATTTGATCATCAGAGGGCTGGCCCTTTTCCTTCAGCCAAATTAAATAGGCTAAGTCCAGGGACTGTTTGACTTGAGACCCAATCGATGATGGGGACAGGCTGGGAGGTGAGCACACACCCAACTCCCAGCGTTATCGCCGCTCTCTTGGGAGCAGGGCATCTTGGGGAGGTAAATAGCTGGTCAGGGAGTCAAAACATACAGGTGAGACAGGAGTGCAGTCCAGATGTTCCAGGAGGAAAGAGTCTGCAGAGCGGCAGCCAGGCCTTCTGCCAAGCAGCTTCCTGGGCAATGCATCAATCAGTCCGCCAAAGCAGGAGCCGCTAGAAGCTGCTCTCTACCAGAACATTCCATCCGTGCTTGGAATCTGACCTTAGGAGTCCTACAGTTCAACAATCGTCTTGAGGTCTGTCCGACAACCAGCTCACCCCACCAGGCATCTTCAACCTCAGTTTTGAGGTGTTTGGCATTATGCTGGCAACTGGAGAGAGGTTGTCTTCAAGCCTCAAATAGCCCTGGAGAGGATGCATTCTCTGTTTCATGAGAGGAAGTAGAGGTGCAGGGCCCGGCCAGGGTTTTAACCTACATGTGTCTGTTTATAAACCCTAAAGTCTTCCCGCTGCCCCTTCTTGCTAGAAAACATTGGGACTCTGTCCCACCCTCATTGGTTGATCTGCCTCCACCTTCAGAGAGACTGATGCCTCAGCAGGTTCAGCTCACTCTCTCCTGCTTTCCATCCCTCCATCCTCCAACAGAAGTTGACTGAATGACCACCAAGTGCTAAAACACCGGCACTATAACAAAGAACGAATTAAAACGGGTCAAAGTCACCTCTCCTGGGCTGGAGAGATGGCTCAGCCATTGCAGGCTAATGCTCATGACCAAAATGACAAACCAGCCTCCCTTCAGAGATCTAACATTCCATGGTCAAAGCAGAGGCCACACCACCTTACCACAGAGGAAGATAGCTGATTGTTCTTGTGAGTGGTTGGGGAGAAGAAATCAATTTTGTTTCCTTGTCGCCCACCACTGAAAACAAAGGGCACCAAGTCAGTGTTCAGGGGCCCCAGTGACACTAATGTTTCTTGTTGGGTTCACATTGTTTTTTTGCAGGAGTGCGCTACAGCCAGCAGGGAAACAATGAGGTCACTTCCTCTTCAACCATCAGTCACCATGGCAACAGTGCCATGGTGACCAGCCAGTCGGTTTTACAGCAAGTCTCCCCCGGCAGCCTGGACCCAGGCCACAGTCTCCTCTCACCTGATGGTAAAATGGTGAGTACACCTGGGCCATTGTAGCGCCAGAGCCGATAAGATAAGAGGCAAAACAAATACAACTTCTCACAAGGCCTGCCTTAAACAATGAACCATTGTAGCCCCACGGGGGAAAACGGGGGCTGTCCAGAGCAAAAACGGAAAGGTAGACTGGTGACCCAGCCTTTGGCGGGTATAAGAGGTGTTCAGTTTGAACCCAGCCAATAAATCTGACAGAGCTCTGCTCTCATTTTATTGATTGAATGCCTCATAAAGGAGCGAGCCGGGTGGGACACTGTTTATTTTGGGGCTGCCAATGACATTTGTGTTGATAAAATGTTCATTCATCCTTCCCTCCAAGGCCTCCAAAACCAGACTTCTTTTTTAAACCCAGAGAGCACCTCACTTTGAAACAAGCCCCAGACTCCTTCCCCAACTCCTTTGGTTCTGATGAGGGCAGAATCGGGTGGTAGTGGATGGCAAGAGATGGGAGAAATTTCCATGATGGCAGGTGCGGGGTGGGGGTGGCTCTGAAGGTACAATGACCTACTTTGAAATCTCAGCTCTGGCACTTGGTCATGGCACAGCCTTGGGTGAATTGAGGAACTACTTAGGTTCTCTTTTCCTCGCCTATAAAGTGGAGGTAACAGCAGTAGTGTCGTGGAGGAAGTGTGATAACACATGAAAACACTCAGCATCGTAAACATTTCATGAATGGCAGTGCTGTTACTTCTGTGGCCGTGCCATTTCCTCTGAAGTTCTCTATACCTCTGGCCACAGCCCCACACCCAGATGAACCCTTATCCTGCTCAGTAAGGCTCACTTGAATTTCCAAGGGTTCTAATTCTTTTTTTCCCCCCATCCCCCGAGACACGGTTTCTCTGTAGCTTTGGAGCCTGTCCTGGAACTAGCTCTTGCAGACCAGGCTGGCCTTGAACTCACAGAGATCCACCTGCCTCTGCCTCCCCCGAGTGCTGGGGATTAAAGGTGTGCGCCACCACCGCCCGGCCTAATTTTTTTTTATATACATTTAACTTTTATTGAGTTTGTTCTTTGACAATTTTGTACATGTATATAGTGCATTCTGATTTGTCACCCCCGTCCTCTCTGAACGCCTCTTTATACCCGGGCACCACCATTCTAGACCCATCCCCCAATTCATGTCTGGCAACACAGGGGCACGGAAGAGGGCTTTTGAGACAACAAGAGGATTACAACACCAACCATGAGGGTAGGAAATGGAAAACTTTATTCTCTGGGTCACGCTCTGTTTCATGGGAGGGAGGAGCGAGGGTTCCTGACTTCCAAGCTGAAGGTGGAGCTGCACACATTCCCGAAAGGTGTCTGCCCCCCTCCCACCGCGTGGCCTTGGCCGGTGGGGGCTGGAGGGTGGCAGGGAACACTTGCCATTTTAGTCCTTGGCGTGTGTGCTGTGTAGGCAACACAGGAGGAGTGAGTCACAGCTGATCAAGTCTCCAGTTCCTTGGAAGAAAAACAACTTGAAGGTCCTGGGGGAGGGGGGCTGATCTGGACAACTCCAGTTTCAGGAGACCTGAGCTGGTCTCTAGTGGGAGTCTTGGTAAACAAAAATCATGGGCAACCTGACAGGAAGCATTTGTCAGCTCACCCCCTAAGAGAGACCCTTACCTCCCTGCCAACAATCAGTGCCGCTACCTTGTAAGATGCATATATAAGTCTCATATGTAAGTCTTTATAGTCTCTTTTATCTTTTAATGCTTTTTTAACCTTTACTTTTATTTTATGTGAATGGATATTCTGCCTACACACTTCTGTGTACTGTGTGTGTGTGTTGGACCCCCTGGGACTGGAGTTACCGATGGTTGTGAGCTGCCATATGGGTGCTGGGAATTGAACCCAGGTCCTCTGGAAGAGCAGCCAGTGATTTTAACCCCTGAGCCATCTTTCCAGCCCTTAGTCTTTTCTTAACAGTCAATGTAAAACTGCAAACAAGTTAGAGTTAAAGCATTACACAGGCTTCCCCCGAAAGAAGAGGTGTGCAGAAGAGGTCTTTACTTCTCAGTGGACTAAGAACTCCTACGTGGGGCTGGAGAGGTGACCAGTGGTCAAGAGAATCGGCTGTCCCTTCAGAGCATTGGAGTTCAATTCCCAGTACCCACACAATGGCTCACAACTGTCTGTAACCCCAGTTCTATAGGATTTGATACCATCTTCTTGACTCCATGAGCTCTAGATGTTCATGTGATGAATAGACATACATGCAGGCAAAGCATTCATACACAGAGATGATGATGATGATGATGATGATGATGATGATGATGATCTCCCAGGTTCTGGGTTAGGGATATCTCAGTGGTAGAGGTTCTTTGCCTAGAAGAATGAAGCCCTAAGCACTGGAAAAGTGAAATAAAATACAATTCTTTGCCTTATCTCTTATTGCTTCAAGGCCCTTGGAGTCTCTCTTTGAGCTCTCTTGCTCTTCCTCAAGGAAAACACACATAAACAGCCTGCAGACACGCTCTTGTCTCTTAAGGCACACACGACGCTGGCCAGATCCAGGCTGCTCCATAAACAGCCTGCAGACACGCTCTTGTCTCTTAAGGCACACACGACGCTGGCCAGGTCCAGGCTGCTCCATAAACAGCCTGCAGACACGCTCTTGTGCTTTCCTCAGCACTGCCCTCACTGGGCACTGTGGACCGGATTGATGATTGACCAAGACAGCACACCTCAATGTTAACAAATATCTCCACGTTTGTTTGCAGGGACCAGCTTCTCACTTGTCTCCAACACCCTGGTTCATATGTTATGTCACTCTTGCAGGGTGCTCAAACTCGAATCTGTTCTGTTAATGTATAACGAATGCATCCCAGACCGTGTTCCACCAATGCAAGAGTGGAACACGGCTTAAAAAGAGCATGATGGGTTGGAGAGAGAGCTCAGAGGATAACACACGCGCTGCATAAGCATAAGGAATACACATTACACTGATAAGTGTGTGCTTGAAGTAATACCAGGTGGCAACACACACACACAGAGAGAGAGAGAGAGAGGGAGAGAGAGAGAAAGAGAGAGGGAGAGGGAGAAGGAGAAGGAGAGAGAGAGGGAGAGGGAGGGAGAAGGAGAGAGAGAGGGCGGAGGGAGAAGGAGGGAGGGAGAGGAAGAAGGAGAGAGAGAGATAGAGAGAGAGAGAGAGGGAGAAGGAGGGAGAGAGAGATTTAAAAAACAACACAGGCACATGGGCAAGGGAATCCAAACGTGCAGTCTTGGCTCTGACATGTACCAAAATAGAGTCAAAGAATTGCTTAGCTTCAGTGTTTTCATTTGCAAAATGGGAGAAATAATACCGTGTGCTAGAGTTGGTGTGAAGATTACTTATAGCTCTGTTTGAGAGCAGGCCCTTCCCCATGCCAAAAGAGCAGACCTAGTTAAGGCTGTAATTTGTGTATGCTATTTTTTATTTGTTTGTTTGTTTGTTTGTTTGTTTTACCCATGTGATACTTTGGCAATATTAAGTCAGACCTTGGAGGTAGATCACCTGTGTTCAACTATGGGGCTACCAATTGAGATCTTTCTTTTCTTTCTTTCTCTCTCTCTCTCTTTCTTTCTTTTTATTGAAAAAAAGTTTAGAGACATTTCTTAAACTTGCTAGATTTCACCTTCTTTTTCTGCAAGATAGGGCTAATAGCCCTAACCTCACATGTTGTAGGCACATAAAGAAATTACCGTATCAAAGGTATTATATAATCCAGGCTCTCCAAATTGTTGTGTTAAGGGTTATCATAGAATCTTTGGCAACTCTCTGGCTTCCTTCCATCCTTTGGCAACCCTCTGGCTTCCTTCCATCCTGGAAGCAAGCAGGAAGTAGTGGTTACTTCTTAGAGTGGAAAGTCACCTGACCAAGGTTGCCAAGCACAGTAAGCAGATGATACTGAAAATCTAGCAAAACTTAACATGGTCTTGGGTTCCCTTGCTTACTGTCCAGTGACATACAGCTCATCTGTATGTCTCTTCTGAGGGTCAGCTTCTTAATATGTGATCCAGGGACAAAAGTCATAATGCTTGCCCTGTTTGTGCCATTACGGACTGAGGACTTCTGGGAAAGTGGCTTACAAATAGTAAAGCCACACATAATCATTTTTGTCATTAACACCCACATTTCTGTGGTACCCTCAAACTGAAGTGCTAAGCGGGGTGGCCTGGACTCCTCCGCTGGCTTTCCATAGTACACAAGGGATTTGGTCTGAGGGCAGGTCACAATTTCTTTCTTTCTTTCTTTCTTTCTTTCTTTTTTTTCTATGACTCTGACAGTTTGAAAAACAAGTCCAACAAGCAGGCTGGTTCCCTCTTGTTTGATGTGGTCAAAATTCCTTATTGGTCATGTGACCTCTAACTCATTTCTTGATGTTCATTTTAAAAACACAAACAAACCTGTTTAAGAGCCCACCCACCCCCTACCTCCCTTTTCCAAGTTAACCTTGGAAAGTGTCGGGTTGACCAGAAGGACCAGTGGGAGCTCTCCTCTTTCCAGGCACTAGAGCGAGACTGAGAATCTGAAGGACTCTAGGGAACAGGAAGATGTCCGTGTGATGGACCCTCTTCAGGTTTCCTGGTGCTCTCAGTGATACCTGGGTCTGCTTACGATGAGAGAAGGTCTTTTCGTAAGAAAAACATAGGGCTGGGTGGTGGTGGCTCACACTTTTAATCCCAGCACTTGGAAGGCCGAGGCGGGCTGATCTCTGTGAGTACAAGAGCCAGCCTGGTCTACATAGTGAGTTCCAGGACACCAGGACTATGCAGAAAAACCTTGTCTCAAAAACACAAAAATTAGGAATTATTTCAAAACTATGAATGGTAAATTACTTTGAAAAAGCCTGCATATCAAGTTGATTTTTATATATGGTTATAAGAGGACATTAGAAATATTTTTGATTAATATTGGGATCAAAAACGACACATTTTCACAGGGGTTTTTATTTAGTACTATTGAGAAAGTTCCAGCCAGTGGGCTAATAGACACCTTTGTTAAAGCAAGGGTGAGCCCCAGGTAGGATTTGATACTTTTTTACAACTATACACCAGGAAAGATGAAAAACAGGAAAAGAGATTAGTCGGGACAAATAAAAGAATTAAATACAGCAGTCGTAGACAATACACATGCAAGAACTGGTCGCTTCACCTATGGATCTGCCGTTAAAATGTGATGGTGAAACAGTAGAGACGGGTTTAGTTGTCCCTAGTGGCGTTGGCGCTTTGACTGAAGACGGAGGAGGAGGGAGGGATGAGAGGGAGCACTTTTAAAGTATGGTGAAGATTTGGGGAAACAAGAAAAATCTTAACTCCCCATACTCTTAGTAATTAATCAGTGTGGGGAGAGGCAGAAGGAGATTCTTGTATAAAATAGGTTAAAAATGGTTCCCAGGGCAGACTGACTCTACTATTTCCAAGCTTCAGGGTCTCAGGCAGGATGTATGTCTACCTGGAAAATGGGCATGTCAGAACTCTTGGGACTGCAGTGAGCTGATGCATGAGCAGGGAGCACTCTGCTCTCCTTCCCGGTTCCTAGTCTACCCTCACTGGGGAGTCCTAGGGCATTGCCTCTGTTTTATTTTTAGCAGTCCCCTATCTCCAGCATCCATCACATAAAAGGTAGGAAATCAGGATGGAGGGCACCTGAATAGTGAGCAGGTGACAGTCATGTAACACACTATCAGAAGGACTTGTCAGTCAAGCTGGCACGTCAAAGAATGGACAGATACCATGGCCATGAGGACAGAGCCCTGACTGTCACTATCCTCCCCTCCGCTTCTAGAACGGAGTCTGCCCCGCTGTTTAACTTTGGTTGTTATGTGAATGGATCAGTTGCTGAGTGGTAGCATTCTGGAAACAGCCCTCCCCTTGGTGGTTTGACCCCACTCACGCTGCCTTTCTTTTTCCTTTCCAGCAGATCACTGTCTCAGGAGGAGGACTGCCTCCCGTCAGCACCTTGACGAATATCCACAGCCTCTCCCATCACAATCCCCAGCAATCTCAGAACCTCATCATGACCCCCTTGTCTGGAGTCATGGCCATTGCACAGAGTAAGTTCCTCTCTTTGTCAGTAAACCTGCGGGCAGGGAGAAAAAATGAAAAGCAAATCAGAACAACAGAAACAGGCACAAAAGGCTCCTGTGAGACCCCACCCCCTCCCCCACTGCACCTAGAGGATTTTTCAGGGTAGGGTGGCTGAGACAGGGCATCCCTATCAAGCTGGCCTTGAACCTGTGGCCATCTTCCTGCCTTTGCCTCACAACTGGGGCCACAGACATGCTCAGTTGTGCTCAGCACACTTGTAGGTTGGATTTTATTTTTTGACTCCTTTTTCTCTCCTCTACCATACCTATCGTACATTTATCCTACAAGAGATATTTTTCTAATGGCTTTGAATCCAGGTCACATTTTACTAGTTGTGCAGTTAGTTCAAATTGCTATACTTTCTGGGGTTGGAGTTCCTCATCTATAAAATGAGTTGTTAGCACTATGCAGTGATAAGGAATATAGACACGCTTGTAAATCTAGAAAGCAAGACCTCTCATAACTTTGGCTTGTACGTTTGTTTCCTGTTCATTCCTAACCCTGTGTATTGTCTTGTGGGGTTGGTGAAGATGGAGCAAGGCTTTGATGGGTTTCTAAAGAAGTCTTATCATGTCATAGACAAGTCCTGTAAAAATACAGAGGACCCAAAAAGGGTCACTGACTGAGCTTTCTAAATTTTAAAGAGAAGTAGATTGTTTAACACATGCCTGAAGGTGGGTGGTGGGTGAGGTCCCTTTAGCCCCAGGAGGCTCTGTTCTTAGCCAGCCTTGCTCCCTCAGAGGTGAGCCATTGCTGGCTGTGGGAAGGCAGGCTTCTTAGAGGTTTTGGACGTTTTTCACCTTCACTGTCACTGAATATCTGAAGGTTTAAACATTTTTCTGCTTCATTGTGACCACTCAGGCAAAGCCATTGTTTCTCAGAATCATCTTTATGACCTGAGATCTTCCTCAGATGGATCCAAAAATTCCTAAAGATGGCATGTTGGTTAATTCTTCAACTTTGTACTGCCCCATGGTCCAGGGCCCCATGCGAATTGCTTCCTTGTCTTGTTCCTGCTTTTTGCTTCCCTCCCTTCCTGTCTCCTAAGAACTGGAATCGTATAGGAGAATGGCTTAGGCCTCCTCTGAGGGCAGAGATGGCAGGGACCGTTGAAAGCACGGGAATTTATTGAATGACTTTGTGGGGCTCTCACCCTGTCCTTAGCTGCTGGGATGGAACCACACTCAGCATTTCCTTTTGCAGAAGGGAAATGGGAATGAAGAGATCTTTAGGAGATTTACGAAGTTAAAAGTTACTTCAGAATCACTTCCATTTCGCTGGCCCTCTGGCACATGGGCTCCTACAGCAACCAGACTAACACTAGGACTGGGATGAAGAATGAGATGCTGGCTGGGTGGTGGTGGCGCACGTCTTTAATCCCAGCACTCGGAGGCAGAGGCAGGCAGGTGGATCTCTGTGAGTTCCAGGTCAGCCTGGTCTACAATAGCTAGTTCCAGGACAGGCACCAAAGCTACACAGAAAAACCCTGTCTCAGCGGGGGTGGAGTGTGGGGTGGGAAGGGTTGGGGTGGGAATGAGATGCCTAAAACCAGCTTGCTTACCTTCCTAAAGAGTCCATGGGGTTGGGGGAGGTGACTCAGCAGCTAAGAGTGCTTGTATGCCAAGTCTGATGACCTGAGTTTAATCCCCAGAACCCACCTAAAGGTGGAAAGAGAGAACCGACTCCTGCAAGTTGTCCTCTGACCTATACAGGTACATGCCTGAGCGTGCGCACGTGCAAGCGCGCACACACACACACACACACACACACGCACACACACACACACGCACACACGCACACACACTACAAAAAGAAAAAGGCTTGTGGGTGAGCTACCCTTTTCCGTATTTCTTCAAACAAAATAACACACAAATTGCCCCACTTCCTTTCTTCCCATACCAAGCACTGACTAAGACACGCCCTCAGCTGTATTAACGTAGGTGCTGTCTGAACTACAGCTGTGCCTAGGGCCATGCTGAATTTTCCACATTTGTTCTCCCCATCCTGTGCACCCATGCATCTCAACCTCCTCACAGTGTCTCCTGCAGCATGCGGACAGGGTGCACGCTGACCTCTGGTATAGGTGCGCATGTGCACTGGGGTAGACAGAGCATAAAGAAGGGTGAGGATTGCCAGGAAGTTTGGCTGAGACCCAGTCAGTTAGAGAGAAGTTTCTTGTTTTCTCATGTGTACGGGTAGTAGTGGGGGCTCTCTTAGCACTGTGGGACTCTGGACAAGTGGCTTGTCACTGACAAGTCCTCATTATCTTTGCTCCTTCCGGATGAAAGAAGCCACATGTCACGCACAATGAGGGAGCTAGGATGACATAGAGGTTCTCGGACCTGGACCAGAAGCACACTGGGATCTCAGACTATCGAAAATGAGATTCTTGGGCCCCACCTCTGCAGGTTTTGACTCATTGAGTTTTGGGTGGGGCTCAAGAATGTATGTTTCTTAAAGAGGACTCCTGGGTGGGTCTAAGGCTCGGGCTTGTTTCTGAACTGTGCTCTCCAATCTCATCCTGTCTAGAAGGGTTAATATCCTTTTCTGGGCAGAGATTTCCCTACGAGAGTAGTGGGCACGGGATCCTGGATAAACAGAGAATTCATAGGATTTCCTGGGAGCCATAGGCCAACAGTAAGTGGAGGAAAATTGAAATAGAGTATCGGGATGTCAGGCGAGATGCACACTTGGGGAGAAGCTGAGTCCCCCAAAAAGGTAATATTCTAGTGATAGTCTGAGGGTGATTAGAAGCCCCCCCCCACCCATCAAGTCCCACCCAGGGGGCCAGGAAGAGGATTATCTGTTCTTCCTTTCTGCTCAAGGGTATCGCCTTTTAACTTTCTGATAACAGTATCTGCTAGAGCTCCAAGTGGGCAATTGTTGAAGACTTTGTGCTGTCTCCCTGGAGGACTTCCCACAACACTGGTTACCTCTCAAAGTGTTCTCCCTTGCAGGAAGACTCTCCAGATCTCCCCTCTGCACTTACCTACAACCGGCCCTCTTCATCACATCCCCCACCCCTGACTTCCCAGAAAGCAAGGACTAAGGGGCATTGGCAGCTCAGGGACAGAGATGGGGGATCTTCTCTGCTCATCCTCTGGCCTCTACTCTGATCCTATCTCGTCTTCCCCAGGGTCATACCAGGTAGCAACTAGAGCATGGAGACAGGAGACCCAGGCCTTGCAGTGGTGGCTGGGGTTCAAAGGAAGTCTTGGGATGCAGGCCTGATACCAGAACATAGAGGTGGTCCCCATATCCCCAGAACAGAAAGAAGGCCCGCCCTACTGTCACATCTTTGACTTACTGCTTCCTTCTCCAACCTAGTACTTTGGGTACCAAAAGCTCTAGCGTATGTCTACTTCACAGACAGGCTGAGTTCTCATGTGCTCTTCCTCTCTCTGCAACTGTCAACAGAGCCAGTTCAACCTCTTCCAGGGGCCTTGCGGGCTCTGTTGTGGACCCTCAGACTCAGTCCTTCTGGGCCTGTGGAAACCTGAGGTTGTGGGAGTGGAGGAGGGGAATGGGAAGGGGGGGAGATCCTTGGAGGCAGAAGGGGCTACCGCATACTGATGCCCCCTATTGGAAAGACAGGTCTGGGTAATAAGCCATACCCCCAAAGTGGATATCTTTAACTGTGCCAGAGGACACCAGGACAGACTTCTCATAGTCCAGCATGGGTGGAGCCAGCAAACAAAGTCAGTTTTCCCAGGATTCTGGTGACCTCAAAGGAGCTGAATTTGGGAGGTCATCGGATGATTTGGAGAGACCCTCAGGTTTTCAAAACTTTTATCTTTCGGGTCTCGGTTCCCTTGTTTGTAAAGTCATTTTCCGTGCAGTCTCTTCCATCACAGGCTCCGCCCAGTGACAGGCACACCGAGCAGGGCGAGGCCCCGTCTGTGACTGATGCTGCCCGTCACATCTGTTCATCCCCGGTGTACCACTCTGACTCTTCTCCCTTGCTCCTACAGGCCTCAACACCTCCCAAGCCCAGAGTGTTCCCGTCATCAACAGTGTGGCCAGCAGCCTGGCAGCCCTCCAGCCTGTTCAGTTCTCCCAACAGCTGCACAGCCCTCACCAGCAACCCCTCATGCAGCAGAGCCCAGGCAGCCACATGGCCCAGCAGCCCTTCATGGCTGCGGTGACTCAGCTGCAGAACTCGCACAGTAAGGACACAGGCGTGCCAGGGTTGGAAGTTTCTTGGAAGATTACTGGCTCTGCTCTTGGGGTGTCGTTCTTGCTTTTCTGTCCTCTTTCCTGGCTCCAGCACTCCAAGTGGGCAAGTTTGCAGAGGAAAACCATCAAAGGGGAGCTGGCAAAGCACGTGGAACACACAGAACAGTTTCCCATCCCAGCCCCTGATGGTCACAGTCGGCCTGCAACTTGTGATCTATTTGCCTCTCTGAAACAGATGCATTTTCTGGAGTCTTAAGTGCCCATAGCCTACAAACTCTGAGAATCTCTAATGGAAATCCATGAAGCTTGGAGTGGAGATACAATTCAGTGCCGGAGCATGCACCTAACAGGCACGAGGCCCTCAGTTCAATCCCTGGCACTGAGGAAAAACAGACAAGGGCTAGCGAGATAGCGCAGTCAGTAAAGCGCTTGTTGAACGAGCATGAGAATCTGAGCTTGGATCTCTGGGGCCCACATCCAAAATCTGGATGTGGTGACATGGGCCTACAATCCTAGCTCCGGGGAGTGGGGACAGGTAGATCTCTGGGGCTCACCGGCCAACAGTTTAGCATACTTGGTGAGTTCAGGCCAGTGAAAGAGCCTGTCCCCCAAAACAACCCAGATCACACCAGAGGAGCAGCAACTAAGATCACCTCTGACCTCATATACATGCATGCATGCAGGCAGGCGCACATGCCCACACATCCATGAACATGAAAACCGAACAAATTGCCATCAACCGACATGGAAAATATCACCTGTGCTCTACCAAGTCAAGGAGCACCAGAGTCTCTGTCCTATGCACGGGGTGGGGGTCCCCACATTCAGCTTTTATACCTTCCTATATTTACCTATCCCTGCCTTCCATCCTGGACTCAGGCCTTCCACTATTCTGGCCACGTATGGCTACAGCACCAATTTTAAGTTAAGGAGGGCATTAAAGAAGGGGTGGACATCTTGCCTGTTTTAGGAAGTATCTAGACTAGACTAGTCTTAAACAGCTATGTAGCCACCGGCTACTCTGAGTCTCATTTTCTTTGTGCATAAAACAGAAATAGTGGCCGGTCAGTGGTGGCACATGCTTTTAATCCCAGCACTCAGGAGGCAAAGGCAGGCAGATCTCTGTGAGTTTGAGGCTAGCCTGGTCTACAAGACCTAGTTCCAGGACAGGATCCAAAGCTACAGAAAAAGCCTGTCTCGAAAAACCAAAATAAATAAATAAAAATAAAAAAATAAAGGAATAGGGGCTGGAGAGATGGCTCAGTGGTTAAGAGCATTGCCTGTTCTTCCAAAGGTTCTGAGTTCAATTCCCAGCAACCACATGGTGGTGGCTCACAACCATCTGTAATGAGGTCTGGTGCCTCCTTCTGGCCTATCTATACATACAGATAGACTATTGTATACATAAAAAATAAATAAATATAAAAAAAGATTTCTCCTTTAAAAAAAATAAAGGAATAGTGTGGTTAGGGAGTAATTATGAACATGAAATAAAAATGTGGGTGACCTGCCTTTCATAAGCATAAAGTGTTGCGGAAACACGTGTTTACTAAGTCACTCTTAAGAGGCAAGGAGGGTAAAGGGGATCGGAGTCGTTCCTCCAGCTGCTGTGGACACACGGCAGGTCTGAAGTTGAACGAACGACGTGGTTCAGCCTTCTCTCCTTGGGGCTCAGTCCTGACTCAGGCCTGCAGGGCTGGTTTTTAAACAGCACCCCACATTCCAGTCACATACCTTTGACTTTTAGAATTCTGCCGCAGCCTGCAGTGGAGTCTGGGCCTCAGGTGGGCCTCACTTGCCTTCCTCTAGAGTCTGACACTATGTTCCCGACTCCCCACATAGGCCTGGATGGCACCACGGTATCCCAGTGCTCACCATGACCCATGGGGTCGCTCAGAACCAGCAGACCTGACTAGCCATCAGACAAGCTCAGGGGGGCTAGAGCAGGAAATAACCAGAAGACAGTGACCTTCACCTCCATTTCACACTGGAGGCCTCCTTGGTAGGGTTCGTGTTTTGGGAACATGCTCGTCCCTCCCTCGTGCCTAAGCACCCACATGCTTTCATTAGTTAGTCAGGTGAGCTAGGAGCTACATGATTCTTATGGATAGCTAGCACGCATCACAAGGTTCCACATTTGGTAGGTCAGTACTAAAACAACTAAATGTTAAGTCACATGCTCCTGGAGGTCTTATTTGAGTCCAAGTCTCCTTTTGTTTACCCTTCATATTTCTGTGATGTCATACGGCTTTGATATCCTTGCAGTGAAACAGGAATAGCTCAGAAGGAGACCGTTAACCACACGTGCATCTAATTACTGTTGTTAATCAGTCCTCAACTCAGGGAGGAAGCCTGACATTTGAATCGTGGCAGAAACAGTAAGTGCACACCTGGGCAGTTGCTTCGTGTTATCCAGGAGGTGTACTCCATATGCCCAAGGTCGCCTGCTGATGCTTAGGTGCCAAATAGTTTACCCGAAGTCAGGGAAATAGAAGTGTGCACAAGGTATATATTTAGCTCAAAGCAGCTTAAATGTGATTATTTTCCTACAATAGATGTCATCCTTGTCTTATAAGGGAGGAGACCAAGCCGAGATTAAGTACCTTGAGTAAAAAACCAGGATTTCTCCGTAGGAGAAATAGGAGGTATAGTGTGGCTTATGGTGGTATTGTGACTGTGGACACATTGAATTTGTCTTCTCTCTGTCTCTCCAGTGTACGCCCATAAACAGGAACCCCCTCAGTATTCCCACACCTCCCGGTTTCCATCTGCGATGGTGGTCACAGATACCAGTAGCATCAATACCCTCACCAGCATGTCTTCCAGTAAACAGGTAATGCCAACAGAATGGCGCCAGGGTGTGTGTGTGTGTGTTCATATGATGACTGTGACAGTGAAGTACCAACCGAGTAAGTGTATACTCAGTCACGGTTTCATTCTTGTGAGACTCTTTTCCAGTCACCTGCTAAAGAGAACCCCTGAGGTCAGGGGGCAAAACAGATGGACCCCAGGTCAAAAATACTCATTGCTCCCTAGCAAGAGTACTAAAGGAAGACTGGAGTGGGATGAGTCAGTGGAGCCCGGATGACACAGCGCCGTTAGACACTGGAATTGAGCATTACTGACCGGGATGGTTGATGATCCATAGAAAGGGTTTTTCCAGGAGGGGATGAGAGGTCAGGATATCTGTTGCATTGCCAGCTTTGCAGAGGTGGTCAGTGGGGAAAGAGAAAGGTGGATGGGGCCTTGGGGCTGATTCTCTTGTTCTAGAGCCCATACTACCCCCAGGCTATAAGCTCCAGGACTAACCTAATTGTGCTAACCCTTTGACGACTCCCCGGTAGACAGTGTGACTTTTTCAGAGGTCTGTGCCCTTTCCATGGTTTATTAAGAAACTCAAATTCAACTTCCTGGTGCAGAGAGTGGGGGGATCTGGCAGCTTAGTCACGGCCTCAGAGGATGAGTAATCCCCACCTCCCAAAGAGGGGACGGAGTCATACAAACAACGAGCCAACAGGGAGGGCTGTTGCTCAGACAACTGGACAGGACATTGAGAACCAGAAAACAGGACAAGATGTCTGAACACAGTTGTGGATTCCAGAGTAACACAATGAGACCTTTCAGCAGACGGGATCTATGTACTGTGGGAACTGTGTGGCCTCTATCGATTGCTAGATAAGGAGGTGACAACCTTGAACTTCATGTCAGAAGCACCCATCAAGGTTTGATCTTGTTGATCGGCTCCCCCCACTCCTGAGCCCTGTCAGTCACACCTCACCCATTGCTACAAGCTTCCGATCAGATTCTTTCATGAGCCTTGACTCATCTTCTTCTGGCCCTAGAGCAGTGGTTCTCAACCTGTGGGTCACGACCTCTCTGGAGGATAAGGATCCTTTTCACAGGGAACGCTTATCGGATATCCCGCAAAGTTAGTTACGAAGTAGTAATGAAATAATTTTACGGTTGGGGTCACTATAATATGAGGAACTGCATAAAGGGTTGCACCATTAGGAAAGTTGAGAACCACTGCCCTAGAGTGAAGTAGGGAGGGCTCTACTGCTTTATTTGAGCTTTCATTTCTTCGTCTTGAAAATGACAATTGTACCTTCTACTTGTTTCAAGGATTTGGAGAGGTCATGTATATTAAGTGCCTGGCATATCTTGGATGCCAAACACATGGTTTGGGTTGCTGGGCTCCAAAACTGGAATTAGAAGGAGAGGTGTGTGGGACCCTCTCTACCACTCTTCTCTCACCCAATAGACGATTAAAAGACAACCCTCGGTTGCCCTGCCCTTCGACTCTTGACTCCCGTGCCATTTCCCACTCTTTGTAGCCATCAGGGAGAACATTTATCTGTGCTCACCAATCCCATCGGGGGGCAGTCAGGCGCAGCAGCCCTTCTTGGGAATGCCTTCCTCTTTTAAAGGGTTATCCATCCATCTACCGCTTGGGCAGCCCTAGACAGGGCGGTAATTAATTATCCCTGTCTTTCCCACATTGACTTTGATGCTTGCTTGTTGAAACGAGTCCTCTGGATTCAGGAAATAGTCTCTTAACCTGACTCAAGAAGCTCCCAGAGATGCTGCCATCACCCCCACGTGACTTCTGCCCTCCACTGGGCAGAGTGGCTAGTCAACCTTGAAGCTGCCTGAGCAGCTTCCTTGATCTGTTATGAAGTTGTCTCTATTATAGTCCAGAACGTCTCACAAGTGGCCACACCCTCATCTCTGCAATGCTGAAGATACTTATAATACTAATAAGAATTATTTAAAAATTCTCAGGTGGCCATGATGGTACATGCTTGTAATAGCAGGACACAGGTAGCTGAGGCAAGAGGAGCATTGTCTCAAAAGAAAAATGTAATGCTTTATAGTTTATACCTCTCTCTGGTGAATATCATCATTTCTGAAACCCAGAGTGGAAAGTGACCTACCCAAGGTCATGCAGATGAACTTAGCCCCCAGACTTCAGGTTTTGATCCCAAATCCTGGACTCTTTCCATTTAAACACCTACACTCCCTACTGAAGTGCCCATAACAATCGGCAATGCTTTTGTTGTTGTAAGTGGTTTAGAACCAGGGGGAAAACGAAGCATGTGTGCTCAGTTCCAAACAGAGAACTTCCTTGGAACCAAAGCAGCAGGAAGAACAGAAGAGGGTAGACTGAAGCCACACCCCTCTTCCTGAGGCACCAGGGACATGAGCAGCTTTTGTTCTTTGTTCGTTTTAAATTATCCTTCTCTGTGAGCAGACAGCGTTCTGGTAAGGGAACACCAACAGAAAGAAGGAATATAGAAGGAGAGAGATGGTTTCAAAACCACTCCTAGGTGTTAGAGCATGTAAGATATATGGGAGAAAATGGGTCCTGGGTCAAGTATGTTCCAGGGACACTAGTTTAAACAGAGCCTGCTGGGAAGGGCTTCTCAGAACAGTCCATGGGCTGGTGTGTGTGTGGAACCAGCAACTAGTGCCTGCCGTGGCTGGGCCATGGAGACGCACCCTGGACCATGCTATTTTACAGGCATTGTACAGTGGCTGGAAAAGCCAGGACACCTGAGTTAATTCAGACTCCACCAGTCCCTGCTGTGTGAACTTGGGCAGCTTTTCCCCATTAAAACTACTAAAACTGTTGTTTGCTTTATAAGTGGGGACACTCTACCCTGTCTCACAAGTGCCTAACAGGGTGTCAGGGCATAGTCAAGAGCAGAGGGAAGCTCCCTCTCTATTCCTTCTTCTGTCTGTGCTCCTTTATGAGCCCATCATCTCCCCTCCTGACTTCTTCAGCATCTACCTCAGTGTTTGGTCTCTATGTGGTTATAGGAGGCCCTGCCAAAAACATATTTTCCAGATTATGGTCCTCTCTCCCGAAGGCTCATCATCTTGGGTCTAGGCTCCAGATCACTGTTTTCCTTGCTGCTAAATTGGGCCATGGTATATGTTCAGTGGGTGGATGGAGCAATCGATGAATGAGGGGATAGATTCAGAACTGGTACTTGTTAGTACCTTCAATTTCCAACCAACATTCAAGCTACTGTTCTACCATATATTATCTGGCTAACTCTCCTACTCCTGCCAGGTAGATATTTTTATGCAGAAATCCAAGGCTCAAAGATGAAGAGGGAGATGAATAATTTCACACAATTGTAAACTCCACAGCTCTCACCTCCCAAGATCTCTCTCTCTCTCTCTCTCTCTCTCTCTCTCTCTCTCTCTCTCTCTCCCCCCTCCCTCCCTCCCTCCCTCCCTTCCTTCCTTCCTTCCTTCCTTCCTTCCTTCCTTCCTTTTGAGTTGATGATTTCAGTGCTTTGGGTAGCCTCTGAAGCAATTGCTGCTTTCCTGGAAGATGGAAAAGAGCATGTTTCTGTGTTAGCAGAAGGGAAACAATGATTGGGAACCTAGTGGCTTGAAACTCACAGCACAAACAAGCCTGGCATCAGTTTTGCAGCGATATTCCTTCCTCTGCTTCCCAAATGCTGTTTACAGCCATGTGCTGCCATACTTGGCTTCTGATAGCTATGCATGCTTAAGCACCATAATAATGGTGCAGGGTTGTGCATGTATAAGGAAGGCTAAATCTAGACTGTGAACTTGTAGCTGTCTGATTCTGGCACTTACTGTTGCAACTACAGACCTGCCTTGGGGCCCTCCAGGATGGAGTTTCAGGAATCATTGGCTGCCATGAGTCCTTCCATAGCTCCTGCCCTCTGTCCTTCCCAGAGAATTTGTCTCTTCCTCTTCAGCTGTTGGGTGTTGTGAGTTTTGTTCTGAGAGGGTTTGTGGTCTGGGCTCCTGTATAGCAGAGACTACACAAGAAAAGACTTCAGTCACAACCAGAGTGTGCAGGCTGTGCGCTGACTCCTGCTCCCATAGTGCTCTCCACCCATCCTTTCACTCTGTAGTTTACAGAGAGGTCAAGAGAAGCCCCGGAGGTACTGACAACAGAAGGCGGGCTGCTTCATGTGGGGTCCTCTGAAGCTGACCCTTCTTGTCAGTCATTTTCACCATTGGGGTGAGGAAAGCAAGATGGATGATGACTAGCAGTGCTAAGCCTGGGAGCTGGCCAGATCAAGACTCAAAATTCTACTCCATATGCCCTTGGGGAATATGTCAAGCCTCAGTTTCCTTCTATGTACAATGAAATCTCTTTCATGGGATCATTGCAAGGACTGATTGCAAGAAGTCCCCAGTAGAATATATCCCTCTGTGTTTGACCCAAGGGAACATCCAGTCCGAGCATCAGACTTACAAATGACCGAGAATTATTTCCCCCTATAGTTTCACTCAGATCTTTTTATAAAGCTGTATCATTTTTGTTTTATGTGTTAATGTTTTGCCTATGTGTATCTCCGCACCATATACATGTAGTGCCCAAGGATGCCAGTAACAGGTGTTGAGTTCCCTGGGACTGGAGCCCTAGATGCCATATGGGTGCTGGGAACCGAACTCCAGTCCTTTGTAAGAGCAGCAAGTGCTCCTAACCTCTGAAGCTGATGCTCCGCCCCACTCCCATGGGTATCAACTTAGCCCAAGCTCAGGCTTCTCTTGTCTCTAGCTGATCTCTTTCAATGGCCCTTGCTCCCACTTCTGTTCTTCCACACAACACTGTGGTCTGGTTGCAGCAGCCAGAGTGGTCTCTTCAAGAGAAAAATCAAGCCTGTGCCTCCCCTGTCAAAGCTCCCCAATAGCTTTCCATAGCAACCAAAGGAAGAGGAGAGGTACAAACTCTGGGTGATCAGGCTGCTGCTGCTGCTACTACTGCTGCTGTTGCTGTTATCATCTCCATACTTCTTCCTGCTCCTCCTTTGTTCACTGGAGCAAGGGACTCACAGCAGCCGACAAGTGATCACACTCAGTATTGTGCATTTGGCCTCATCTGCCTGGAACACACTTTGTGGGACTTGACATGCTTGTTCCTTCATCTAATTCAATTCACGTGTCACCGCCTCCCTCAATGAGTCCCCCTTTCCCTCAAGTCAGCCTAACTTACCAGGCTTGTTTTTGGAAGAGTATTCCTCTCCACCTAAGAGCTGGTGACTTAGGATATATGCATGTGATGTTTAGTGGCATGTTGTTCAAACTCACTAGAATGTAACCTATATGTATGTAGAATGACACACAGCAGGCAGTCAGCAATGGCCTGAATGGATAAATAACAGTCGTCCACCTCAGAGCATAGACAGAGGCCAGCAGGATGGCTCAGCAGTAAAGACAAGTGACTTGAGTAGATCCCCAGCACCCGTGCGGTGGACAGGGAGGCCTGACTTTTGCAAGGCGTCCTCTGACCTCCACACACAAGCGGTGGCATGTGCAAGCCTGTGCCTTTGCCATAAACTAATGCTAAAAACTGATGCGAGATTGAAGGCTGTGTAAGCCAAGCCTGAGCAGTGACTGCACGCAGTAGAGCCGCAGCACGCTTTAGCTACCGCCATTATGTAACGAACCCTCAGAGGAGGAAGGCCTCAGCCACCACACCTTTCAGACAGGTCATAGGGTGCTCCTCTGAGCCGGGCCCCCCATGGAACTGGGTGTGTTAGGACCCCAGCGCACACCTTATCAGATGTTTATGTTTAGACTCCGAGGGGAGCAAATAATTCCAGTTCCCTTGACAACATTTAGGGCTCTGCCACCATTTTATTATGTGAGCAAACATCTGATAGCTGGAAAGTCCACCCCTAATGACAGGCCATAGGGTCTCCCTGGCGTCTCCTTATCTGCCCTTCTTGTTTGCGCTTCTGCCGAAACCTGCGAGGTCACAAGCCATTTTCTCTCTCTTCCACCTGAAATCTGAAAATTAGAAGGAAAAGGGGAGGGGCTGATATTGGGAAGTAAAGAGACTGGAGAGTGGGGGGTGGGCAGAAGCAAGCAGAGGAGACGAAGGGTATCTGGGGATCCTGACCGAGGCCCCAAGAAAGTAGGAGGAGCAGAAACCCAGCTCCTGACGCAAATGCATAGATCAGGCCCACTCATAGGGGCCCTCAAGAGCAGCAAGAACAGAGGAAGGGGCCCATCCTGGACGTTATTAATAATGACCACACAAACACCATGGAGGCAACATCACCTGTACTAACGCGTCAAGCCCACTGTAGCTTCCCTTCTATAGAGGAAGACTAACGTGACTGAGAACAAAGGCTAAGCAGGAAGAATGCTCTTAGCCCCCAACACATGCTGGAGGTCACCCAAAACCAACCTGACGCTCGGTTCCAGTCTTCCCCGGTTCTGAACCATCGGGCCAGTCCAGCTTACACTGAACCTTGATTTTTCTAAATCTGTCATGACCTCATGGGGTCGTAGTTGAGAGCCCTGATTAGTAAGAAAATAAAGGGATAATAGGGCTGTGTTTATATGGGTTCACGGGTGTGATGCATGTATATGTTTTAAGGGAGCATCTCGTGAAAACAAGCCACTAGGCCAAAAGGAAGCCATCAATGCTAACAAAAGTAAAAGGGTGGGAAGGAAAGGGAGGGGAAACATGAGTTTGAAAGAGGAGCCCCGCCTTTCTGAAATAATCACAGGGGAGCTCTGGGCTTCAGAAGGGGAAGCTGCCTCACATGGATCCTGTGGCCCCTCCCAGAGGGTGGCTCCAGACACTCTGAGGTCTCCTTCCCTGGCCCTTCCAGATGTGTGGCATCAAACACCGTCAGCCCTTGACTTCTTTTCCTAATGGTCACAGCCCTTAAAAGTTCTTTCTATTTTAATTAGTTTATTTTTATTTCATGTGGCCTCATTTGCCTGCCTGTATGTCTGTGTGAAGTTTCAGATCACCTGAACCTGGAGCTACAGGCAGTTATGAGCTGCCACTTGGTACTTGGGAGTTGAACCCAAGTTCTCTGGAAGAACAGCCAGTGCTCTTAACTGCTCAACCATCTCTCTAGCCCCATCCTTGAAAGTTCTTAGGATTTTCAGAGCCCTCTCCCTGGTGGAAACTTTGAGTAGAGGGACTTTTTCTCACCCGCTATGGCCTTGCTGCCTCTGGTAGCTCAACGGTGTCTCAGAGCCTGTGGAGTTCTTAGACATACACAACACTCCTGGGGCTGGCAAGGTGGCTCAGCTGCTGAAGGAGCTTGTGGCCGAGCCCATCAAACCTGAGTTTGATCCTGGAACTCACATAGTCGAAGGGGAGAATGGACTCATGCGAATTGTCCTCTGGCCTCTACATGTGCACTCCGAGTGCCCGCACACACAAAGAAATCAGTGGAAATGATTTTCAAACTGCAAACTCCCAGGCCTAAGAATTGGAAGTGGAACAATGTTGTCACAGGATCCTTGTCCTGGTTGTGCCATCCGAGTTTGGGAAACAGTGGTTTAGGGTGCTGTGCTGTTGGCGGTCTTAGGAAGACTTCCACAAGAGGCCTAGAACTCCCAACCCTGCTGTTGTGTGATCTCCCTGAGCACTGTGTAAATGTCATTGTCACAAAACCCCACTTCAGGGGTAAGGTCAGCAAATAAGGACTATTTCAGGGTCTCCAGCAATGCGCTTCTTTCCTCAGAAGTGCCAGGGAAAAGCTTTCCCACAGGGAGTGTGTTTCAGCAACCCCATTCCAGCTCCCCACCTCCAGGTCCTTTGCTGGCTGAGTTGCGCGTCTGCTCCCTTGGAGAAACTAAACCGATGGCCTGCGTGCACACGGCTAAACCCTTTCTCCCCTCTCTCTTCCTCTGCAGTGTCCACTGCAAGCCTGGTGATGCCTATGTAACCACCCACTTTATGTGCAGCGGCAAGGACCCCATTTTCCACACCATCAAGTCTCGCTGGGCAGCTGTCATAGAAAAGCTCAGTGATGCGACGAGCACCCAGGAGCCCAGGAGAGTTCCCGCTTACCTGACACCCTACAGACACCTTGAACAACCTGCTCTCTCGGGGTGCAGCCTGAAGCCCTGCTTCCCTTCTCTGCAGTATTGTCTTGCTGCCTCCCGAGTGCTCGCTTCTCCCAGAGTCGGCTGGTGCACCACGGTGCAACAGGAAGCGAGAAAACCGTGGAGTCTACGCTGCAGTCCATCGAACAAACTGATGCAAAAACTTGAATCTGTTACTGAAATGACGAGGAGGACCAAGGAGGATGTGTGCTATTGAACTGAGCCAGACCCTGTAAATACTGACAGCCTCCCTCCCCCATCCCAGATGATCTCGAGATTTCTTCTAAAGAAGTAAATTTGTCCAATGCGTGTAAACTATAAACTATTGTAATTAAGTGCAATTTCCCTTCCAGGTATCTCCCCCACCCTGTATATAATACTAAAGTGTCTGTCACTTTTCTTTGTAAAGGTCAGAGTTGGAATTTCAAGAGTAACTTGTTCCCTTCCCCCTCCCCATGGAAAAACACCCGCAGTGGGAAATGAATCTCTTCACCACCCCTCCGGCCACAGGGATGGCATACTGTGGATAGACTGCCAGCTTGCTCTGCTCTGCTGATGTTAAGACACACCTCTGGATCTCTAGGGAGTGAGACATTAGTGGCAGCCTGATGCCCTAGCTTCCTGCGGGCCTGGGGCTCTGCCAGTGGATCCTCCAAGAAATCCCAGGACAGGGACGCCGTCTGGCTGACAGCCATCTCAGGAAGCCTCCCATTAAAGCAATTTATTTTGTCACCGTGCAGAGTCTCGTGTTTCTCATTCCTCTTCCCCTGCTATGGTTTCACCAAAAACCCCCGGCCTAGTCTCTGAGATTCCCCAGTGAGCCCACTAAAAATACTGTGTCTGCTAGGCTGGTCTGCACTCGGGTCGTCTTCCTCGAGTGTTCGTGTTAGCTTTCTCACACTTCCATGTGGGAAACAGTTATTTCTCCATCAGACATCACAGGGACAAGGTCATAGGTCACCTGTGGTCCTAAAGACAAAAAGTACAGGGGAGAAAAATGTGGTAGGAAAATTTCTAAAATCTCATTTTAAGCGTCAATTCCAGGCTTCTTCCTGCCTTCTTGGCCTCCCATAGGACTGTCTGGGCCAGAGAAGGGGCTTCTGTGGATGCCAACACCTGCTTGTTGAGGGTAATGAACTCAATGCTGACATGAGAGGAAGGACCCTGCCCTGGCCTCAGTTCTGCCACCTCCTCCATAGCAAGTCCTGCTGGCCTGGGCTTTTTCTACTTTCCAGCGAAGTATTTCTCAGAGAAAGCATAGGCAAGAAAACAAGTCCCTGGGTGGCAGGGTTTTCATATATCCCAATATAGCGGGAGATAACCATTCTCAGAGAACTGAGAAAACTTGCTGAGGACCTACTGTGTACTTGTAGCAGGGGCAGATATAAAATACTGGTCCATTACTGGTTTCTGGGGTGTCAGGACTGTGAAGTTAAGAGGAAGTTCATAGTTATGTTGAGATGAAGCCAGGACAAGGGCAAGCCCTACATACACATAGATGATCCCTTGCAAGCTCAAGGTAACCTAAAAGGACATGTCCAGGGTCCGGAGAGATGGCTCAGCTGTTAAGAGCACTTGTTGCTCATGCAGAGGGCCCAGCTTTAGTTTCTAGCGCCCAATCAAGCTGCTCATAACCACCAGTAACTATAACTCCAGGGGCCCCGACACCCTCTTCTCGTCTCAGAGGCATGGTATGCACATACAGACAAGTAGACATGCACACATAGATAAAAGCTTGTTAAAACGTTTTTAGTGGGCATGTCCAGTTCCAGAAAGAGCCAGGGAGTAAAGGCATGAAGCCTCAACCTTGGCTAGAATCCCGTAGCCAGATCATACTGTTTGGGGACCAGCAAATGTCTGCATTTGGCAGTTTAGATTGTTTGGCATGGTTGCAGTAACCCTGAGAACCTTGAGTCCTAGAGACTCAGGAGGTCATCTGTACAAGGAGAGGGAGGGAGTTTAGTTAGGTACAGTCTTAACTTTTCTTAACAAAACCCTATTTGAACCAAGATATATAGGCAGGAAACCGACAGTTCCCTCAACACTAGCAGGCCCTTCCTAACATCCCTTCACCAGCTGAAGGAGGGAGAGAGGCACCCACTGTATGGGATTCCATTCACCCACTGTATGAAACTGCCCATTTTGAAGATTTGAAGAAGCCTCACCCGTTCCTCCCTTACATACCAACATTCTCCAAGCTCCTTGTTTACCCACCAAGCACAAACTAACAGATGGTTCTTTTCCTCCCAGGACCCACTCATGTTCTAGGGAGCATCCTGGGTTAGACCCTCTTCATTTTAACATCCGTGGGCAGAAAATGAAATCCTTAGTGAAACCTGCCTCAAAGTGCACTAAACTGTTCTGTTCTGAGCCCAGTGGTGGTGGCGTCTCCCCTCCCAAGGTACAGATAGCTAGTCCTGTTTGCTGCGGAATTAGGATAAGAATACAGTGTAGTTGAGAGTCTGAGCCCTCCACTCACGGTTGGAGGCAAGCCTTTGGTAGACTTCTTGGAGTCCAGATAACTTGATTAGGATCAGCACCGCGGTGATATATAAAACTACTATGGTAGTAATCGTACCTGATTTCTAAGGTCTTTTGAGGTTAACGTCAAGGGCTTGAAACTCTGAAACCTGCGCACACTGTGTTGGTATGCCTTCTTTCTTCATAGAGTTTCCTGGGCTGGGCTGATTCTTCCACATGTCAATCAAGATTTCCTTATCACCTGTGTGGTGCTGGCTATTTGGCTAAAATGCTTTTGTTCCTATGGTATTAGGCAAATGGATTGGTAAACTGAGGTTTAGAAAGAGCAAATCTAAGGAGGGAGGGCTTGACTAGGGAGGCTTCATCTCCCGTAGGGAAAGAAGATAAAACAGGACCTGAGGGAGGCTATGGAGAGCCCCAGAGGATTGGGGGCAGGGAACAGGGGTCCCAGGAAGACTCTGGGAGCCAGGAAAGGGCAAAGTCAGGAGGAGACAACAGGAGCCAGCTGTGCTGGAGGTAAAGCTGGCTGATAGCACCCTTTGAATCGGGGATTAAATTAATCAAAACCTCAGGAAAATTGTCAACAGATAGCAGGGAGAACCGCGGAGACACAGTTTCTCCCAACCCATCACAGGGCCACCATTCAGAACAAATAGCAATCAGCTGAACTAACTACCTCTCTGTCTCCTCCCTCCCCCTCTCTGCCTCTCCCTCTCTCTTCTGTCTCCTCCCTCCCCCTCTCTGTCTCTCCCTCTCTCTATCTTCCTTCTCTTTCTCCTCCGTGCAGGGGTCATTCCACTGTGCAAATATTGAATTGTCTGCTGAGACTTACAGCAGAACTGCTTTATAGCTGAATCCTTGGCGTGTGCAGGACTTCACACACACACCTGGATGACCTCTTGCCTGGGTGGAGAGAGAGAGAGAAAAAAAAGAAAGAAAAAAAAGAAACAAACAAACAAACACGTTCTAAGGGAACTTTCTAAGGGAAAACAAGCCTAGCAAACACAGAGGGGACTTTGTCAAAAGCAGAGTCACCCAAGTGACTCCGGGTGACTAAGGCTTGTATGTATGTATTTATGCCAACACACCACAGAAGAAAGTTGAAGATGTTTCTTTTGTATTTTCTTTTCTCACTGTATATATATATTAAATTCCCAAAGAAAGATTTCTTTCCTGTGTCCTATTGTCTTGACAGTAGTAATAAAACAATACTAGTTGTTCTGGATTTGTTATGAAAGGATATACAAAGTTAGAAGGGTTTTGCTTTGTTTTTGTTTGTTTGTTGGTCTTTTGTTGTTGTTTTGCTTTTTGTAGTTGTTTTTGGTTTTTGAGACAAGATTTCTCTGTGTCATACCTCAGACTCAGAGACCTGCCTGCCTCTGCCTCCCAAGTGCTGGGATTAAAGGTGTGCACCACCACCACCCGGCTTACATTTATTTTTTTTTTAAGACCAAACTGACCCAGGGAGGCTATGGAGAGCCCCAGGGGGTTGTGGGCAGGGAACAGGGGTCCCAGGAAGACTCTGGGATTCTCAGGGGTGACTCTTGAGTCAGCATAAGACTCTGCAAAAGCTTTGCTTTTGAAACCATATTGTCTAAAATGCCCCCTTCATTTATTCAAAAGGTATTTCCTGGGCTGGGGAGATGGCTCGGCTGGTAAAGTTCTTGCCACATAAGCATGAGGTCCTGAATTTGGATTCCCAGCACCCATGTAAAAAGCCATGTAGGTTCTAAGGAGACAGAGACAGGAGGATTCCTGGAGCTTGCTCGATCTAGCCAATCAGTGAGCTCCAGGTTCAGTGATTGACTCTCAAAACTAAATGGGAGCTAAAGAGATGGCTCTGCAGTTAAGAGCACCAGCTGTTCTTCCAGAGGACCCAAGTTCAATTCACAGTGCCCACATGGCATTTCCCAACCATCTGTAGCTCCAATTCCAGGGGATACAACACCCTCTTCTGGCCCATGCTGGTGTGGCACATACACAGTGCACATGCAGGCAAAACACATACATAAAACAGAAATAATCTTTTTTTAAAAAGTGGAGCCCAGAATGGTGGTGCACACCTCTGGGGGGGGGGGTGTTTTTTGGTTTTTGGTTTGGTTTGGTTTGATTTGGTTTGGTTTTTCAAGAAAGAGTTTCTCTGTAGCTTTGGAGCCTGTCCTGAAACTAGCTCTTGTAGACCAGGCTGGTCTCAAACTTACAGAGATCCGCCTGCTTCTGCCTTCTGAGTGCTGGGATTAAAGGTATGCGCCACCACCACCCGACTGGTGGCGCACACCTTTAATCCAAACATGTGGGAGGCAGAGGTAGGTAGATCTCTGAGTTTGAAGCCACCCTGGTCTACATAGTGAGTTACAGAACAGTCAAGGCTATAAAAGAGACCCTGACTCAAAAAAAAAAGGGGGTGGGAGTGGGAAAGCACTGAATGTCACCTGCACATGTGTCCGTGCAAACACCCTCAGAGGCCACTTCTCCCTGGAGCTTCCATCTGACGGGATGGAGCCAACAATAACTGGATAATCAGCATAATAAATACATATGAAATACGTGAACATGCCAAGCAGCAATGCAACTTGAAAGAAGAAAGGAGGCTGAGAAAGAAAAGGGAGTAATCCATTTCTGAAGGTGGTTCTCTTTACCTCTGTCTTCCAACATAGACTTCACTGGCCATCCAACCAGACTGAGATTTCTGGGTGTATTTCAGAATCACTTGCATAGCTGGTGAGATGGTTCAGCCAGTAAGGGTGCTTGCCGCCAAGTCTGATGACCTTAGTTCAGTCCCCTGGAACCCACCTGGTTAACGGATAGAACCAACTCTTGAAAGTTTTCCTCTGGCCATTATGCATACCCATGCAATAATTAATAAATTAAATAACAATAAAGGATCACCTTGAAGGGGCAGCTGAAGATGTGTCCCCTGCCACTTTCTCCTCTGAGTGGCTAGAATGATGACTTCAGACAAAAGGTGAAATGATGGCTTGAAAAAACTAAAAGAAAAGGAAGAAGAAAAAAAGAGAGGGGGGAGACAGGGGGAAGAGATAGACAGACAGACAGACAGACAGAGAGAGAGAGGGAGAGAGAGAGAGAGAGAGAGAGAGAGAGAGAGAGAGAGAGAGAGAGAATATTTTACTTGTACATTTGGGGAAGATCATTTTAGGCAGAAGGGATGCTCTGTGTGGGGACTCCAACCTAGAGCCCTGTGCACTCTAGGCAAGCACTCTGCTGAATTATATCCCCCAGCCCCTGCAGTTTGGGGGTTTTGTTATTGTTGCTGAGATGAAGTCTCCGTGTCTCCTGAATTAGTGGTCTTACTGCCTCCGCCTCCTGAGCAGCTGGGATTACAAACTTGCCCCAGGTGCCCACATCTCTCGGTGAGCGAGCCTTGTGGATGCAGAAAGTCCACCATCAGTTCTGCTGAGCCCATATCAGGATGTCAGCAGGACTGCACCCCTCCCTCCAGAGGCTCTCAAAGCAAGCTGCCATTCCACGCTCTTCCAGGGCCTGCCTAGTTGCTTGTTGGCATCCCTCGGCTTGTGGTCACATAACTCCAGTACCCCACTGTGATTGCCTTGCCTTCTTCTCTGTGTCAAGTCTCCCTCCTTCCATGTTTTATATATATATATATACATATATATATATGTATATATATATATATATCCGAGTATATTTGGGATCCATAGTATTATTTGCAATAAGCTTCCTTAACCACATTTGCAAAGACCCTTTTTCTTCTTAGCACTTAAGAAGGTCCCAAGTTTACAAGCCATTGATTTGGGGGTCACCATTCAGCCACATTCAGAGACTTTAATTCCAAACTCAGAAATAGGATCTAAGGTGCTCATTTCTTTAGCACAACATTTTATGATTCGTCCTTTTTTTTTTTCTCTCTCTCTCAGAAAACATGGTTGATAACAATAAAAATGTTCATCTCTTAATCTTTATAAAACACTTTCAGGAATCAAAATACTAGAATGGTTCAAATCAGAAAGTCAATGAGAAACGAGAGGACTTCGCTCATGTTTGCACCATGGAGACAGAGCAACAGGCAGCCGCAGGAGTTAGGGTTAACCATTCATCTCATTTGTTCCTCTAGTAAACACTTCCCGCCGCCACATAGAGCTGAATCTCATTCAGGAGTAGCCCAGTGGTTGGTGCTGGTCCAATGCGCACTAGACCCTGGGTCTGATCTTCAACACTTCTAAAGATATAAATATATAATCTTAGGCTAGGGCGTTTCTCAACCTGGGCTCTACCACTCCTTAGCCGAGGGATCGTTAGATGACAGTTGAACATCTGGAAACATATGAGACACACGTGCATAAAACTCATTTCCAGGCTCACAGGAAAGTGCCCTGCAATATGCCCTTGCATCTTGCTGCACTTGGAGGACCAAGGGAGGTACTGTGAGAGCAAGGTCCTACTTGCCCTGCCCCCAACTCTGCCAGTGTCTTTCCTTGCTAGAAGGCAAGCTCAGTGCGGCAGAGACGGGGTGTTTTGTTCAATTTCATCACCAGCACCTGGCACCTGGAACATAGTAGACACTCAGGAATAACCTTTTGAACGTGTGTGTGTGTGTGTGTGTGTGTGTGTGTGTGTGTGTGTGTGTGGTGGTGGTGGTGGTGGTGGTGTTTGACTCAAATACGTCTGAGCTGCCATCCTCATCCCTACTCTCTGGAGGCGTCTGAGAGTCGAAGCAAGGAGCCAGACCCTGGTTACCTCTGTAGATGCAGATGAGGAGACAGGAGAGAGGAGAATGGGGGCTCTGGGTGGTGCTTGCTGGTGACTGTAGTATTTTAACAACTGTGACTCACTCAGAGCATTCCCAAAGTGAACGTCAAAACCACAGAGAACCAAAGAGAAAAATGGGCTCTTTCAGATCCGCATCAGCTTCTAAGCCTGAGGTTCAGCGATTGAGAGGAGGGAGGGGGAGGGGGAGGAGTGGGATGACCCCCCCTACTCTCAGATCCACTCTCTGAATTCCATCTTTCATATTACTACCAATTACAGACAGATGACTGGGTCTTTTAAAACTGTTTTTTGAAGATATTTATTTTATCTGATCTGTAGATGAGTGTTTTGCATCTTTAAATGTGCATTAGAAAGTGAGCCACCAAACTCAGGTCCTCTGGAGAGCAACAAGTACTCCTAACTACTGAGCTACTTCTTCAACACCTAGATCTCAGATTTCCTAAAGACAGAGACCCTGTTATGCCTTGTTGACAAGCCTAACCCAGGTCTTAATTCCCTGACTACAGCATATTCTCTATACCATTTCAGTACACAGATGACCTAGGTGTGGCGGGGCTGTAGGTGTGCAGTTGGTGCTCATTCACACGCTTGTTCAGTGACCCTCTGGTGCCCACTCACTTTGATCTGGATAGGCACCACGGTAGAAGCCGCAGAGTCCAAGATGCTCTGAAGGAGATCCCGGCCTGGCTAGAGAGGCAGACGAGTGAGAAAAGGTGTCAGCTTCAGAAAGTATAGTGACAGCATAGTGGAGGACGCCCTGCCTAGGTGGGAGCAGAAAATGTGCCTTAGTAGATTACGGACTGTGTCATGAGGAATGAGTGACAGTCCACCAGGAAGACAAGGGACATTCCAGATTGAGAAATCACAGCCTACAAAGTGCATGTCCAAACCAAAGGACTCCTGAAATTGTTTTGACCTGTTTTCTTATGTCCATATTGACACCTTCCCCCATGGACCTGGTAGCCCTGCATAAACTTCTCTTGTAAATCATGATCTGACACAGTGAGATGTGTTGTCCCAGCTGTGGGGTCCTCAGGTCAAGGTAACGAATGGGTCACTAGCCAGCCGGTGCCTTGGTGGAGTGAACCCAAGGGCTGAGAATCAGGCCCAGGGGCCCCACATCTCAAATGAGCAGAGGCAGGGCTCACGGTAAGGTGCATGATGTTTACATTCAGAAACTGCAGAGCCACTTGGTTGGAAAGTGCCTTCGCATGTCCAGAGGGAGAGGTAATTTTCCTGCTGCTCAAGGACTCTTGATCAAGCTCTGATTGGTTTGAGGGGAATTGTTTTATGACCCTGAGCCAGGCAGTGATAGATAGGAGATGTGGTTTGCTGGGCAGAAGTTTACAAGGCAGGAAATTGCTTCACTGGGCACAGCCATTCATAAGAAACACCTCTGGGAAAAGTAGAACCCAACCCCGGGTGAGCCTGCCTTGGTCACTTGTTTACATCAGCAGCAGCCAGTGTTCCTGGTTGCACAATGTGGCAGCGTCATTTTGAGTAGGGGAATCTTTGCCCCTTGGAAGAATAAACACATTCCTTGCTTGCAGTAGAATTAGCAGACCGCGCAGACTGCAGTGGCCCTCCTGGAGGCCTTAATGTCATAGGAAGGTGACTCTCCACCTAAGGAGCCACACAACCAAACTCAATCCAAATTCAGCCACATTTCCCTTTAGTGCAGCGGGGGCTCAAATGAGAGTAAACTCTGCCAGAGTGGGCAATCCTTCGTCAGACAGACACAAAAGCCAGACCAGCCCCAGGTTTGGAGGTCACTGGTCAGCTTGGTAGTTGCTGGAAAAGGGGGACAGGGTGTGGATTGTTTCGAAATGGTCCGAAGCCCCTGTTTCCATTGTCCCATTGGCCTTGCAAGCCCATAGCTGAGTTCTAGAGTCCAGAGATTTCACCACCTGAAGATGTCCAATCTGCACACTCTCTAGGAAGGAGAGATAAGGGACAGTGGCTGGAGTCTCCAGAACCACGGGGGTCTGTCTGGCAAGTCCTCAGCAATCTGAAGCCCAGCACGCTTCTGGAGGATCAAGACTCACGTCCTCACCCCGCCCTTCCTCTCCTTGTTTGCAGACCCTAGCTCTGTCTTATTTGGGCTCTGAGCTACAGCAATGTGCCTCCTGTGCCTCCAGTCTCTCGGGCTCTGTGCCCTGTATGTACAATGCAGGGGGACTGCGGTGCTTCCCAGCTCTAACAGAGAATAAAATGGAAAGACAAGTCTCATTTGTAAGGGTGTACACACACTGAGGGTCTTTGGGACGGCTGGAGAGGCAGAGCAACTTGGAGGGAGATTTTCCTTTTTTTAATCTTTGTATGGTTAATCATGGACAACTTATCACTGCTGCTGACTTAGCCTGGGATCTACACTCTGCACACTCCTGCCATCGAGCAGAATACTCAGGGGCAGGAGCAGTTGCTTGAAGAAGGCCTTGAGCTGGTCCCAGCTGAAGCTTTGTCTGTTTCCCTGGAAACCACTCTTTTCATTCTGCCTCTCCCTTGCAAGTTATAATATAATATAAACCATACCCCCATTTTTTTCAGAATTACTTATATTATGTGTATGAGTGTTTTGCCCACAGAAATGGATATGTACCACATGTGCGCCTGGTATCTACTGCAGTCAGATGAAGCCATTAGATCCCCTGAAACTGGAATTAGGGATAGCTGTGTGCCACCATGTGGGCGCTGGGTATTGAACCTGGGTCCTCTGCAAGAGGAACAAGTGCTCTAACCGCTGAGCCATCTCTCCAGCCACACAGTATGCCATCTTTACTACCTCTTCAACCTCATGCTGCCTGCTGCAAAGTAGGTTCTCTGCGAAGACTTGTTGAGCGGATGGGCATATTCATTGAGGCATGAATGAATAAATGAATGTATATTTTATATTTTAAAGCGCTGACACACTAAATGTATAGCAAACTTCAAGCAGGCTGCTTGGATTCCTAATTTCCTTCTATATATCAAGCTGTCATGTCAGGGAAAACAAACTGGTGCATTAAGAAGCCTACCAAGGAGCCAGGCAAGGCGGCAATGTGCCTCTAATCCCAGCACTGGATGGGCAGAGGCTACACGGAGAAACCTCTATCAAAACTCAGAACAACACAAGACACAGTAACAACAACCATCCCTAGCACAAGGATAATTTTTGATAATTATCCTTTTGATGATTATCTCATTCAAAATCCACTTTAGTTGCTGCAACTTGCCTCTGGATCTCATACTTGTTGTTAATCTGCTCTGTTCATTCCCTGTAAAGGACCCCATGAAATGGTTCATTCATTCGTTCATTCATTCATTCATTCATTCATTCATTATGTACTGAGGTAGGTCTCATATGTTGCCTAAGATGGTGCTGAACTCTTGAGCTCAAGAGGTCCTCCTGTCTTAGCTTCCTGCGTAGATGGGATTGTGGGCATGTGCCACCATACCCAGCCAGCTAAAAGGATTAGAGCGACTGTCCCAGGCACTTAGAGAATAGAGTTCCAGGCCACGCGATTCCTATACCCTGCTAAATGTACCAAGATAAGCCCATAGGTAGAGGAACAATCATGTTGATTTCAGCTGGGGGTGTGTGTGACCATGATGGCACAGGCCAAGTCACAGTGGTCTGAGAGCAAAGGTGCAGACTGTGCAGGTTGTTAGTGGTCCAAGTGAGAGCACCACTCCTGCACGTAGTACATGTGGTTTGGCCTTATGTCACGAATGGCAAGCTTCTCAAGCTAGGGTACAGGGCAGTGAGCCAAGGGCCCCAAGAAACCACAGGAATTGATCCCGGCACTCAGGAGGGAGGCAGAGGCAGGAGGATCTCTAAGTTTGTGGCCAGCCTGGTCTACAGAGCGAGTTCCAGGACAGCCAGGGCAACACGGTCTCAAAAACAAAACAGAAACCAAACAAACAAAAAAGAAGCCACAGGGAAAGCAGCTTTTCTTCCTGGAGCATCCATTTGATCCAGAGCGAAGTAACCACTTACTGTATTTTTAAGTAAAACAAGCTGATAGATTATGATAGAAGACACGAAGTTTAAATTCACTTTATAATGAATCACGGAGCTTCAAAGGAATTTTGTTTATGGTTTTTTCCAAAGCTCGAGGGAATAGAGTCTAGGTCCATGGAGAAGTAGGCATCCACTCAGGAGCCCTGGCTCAAAGGAGCTGCACAGAGAACGTGACCTACCACTAGGCTTCACCTCCCACTGTAAAGGTCCCCTCAGGGCAGTGAGGGCATTGGTCCAGGGACAGTCATCCATCATCTGAGCTGACCATTGCTTTCCTTTTCTTCCCAGTTTCTCGGATGCAATGTCACATACACCGTTATGTTAGTTCCTGTGCTCAGTGGACATAGCGATTCTCCACATGGAGGACACTGGGTAAGCGTGCCTTGGGATGGCCTGAGCTCTAGGCACACACTGCCCCCTTCCTTCTTCCTGAGGTCTCCAAGTGGCAGGAAACAAAGCAACATGGACACAGATGACAGGGACAGTGGCAACCATGGCCCAGGGGAGCAAATTTAACTTATTTAGGGATTTTTGTTTGTGTGTATGTATCTGTGGGGGGGGGGGCAGTATTCAGTTGTTTTTGTTGTTACTGCTGATGTTTGAGACAAGGTCCCACTATATAAGCCTGGCTGGCCTGGAACTCACTATATAGACCAGGCTGTCACTTACTTTGGTTCCTAGATGAAAAGACTGGACAATTTCTTCCCAAGCAGTGACATTAGAAATGACTCTGTGTGTGTGCGTGCGCACGTGCGTGCAGAGGCCAGAGGAGGGTCTTGAATGTCTTCCTCTGTCACCCTCCACTGTATTCCCTTGAAACACCCTATCTCACTAAACCTGGGGTCATCCAGACTAGCTAGGGGGAGCTCCAGGATCTGTGTGTCTCTGTTCCCTGGTGCAGAGAAAGTGCTCTTACCACTGAGCGATTTTTCTCTCCCTAGAAATGGCTTTTATGCACACTTTTGAAACAATGATATTGAAATCAGCTCTACTCTAGAATGTTCTGAGGTTGGGGATGAGTAGACATGTCGTCTCTGACTCGGGGGCATCACTAAGTTAGTTCTCTCTAAGGCAAATGTTCTCAAGTCTTGAGGCTTCTGACCATCACAGCAGATTCCCTGGGTTCCCAGGCAGCTCCCTCCTTTTCAGGCAGGTAAAGTGCCACTGGGTCTCCTTAACCTGTGTGCCCCTACTGTCCAGTGGAAACACTTACTACACAGAAGACACCCTTGGCAAGCATTTGTAGGTAACGAGACAACAGCATTCTCCTGGCCCTAAATATTGATATAATCATATTTTATGCAGTCGCCTGGGCAGAGGGAGTCAGTGATGAATAAGAAATAGTCTAAGGCTGGGAGGGATATGGCTCAGTGGTAGAGCACTTGTTTAGCATGCTCAAGACCCTGGGTTTGACCCCAGCAACACATGCTCACACACACACCGGACTTGCTGTCTTCAGGGAACTTCTATCTTACTAGGGAAGGCTAATGCAGAAAACAGGCACCATAGTGGGCACAACACAGTGCCCCTTGTGAACTTATTTAGCAGAGGCACTTCTGAAACAAACAGCACAGTAGCTGTCTGTTCATTCAGATTAAGTAGCCAAAGTGAGAGTCCTTAACTCTCTTGAGGTGGGCTCAGTCTCCTGCAGGTAAAGATACCGAGCATAAAGAAAGGTCCTGCTCAAAGATAGATCTTCACAATCACAGGAATGCCCACGGTGGGTGGGCTAAGGATGACCCTCCCATCACCCTGTAGGAAAGTGAGGCCCAGATGACACCTGTTAAGACAGGTAACTCCCATTTGCCCATTGTCCTGTGTTTGCAGAGGAGCTGCAGGGAGCTGGGGGGGGGGGGTTGGATGGGGACGGTAACAGGGAATGGGTCACAAGCAGGTGAGCCTCCTTTTGGCACAACTTAGTACAGAGATAGGGCAGCTGTCCTGGGCAGGATTTATAACTTCTGATTTCAAGGCCTTATCGTAAACAAGCCTTTCTCAATTGCAGCATCTGGGTAAAGGGATAGGCAGGCCGGAGCAGCCTGGAAATGGGGGTGGGGAGGGGGAGACTCTGGTAGCAGTGTGTGTACTGTTAGGTGCACAGGTGGGAGAGTTGGAGGTGGGGTGGAGATATTCCTGGCTCAATTGTTCCATGGGACATTGAACTCGTTAATAACAATGCTTTCCTTCTCGCCCCATTCCCACCAGCAAAGGTGGTAAACAGGCTTGGGCACCTGGTGAAATCCTAGGAGAAGCCCTGAGAGCCAGCGTGGGAGCATTGTCCTGACCTGGCTCCCTGCTCAGTTGTTGATTTAAATGCTGTTGGCTGTGCTTCTGGTCACACTACCTAGGACTTCTGAGGCAGGAATACAGCAGATAGATCCTGGAAAATGAACTCCCCACTCATGCTGCAACCATGATGGCAGAGAGGGAGCAGGACCCTGACTGCAGTCAGAGAGGCTAATGGTAGAGGGTGGGAAGGGAGAGGAGGTTGAACGTGGGGGCTCCAGGCAGAGCAGATATCTGTCTGTCCCCTGACCGTCCCCTCGGCTGCCTGAGGCCATCTTCCTTTCGTTCTCATCCTCACTTCACGTCTTTGCCTTGAGCCACACTCCCACAGACCAACTTGAAGGAAGAGAGCCATTATTTCTTCTAGTAAAGGCCTGCCATTAGCCCTTCTGGACTTGGGCCTCCTCTGTGTCCCAGGCCTCGGTGGGACTGCAGGCTCAGCACAAGGGGAGAGTCCTCTAAGAGGACCCCCAGGGTGTGCCTCCCTCCTCCTGCTCTTCAGAGACATCAAACACAGCAAGGCCTCTCCTTCAGATTCCCAACTCCAGCCTGAGCAAATCCCCCCTGAGACTTCAAAGCCAGCCATGTGTTTGCCTGGCCACAATGCTTTCCCTTTTGACCTGAGAAAGCATCCCTGGTATCATGGCTGGAGGAGTGCTGGCCAGGAGGCCAGACCTGAGCATGGAATCCTGCTCTGAGGTAGACATTCCCTGTAGGCTGCACTGCTGATCCAAGGACAGGGGAATGTGTGAGACAGGCCTGTTGGGAAATGGAACTCCACATCTTAGTGAAGATGGCTCTAGTCAGGGCTGAGGACAGAGAGGACAGGCTGCTCCTACCTCCAAAGCAAGGTGTGTCTGGTCTTGCCAGTACACCCAGACATGGCGACCACAACATGCACATGCTGATTCCTTGCTTGCAGGGACTCCCCAGGACGTGGCAATGTGTGTGCCAGGTGTCTGAGTTCTATCAGTGAGCATGCATGAGAACCTGCATATTCCAGCCATCCCAGAAGCCAACAGGAGAAAGGTGCGGCAGAACAGGTCCTGAAGAGATGGCTCCGTGGTTAAGGGCACTTACTACTCTTCCAGATGACACCTGGGCTCAATTGCCAGCATCCATATCAGGTGGCTTACAATTGCCTGTGCCTCCAGTCCCTGAGCTCATATGGCACATATAAACTCATATAGTACATATTATACATGCAATAAATCTTTCAACGGGGCAGAGAGAGAGAGAGAGAGAGAGAGAGAGAGAGAGAGAGAGAGAGAGAGAAAGAGAGGCCTGTCAGTGTTTGAGATGAAGAAACGTGTTTTAGGGCAAGCAGGCGCCATACTTACCCTCAAGCTACTTCTGGGCAGCTGATGAAATAGCACACCCTTTCGGGAACTCTTATTTTAAGGACTGAAAAGCAGCCCTAGGGGCTGGAGAGATGGCTCAGCAGTTAAGAGCAATTGCTGCTCTTCTGTAGGACCTGTTTGGTTCCCAGCTCCCACATTGGATGACTCACAACTGCCTATGAGGTCAGGGGATTTATGCACATGAGACACACACACACACACACACACACACACACACACACGAAAACGAAAGAAGTAAAACAGTTCTAGACTTAGCATTCAGCTACATGACTATCATGATGTAATCTTTCCCTAAAGAAGGACCCTTGAGCTCTGTGCCTTCACCTCAGTGTGCCAAAAGACAGCACTGAGAGAGTCCCAGGCCTCTGTAGAAACACTGCAGGGCACAGGCAGAATTATCTGCATTGGGCTAATGTTGAGAACGTGTGTCAGAGTTGGGGAATGTTCCTAGATCTGCATGGTGGCTTGTGAGAAGGGCAGGAGTCGTTAGGATAGGGGTAGCTAGACTTGGTGTCAGAGGCATCTGGGAGTTGAGTTGTGCCAGGCCAGCAGAAGGGTAGAAGGCCACCCAACTAAAGTAGGATTGCTTAAGTGAGCTGAGGGAAACACAGCCCTCTGACTTCTACGGTCTCTTCTTAGGGCTCGTCCATCACCAATTAAGGTTTGAAAAGATCGTGAGACTTGGTATTACTTCATGGAAGAAATGGAATTTCAGCTCCACAATAAAAATTCCCAGAGAATCGGTGCTCTGAGAACAGAGGTTTACTCAGCCCCAGGACAGCAATCCCAGCCTCATGCGCCCCTGGCCAAGTGGGTGCTTCCTAGTAACCTCTGGTTACCTGTAGCCCCTGGGGTCTAGATGCTGTAGATTTCTGTCCAGAATCCAAGAGTTAGAGGCAGACTATCAAAGCCACTAAAATAGTTGTCCTAGGTTGTTGAGTTGAAGAGTCTTAATCAAAACAAACAGAAGATGTGGTCTTTATAAGTTCCTGTTCCCATATGCACCGACTGAAAGTTATTAGCATTGGGTCCACTGAGAGAAGAAGTCACTGAAATTGAGAAAATTATAAAACTTGACTGAAGGATATTTAATAAGAAGCTCTTTAAAAGAGGAGCAATCCATTAATATAAAAACAAATTAATTTATAAATTCAATGTAATTCTAAAGAGATCTCAGCTTGGAGATTTCAGTATATAGGAAACTTACAAGTTAATATGAAAATATGAAATAGAAAAAGGAACAAGAATTTTAAAGACAAGTCTTTAAAGGTTAAAGACCTCCCTTTAACCCCAGCATTTGGGAGGTAGAGAGACAGAGGCAGTCTGATCTCTGAGTTTGCGCCTAGCCTGGTCTACATAATGAGTTCCAGGCCAACCAGCCAGCTACATAGTGAGACTCTCTCAAACAACACCAAAAGAATTACAAAGACAATTTTGGGAAAGAAGGGAGATGACATTGCCTTTATGATGTGAAAATGTATGATAAGAGTGATATTACCTAAAACACAGGGGCTGGAGAGATGGTTCAGGGACTAAGAGCACTTGCTGCTCTTGCCTGATGACCTGAGTCCAGTCTCTGGATCCCACATGGTGTCAGGAGAGAATCAGCTCAAAAGAATTGACCTCCCCACACGTGGGCTATGGTACAAACATGCATATACATGCATGCACATGAGCATACACAGACACACAGAAATAAAATTAAAAAAACCATAAAGCCAGTCAACATCCTAGTATGGAAGGGGGAAGACCTTCCCAGCCACTAGTCCTGAGGAATTAGGGACAGTTGATGGCTTCTGAAGGAGGCAGCATCAGTTTTCTTTAAGGGTGTAGCCCATAAAGATGAGGTCAGCCACACTCGGTGTATACGGCCCTATAAACATGAGTACAGAGACAGCATAAATTGGACTCAGAGAGTGATTAGACAAAGGAGGATATGGAAATTGGGAGCAGATGGAGAGGAGCTAGAGGGAAAAGTGGGGGGTGAATTTGATGAAAATACACTGTATGAAAGTCTCAAAGAATTAATAAAAGCTGATATCTTTTAAAAAGTAAAAAGAAGGCTGGAGAGATGGTTCAGTAGTTAAGAGGACCTGCTGCCCTTGCAGAGGACCCAGCATCCACATGGTGGCTCACAAATTGTCTATAACTCCAGGTCTAGGGGATCCAGCACCTTCCACTGGTCTCTGTGGGCCCCAGAACATATATGCAGACAAAACACTCATACACATAGATAAAGAAATAAGTATTTTTAAAAATAAAGAGAAAATAGGCATCAAGAACAGATGAATGAGTGTGAGTGAATGATTAAGTGAACGGAAGCGGGAAGAACACATGACAAAAGGAAACTTCCAAATTAAATGTTAGGTAGGAACTCGGATTCCACTCTGATGTCTGTGGTGGATGATAACGAGGTGGGAGATCCACAGAGCTGCGTGTTCATGGCCATGTGGGCATGTCTTCTGTTCCCATCTCTGTATTCCAGGGTTGATGGGCAGTGGTTTTCCAGTGACCTTGTAGGCTCTGTGAAGAGATGGGTTGTCTGTTTTATAAGTCGCACGAGAGCTAGCTAGCCTCAGACACAGACCTCCTCTTGTCTATATGACCTGTGGCTTTCTCTCCCTCCCTAGCTAAGTGTAAGCTGACCTTATGTGTGAGTCCCTGCAATGGCAAAGGACTTCTCACTGGTCCTCATTGCTACCTGGTCCAGTTTTAAGTTCTTGACTTATTCCTCATTAAATAAAAAAAGTTCTGTTCCATGTGACTTGATCTTTATAGAGTTCAGATAAAACCCTAGAAAGGACCTGAGGTTTCCCTCCTAGGCTCCGGAGCCTTATGAAAGAGGAACGGAGATTTTTGTCTTGGGAGGGGCAGTTCACAGACAACGTAAGGCGAGACAATGGGTATTCCCTGTGCCACATGTTTATCCCACTGGGCTAGAGCAATAGCGAGAGTTAGCACGCACTGGGGTGCGGCTTAACTTACATGCACTTACCTCACTTAATGCACATAATCACCCCATTTTTTAAACTGTAGGGAAAAGCTGGTATTTGAAAAACTAAAATTAAAGCACTAGTCTGAGGCCACAGAGCTACCAGCTGGCATTCCAGCTCAGGCTCTCTCAGCTAGAGGCTGATCGCATCAGCCTGCACAAGTTGTCAAAATCAGTAGGTTTTACCTCTGGTAATCTAGAGTCCAAGTCAAAAAGATCAGTGCCCTTATCTGGTATGTACCACGTTTCTCGGGGCATCTAATTGGCACATCATGAGGATGATGATGGATGGATGATGGAGTGAGAGAGAAGCATATCTCTCTCAGAAGGGCAGGTGCTGAGAGGAGGAAAGGGGCTTCCTGCCTCCCTTTTCCCTTTCGGTTGCTCGGCACCAGCTGAGTCGGCCTCACATCTGGAGCATAAATAAATAAAGCCAGCTTTTCCCCTGGCCTTTCTCTGGGGGCCCAGCTGTAGGCTAGAAGCAGAAAGCGAATATGTAGAGAGGCCAATTAGTTCACTGTGGTGCCCTCATGACCTCTGACCCCTGCTGGGCCCCCTCATCCATTAGCTGCCCCCTTCCCTTTCCACCCCCCTCTCTCACAGTTTGAGCCGTTGTCCTGCCATTCTCTTGCAGCAAAGAAACATGCTCAGGCATTGGGCATGCAGCTTCTACTCTCTGCTCTTTTGTCCCCTCCCTCTGTTGTCCTTGTTGCTAACCTGCTCACCACTCCTTGACCCTATGCTCGACCCTCCTGGGGTTGAGGAAAGGCTGTATCCCAAGGAGGGCTTGCTGTGAGGATGAGAGCCACCTCTTGCTTTTCCTTGTTCCTTGAATTTCTTCCCACCAACAAGTTTTGATCCTATTCCTTGCAATGCTGTAATGCAATGGGGCAATGGAGCAATTTCTTTGAAAAGCAAATGTTTTGAAGTATCTATCTGGTTGAAGTCAGTAGTATTGTTCCTTTGCAATCCTGGCTAGCCTTCAATGAAGGTTGGATATATTTATTTATATATAATGTTCATATATGTATAATTGTTATTAAAAAGTTCAAGACTATGCATATAAGCAGATAGTTTGTGAATAAGCATGAAGCAATCATCAAAACAAGAAAGTCGACTCACTGCATTACACTCGAGAAAACCTTTCAAGTGTTCACAGCATCTACTAACCCTCAGACTTCTAGCTTGGCATAAAAGATGCTGAGAGTGGCCGGGCAGTGCTGGCGCACGCCTTTATCCCAGCACTTGGGAGGCAGAGGCAGGTGGATCTCTGTGAATTCAAGGCCAGCCTGGTCTACAAGAGCTAGTTCCAGAACAGGCTCCAAAGCTACAGAGAAACCCTGTCTCGAAAAACAAAAAAACAAAACAATAACAACAACAAAAAATGCTGATAGTGCCACCCTAGCTGAAAAAAATCAAGTACTTGACCCTTTAGATCCAAATCCTGCTCCTGGCTAGTTGAGTGGCTGCCCATTTTCTGAGTGTGTTCCCTGAAGAACACTTCTCACACACTCTCGTCTCGGCCTCTCATAATTAACAGCTTCGGAATTGCATTTTAAGGTTTCTTTTTATCTATGTGTATGTGTGTGTATACATACATGAGCCTATGCTGCCAGAAGAGGGTGTCAAATGCCCTGAAGCTGGAATTCCAGGTGGCTGTGAGCTGCCTGATGTTTAGCTGGGAGTGAACCCATGATCTGTGGAAGAGCAGGAAGTGCTCCTAACCACTGAGCCATCTCTCCAGCTCCCTGGCTCAGGACTGGGTAAGCTGCTAAGGGTAGGAAAGGAACACGGATGAGGCAGGCTGGTAACAGAATTCTGAAGCCTAGTGTGATGCTTCCTCCAGGTTACAAAGCACTTAAGGTATTTAACCCTGACGAATACTGTTTTCTTCCCTATAGAATAACCACCCGGTGCAGCTCCAGATAGCAAGGACTAACAAAGCCACTGGCATACCTTATGGTTAACCCTCACAACTTCCCGGTCCAGAGGAGCTGTGATCCCCATTTTATAGACAATGAAACTAAGACTTCGAGGGGTTGGGAAACTAACCCAGGTGGGCGGAGAGACCAATCTGAAGTGCTCCTACTGTTCTTGCAGAGGACCTGAGTTCTCTTTGCAGACCCCACACCTGGCAGTTCACAAGAGACTGCAACCATCTCTGCCCTCTTCTGGCCTCCCTGGGTACTGCGCTCACATGCACAAACCCTCACAAAGACAGGTGTACATAGACACATAGTTAAAACTATAAACACTTTAAAAGAAACTAACACAGGCCACACACAGAGCTACTAAGTAGAGGAACTAAGATTCTAATCTGAATCTGTTTGACCTTCCCCCATCCTTTGTTTCTTCCAATTCCTATTCCATAAAAATTGCCTCCAAAAGGCTTGTGGAAAATACAGCATATACACATAGGATAACAGGAACAAGGGGCAGAGGAGGTAAATTCCCATAAAGGGCAGCAAGGACAGCTTTATGAAGAATATAGAAATCCATTCACTTGATCGCAATTCACCTTAGTGCCAGAAGGGCTTAGCAATGCATCTATTCCTTGAAGTTAAGGACATCCTACTGTGTATCTGTGCTGATGCTAAAGAAATAATCCGGGTCCTTGTCATAACCATGCCTAAGCACAGTGAGTCAGGAACTGTATCTGACTCACTGTTATCTACCCTTTCCCTTATCCATCACACCCCAACAGCTCCAGAATAGAGCCATCCACAAGTAAGACTCTTGATAGGTATTTCCAAACTGAGCAAGTGAATGAATTTGATTAGTGGCCTCGCTGGCTTAGGGGATGCTTCAAGCCCAAATCTCGAAGACCCCTTTCTTTCTTTCTCCCTCATCTCTCTCTCCCTCCCTGCAGCTCCTCTGACAAGCCCACAGGCTGAAGGATGGGGGCCCCACTGTACCAGAGATGATTTATGGTGCTTTGTTATACAAATCTTTTCATATTCCTTCCCATCCATTCTGCCGCCAATTCATCACACTATTTCAACACAACTTCGGATGGTGCGCTGTGGGTCACAGTCCTGAGGACAATTGCTCACGCCACTCCCGGTATTCAGGCCTAAAAGAGAAAAAGACCACCTCTCTGTTGGGGTTATCTTAAACCCCTCTGCGTTCCCAAGACCCATTGCACAGCCAGAGTAGCGAAAAGAAAAAGAGAGGCGTGCAGTCAGTGGGCCTAGAAGCTGAGGTCTGCAGCTGCCTTGTAATCACAACAGCGGAGTCCACGGGACCATGCACCCGTGTTGCGTCAGCAAGGCAACAAAGCCTCTTTGCAAAGAAATCCCAGAGCTATATTTTACTCAGTGTTCTGGGAACTCCAGGTCTGTTGTGTTAATTTTATTTTCAGTTCTAGAGATCAAATTCAGAGCCTCCTGCATGCTAGGCAAGCACTCTTCCGCTGAGTTACAGCACACCCCCAACTCAAAGTGAAACATTTTGAAGCTTCCTTCTATTACGTAAACAGATAGTAAACTGATCAAAATAGCGTTTGTCAGGGCTATATGAGTAAAACGGAAATAAACATTTCCTCCATCATTTTTGCACACTCCTCTCTCTTTCTCTTTCAATCTGTGTGTGTGTATGTGTGTATGTTTATGCATGTGTGTGTGTCTACATCTCTGTGTGTGAACATGGTGGTGTTCCTGCCACAGCGTGTGTATGGAAGTCAGAAGAACCCCCTCGGGTATCAGTCCTTGTCTTCCACTGTTTCAGACTGAGCCGTTGTTTCACTGTGTTCTACGACTGGCTGTCCCTGGCTTCAGGGTGTCTCCTGTCTCAGCTTCCCGTCTCCCCATAGAAGCACAGGGATTACAGATGCTTAAAACACTGTGTCCAGCCCTTTTGTGTTTTTGTTTTTAGAGACAGGGTTTCTCTGTGTAGCTTTGGAGCCTGTTCTGGAATTTGCTCTGTACACCAGGCTGGTCTGGAACACACAGAGATCCACCTGTCTCTGCCTCCCAAGTGCTAGGATTAAAGGCATGTGCCACGACCACCCAGCACTTGTCCAGCTTTTATATGTGTGGGTCAGGGAGCCAAACTCAGGCCTCCAGGCATTTTGCACTGCAGGGCTTGAGCCCATGGAGCCATCTCCTTAGCCCTCCTTCCTAATTCAGACACAACATTCATGCAGTGCTGTACCTGCTGCCAGTATCTTGTCTATAGTTAAAGCCCGTGCTGACTTAAATTCTCAGGTAAACGTTACATCTGCTGAATGCTCATATAAGAACTTGTCTTAAGCCGGGCGGTGGTGGCTTTAATCCCAGCACTCGGGAGGCAGAGGCAGGCGGATCTCTGTGAGTTCGAGACCAGCCTGGTCTACAAGAGCTAGTTCCAGGACAGGC
>NC_022014.1:15098367-15119693 GCF_000317375.1 Microtus ochrogaster | reverse complement strand
AAAAAAAAAAAAAAAAAAAAGAACTTGTCTTATATTAGGCTCTTTGAAGTTGTTTATGGGTTACTGCATGTCACCAGCTTATTGCAAAGAGGTCTATATTCATCAGATATTAATTACCCGAATTTTCCTAACCCAGTAAGTAGATGATACATCCTCGTTTCCGACTGAGTGATGCCGACTGAACCCACTGTTTCTCTCCATCCTCATTTTCCCTTCATACGCACACAGAGGGAATGTTTGCTTCCTTTTCTAAAAGACAAAAAACTCAAAATGCACCCTGGAACCACAAACAAGACTTTTTCTTTCTCCTCTTCCTCCTCTTCCTCCTCCTCCTCCCCCTTTTCCTTCTCCTTCTCCTGCTTCTTTTTCTTCTTCTTGGACTGGGTCCCTTCATGTTTACGTGGGTGGTCCTCAGACCCATCACTGTAGACTAAGTTGATCTTACACTTGTAATCTTCCTGCCTCAGCCTCACAGGTGAACTACCACCCCAGCCAAGAGGTGTGTGTGTTCATGTGTGTGTATGTATGTACATGCGTGTTTGCACATGTGTATATGGCTTGCAAGCACACATGTACACATGCATGTGTCTATGCACATGTGGACGCCAATGGTCAATGTTAAGTGTCTTCCTCAACCATTGTCCACCTTATTTTCTGAGATAGGGTGTCTAACTGAACCTGGAGCTCATTATGGCTAGGCTGGCTGGCCAGTCAACTCCAAGGATCTGCCTGTCTCCACCCCACTTTGAGGTTATAGACTGGTGCTGCCAGGAACCACTTTTTACCTGAATGTTGAAGATCCAAGCTTAGTAAGCATTTTACTGACTAAGCCAGTGCCATATCTCTTAAAAAGAGATATTTGGAAAACAATGGGTTCAAAAAAGTTAGATACTTCTTCTGTGCAGGCATTTACCTTGGACCTACAGGATGCTATTTTATCTTTCCTTCCAAATGTTTCCATTTCCATTTTGTTGCAACAAAATAGAAGGCTTTCCAAAAGTAATCAGATGGCACAAAGGACATGCACGTGAAAGTTCACAAGTATTGAGTCATGCGTTAACACTAATTATTATGTAATATCAAATATGAACAGATTTGGATTCTTTTTCCTCAGAAGTTTGTCCCTAGTAACTGTATAATCATGGTCCCCAAACGCACTGGGGTGCCACAGCAATAAGTTCACTGTGTCAGCAAAGTGTCTTTAAATCTGTCAGTGATGCCACAGTAGAGTCGGCCGAGAATGGTATAAATCACTGGCTGAGAAAACAGATCCTTCCGTGGTTGGCTAATCTCCATTTCTAATATTTATTTATTTACTTGTTTTTTTTTTGTTTATCTTGTTTTGTTTTGAGACAGGATCTCCCTATATAGCCCTGGCTGTCCTGGAACTCATTCTGTAGACAGGCCGGTCTCGCCAAGAGGCTGCCTCTGCCTCCTGAGTGCTGCCATTAAGGGTGTACGCTACCATACCCAGCAACTGTTCTCCATTTAATATGTTCAGATCTTTGTAAACCTTGTTTTCTGTGGTTGTGTAACGAGACAGAAAGAACTATATGGGTGCTAATATGGAATGATAAGTAAATATGACACTGTCCATCTGGTGGCTCAACAGCCAAGACACTCATACATCTCACTAGCAAGTGAGTGAGTATATTTTAAAATGAAATTAAGATGTTTTCTTTGTAATTCTGCGTTGTGTCTTCAAATGGCTACTAAGCTATGAAATCATAAACATGTGTTGAGATATTTGGATCTAATAATAATCTAATATATGGAATTTAAATATGTTCATTTATGTATTCATTCATTTGTTCGTTTATTGGGGGGGTGCACATATGCGTGCAAATGTGTGCATCTCAGGAAACACATGTAGAGATTATAGCCCAACTTGCAGGAGTCAGTTCTCTCTTTCTACCACGTGGGGACCCCAGGCATAAAGCTTTTCCTCTTCTTCCAACTCCCAAAGTCCAACTGTGGCCACATTGCTGCTGGGCGGAGCAAGCGGACAGAAGTAACTGCCTATAGCACAGCCTTTGTCTTTCCATGGCTTAGCAATGTCTTCTGAAGGACCTCCTACTTCAAACTTGTGTAAAAACAGTACCCCAACCCTGGGTACTCCTCCTCCAGAATTTTAAAATATTGGTTCCATATCTGTTTTCACATTTGTGCTTTGGTCATTTCGCTAGCATGGCGTCTGATGGCTAGCTCTACTCTAAGCATAATTTCCTCTTTAGTGAATGAAAAGCTTGTCGGGACAGACTTTGTGAGATGTGAAATCCTATTTTTCATCCGAATCTCACCTACCAGTTTTCTCATTCATAGATGACTATATCATTACTGATGAGTGTCAGAAGATCATTTTCCAATTATAACTTCAAAACTATTTTTCTATATTTTATATATTTGCTGTTCTTCGGAGACAGGCTCTTGCTATGCTGACCTAGGACTCCTGATTCTCCTGCCTCTATCCTCTGAGTGCTGGGATTACAGATTTGTGCTATCATACCAATTTATTCTACATTTACTAATTAATATTCTTTGTTATTAATGCTACATCGTGTACGTGTGTGTGTCCGTCTGAGGACAATTTGCCAGAGTTGTTTCTCTCCTTCCACCATGAAGCTCCCCTAGGATCAAACTCAGGTTATCCTTGGCAGCAAGCCCCTTTACCCTTCACCCACTCCCCTTGATAATCTAACGATAAGGCTCACTTGCCCTCTTCCACATTTATTTACTTGTTTGTATAGCTGCATATCTTATTCAATGGATTGTGATTCATTAATATCACTATTTTTATACCAATCACCCCAGGTTTGGTCAATCAGAATCTCTTCAGGATAACTCTCTTGATCATCTTGATTTTTTTTTTCTGAGTGCTTCCTAACTTACTGGCTTAAACAGCTGTTCAGAGGCCAGAGTTTGCTTACCAGGCTGTAGCCAGTTTGCCAAGAAGCTACGATTCAGTAGCAAATGGAATTTAGAAGCCAAGATGTGGGTGGAAGGTTTGAGTATTGCTTCTAAGAGTAAGGAAATACACACACTGTGGTAGTTTGAATATAATTGGCCCCCATAATCTCATAAGGAGTGGCACTATTAGGAAATATGACTTTGTTGGAGTGGCTATGGCCTTGTTGAAGGAAGAGTGTCACTGTGGGGGTGGGCTTTGAGGTTTCCTATGCTCAGGATACCACCCAGTGTCTCAGTCAACTTCTTGTTGCCTACAAGATGTAGGACTATCAGCTATTCCTCCAGCATCACATCTGTCTGCATGCTGCCATGCTTCCTGAGATGATGATAATGGACTGAACCTCTGACTGTAAGTCATCACCTCAATTAAATGCTTTCCTTTAAAAGAGTTGTTGTGGTCATGGTAACTCTTCACAGCAATAGACACACATACACATACAAACACACACACATACATATACACACATATGCACACACGGCACATACATACAGCATACACATATGCACACATACATACACATACACACACATACATACACTACACACATACACACACACACAATTTTTTAAGCCGTGAATTAAACTGTCCTACCTGATTTTAACTACCAATATAGAATTAATTCTACTACTCTATCTTTCCAGATCAGTGACTTTTTCTCTTAGGAAACTGAACCTCATTATTTATAGTATATTACTTATTTACCTAATGCCAGAATACCCAGAATGAATCACGGCCAAAAATAGGAGGCCCACTATTGCAAGAAAACACCTTAGAGTTTAATATTAATTTTTATAGTTTCCTTTTATTTATCCTAAGAGTGAAACAACATTGCATATAAAATTCCTCTTCACTACACACATAGTTTCTTTTCCATGCGATTATTATGTTATCCACTTCTATTCCATTTTAGTATCACCTAAAACTCAGAATTACACAAAAAGAAGCATTCATAAGCCAGGAACAGTAACCCATACCTTTAGTACCAGTTACTCATGAGGCTGAGGCAGGAGGATCACATTGGTACAGAGAACTGGACAATGTAGCAAGACTCTATTGAGACCTGGGTTGTGGGAGGAAGTAGGGGAAGGGGAAGAGAAAAGGGGGAAACGTCATGGCCAACACTCTATTCAGCCCAGCCCCTCATTTTGTTTATTTCTTCCCCACTCACTTCTTACAGGAAATTAACCTTATTCCTTTCTGATTCATCCCCCAAGATTTTCAGTTTTGGTGACAAAGACACACACACACACATTTTCTTACTTTGATTTGTCCCAATAGGAGTATTCTAGAAATATTCTTTTACCCTTTGTTTTTTTCCATCAAATCATATATCCTAGAAATCATTCCCTATTGGCTTACACACCTCTTCCTGGTTCTTTCCTGCGGATGTATAGAATGTGCTTGCACTAGCATTCACTCACCACCCTTCTCACCTTCACTTGGGCTTTATTACTCTGCAAGTATAAATGCAAGCACTGCAACAAACAACCTTGTGCGTGTGTGTGTGTGTGTGTGTGTGTGTGTGTGTGTGTGTTTTCACGTTGCTGGAGGCATCTACTCAGGGTAAGTTCTTATTGAAAGTCAACATGTTCCAAGTATGCCTAGCTATACAATAAGATTTTAAATAAATTTAAAGTAGTTTTATAATCATGTTCACTCTATATTTGTCCAGATGGGGACTTTTGTTTAAGGTTTTGAATCGCTGGAACTTGTATACCATATTTTGTTCTGAAAGGTCTTAACTATATCACCCAGGTTAGTCTGGAACTCATTATATAGTCCAGGCTACTCAAGAAATGATGACATTTCTGGCCCTAGCCTCCCGAGCGCTGGGCGAAGAAGGCTCAACACCACACCCAGCCACTGTATGTCTTTCACACGGCACAGATACACCTTAACAAAGATGTTCTGGTGATGACTGACTGACAAACCTTTCCTAAGCAGATTTAGACTCATATGTATTCCTTTAGTTTAACCCCAAGAATAATACTGCATAAAAATACTGGGGTGGGGGTTCCCTTAAATCAGAGAAACAGTGGTAGGTAAGGACAGGGGGCATCTGCCTGTGGGAATGAGCTGAGTCAGGATATCTCTGCAGCTTCAAGGAGATGGTATTTCATCCGCACAGAGCTGGAGTCTTGTGATGAACAGTGAAAGAGCTGATGGGAGGGTACCACAGAGCCGGCAAATTGTACTGTAAATCGTGCAAAACACAGACATGCTGAGCCAAAAGCTTCTCCATACAGCTCCTTTCTCACTACAAGAGCATATATATACATGTATGTATGTATGTACGCATGTGTGTGTATATGTATGTATGCATGTATGTGTATATATGTATGCATGCATGTGTGTATGCATGTGTGTGTATGTATGTGTACACGCACAGATTAGTAATTATCTTAGGCTGCTATCACTGCTGCTTTAAATTTTATTTTTTATTTACAATTTAAAAATGCTTTATAATTATGATTGAACAGTCTTAATTGGGCATCTGAGGATCAAGGGTAGCTACATCTCAGCCTGACTGTGTTCAGTATAGTGACACTATTCTGAGTTTTATTATTTGTGTTTTCTTTTTGGGTTCCTTATGCAGGGTGGAGATGCTCTGCTGACCATCTATCCTGAGGGAGACAGCTTCCATTTGGGAACCTCTGGAATGTGGGGTTTTCATAGCTGGAGAGCAAAGACAGGAATCACTCATGTTTTCCATTTCTGGCCAACAATGGCAAAAAAGAAAAAAAATCTTCTTTTGTCCTGAAATCACACAAATGGGGTTCAATATCCCATGTGGCTACTTACTATGTATGGGAATGAGAGACAAGCTACTTAATGGTTCTGAGCCCTGGTTTCTTTGTGGGGGAGGTGGGGTAAGGGCAGGGTATCAATAGTTATAACAATTTGGAGAGCTCAGATAATCTGAAGAGTACTCAGGACTGCACCAAATGGAAGGTGCTCAATAAGTGATAGCCATTAATTATGAAGAGATTTGTTTTAATTAGTTTTGAACTCCGATGTAATTTCTCTTCCAGACAGACACATTCTGCCATGCTACACACTGTGTTGCTGGTCCAGTTGTAGGTAAAAACTGGTCTGAAAGCCGCATGTGTAACTTCACACCATGAGCTCTATGGCCCCAGAGTTCGTGTCAGCGATTCCCTGTGAACGTCCACTTAGGAAGCGTCTAGAGTCTGTCTCCAGCAAGACTGGAGCGCCACCATGAGGCCAGCTTTGGTGCAGGTGCTATTTCTTTGAATTCTTTCCTAATGGACAGGAATACCAGAGCAGTCAACTTCCCATTGTATCCTGTTTACAGTAAAACCTGCGGAGTGATTTCTCTCGACTCTTATAGTAAAGAAAAGAAAAAAAATAGGAAAAAGAAAATACTTTATCTGGGTTGTAAAGTCTTGATATGTCTTGAGAATTTGGAATTAATACCTTAGCTTCAAAGAAAGTGAGGAGTGGTCTCACTGTGCTATTGGCTGCTGGGTTTGTTATCTACCATCCTCTGCATAAACAAGATTTTAATTGAGGTCCCAGAGCTATGGTTCAGGTGTCTCTGTTGTCCTTGGAGATCCGTAACAATTCCTTTCTCCAAATGACCATTAGAAACCCCACTCAGGATGGGGAGCTGGCCTAGTAAGTAAAGTGCTTGCCGTGCAAGCAGGAGGACCTTCACTGAAAGCCCCAGAACCCAGGGGTGGCAGTGCGGATCTGTAACCAGTGGATCTCTGGAGAACTAGGAGGTGGAGGCAGGAGAATATCTGGAAGCTCCCAGGCCAGCCAGGAGACCCTGTCGCAAACAGGGTGGAAGGCAAAGACTGACACCAAAGTTGTCCTCTGACTTCCAAATGAATGCTGTGGCTCACTCTGTAGCTTAAGCTGACCTTGAGCTCACAGCAATCCTCCTGCCGTGGCATTCTGAGTGCTGGTATTACAGGCATGAGCTGCCACGCTTGGTATTTAGTGCTCTGAATCCACTCCTTTCCGTGAGGACCATTTTTTGGTTTCCTTGATTCTGGGCTTACTCCCCCACCCCCCGTTGGCACTGCTGTGATCTTAAAATTGCGAAGCGTTTCTATCATTGGCCTAACATCCTTGAACGACTGTCAGTACCTCCAAGCGTGTATGAGGCTCCTCACTAGGAAGAACCACAGCCCCATCCAGCTCCAAGTCTTACTGCATCCTTGACTCCAGCTTTCTGGAACCATTATTAGACCCTCAAACACACCGGGCTGCTTTTGTGAATGTACATTCATTACAGATGTTTGCTCTACTTAAATACCTTTAACCACCACATCTATTGGAGAACATTTGTTTAAGACAGCATCTCGTGTAGTGTCCAGGCTAGCCTTCAACTGGCTAACTAGCCAAGGATGACCCTGAATTTACCTTTTAGAAATGTATTTATTGTGAATGTGTGCATGCCACAGCATGCACGTGGCAGTCAGAGGACAACTTGTGGGAATCTAGTCTCTGCTTCCACCATGTGGGTTCTCAGGAATCAGGAACTGAGATAATCAGGTGTGGCAGCATGCTGAACTCTCACCAGCTCGAATACCTTGGACTTCTGACCCTCTGCTTCTACTCTCCGTGTTCTGGGACTGTAGGCATGTGCCACCATGCCTAGTTTACTAGTTAATGGGAACTGAACCTAGGGCTTTATGAATCCTAGGCAACCAGTCTACCAACTGAGCTGTATCCTCAGCCTGCTATGCCCATGTCATCTTCTCTACAAAACCTACCCTAGTATTCAACAGTGCCCCCACCCTGCCATCACCCCCTACTGACCGCCAGTGATAACTCCTTCACTCCCTCTATCTTCTACTGCTGGTCCTAGAACATTTTCTTACTCTGTTTGAGCTCTACATTCCTAGAAGACTCTACTCCTTGAGAACAAAGATGGTTTAATTCATCTCTGCATTCCCAGGCTGTGGTCTAGGATGGACACTGTAAAAACAACACTCACACTGAAGCTGGTCGAACGATAAGGAGGGCGTATAAGAGAAAAAAAATCCGAAACACACCTTCAAGCCATGGAGTGGTCACTCTGTTCACAATAACAAGCTGCCCCAAGCACCTGCCACCTTGGTGTTATGCAGACTTTGTGTTCACTGGCTACAGCTGAGAAACCATGTGTGTCCAACAATCACACCATACTAGTTTTTGGAGAAATTCCAGTTCTACAGAGCCATGATTCAATTTCCTCTCCACTTTTATTGACGATACTTTCAAATAGTTTTGTTTTGTTTTCCCAAGGGGAAGTGCTCTCTCAGTGAGTCAGCTGGATATTGTCGAGGCAGGCAACAGTCTAAGTCTGCTTCCTTTGACTTCTTCATTCTTCTGTCTGCCAGAGCCTATTAATCCAAAGCACCAGCCTAAAGAAACAGGTCCACTGCTAAGTTCAGAGAGATCTTTGTGTGTTTCATGCCCTTTCCTTAGCTCAGATTTACTGGACTGAGAAGGTGCCTTAGTTGGCAAGTGACTAGCCACACAAGCATGAGGACCTGAGTTCAGAACCAGAGACACCACACACAAAGCCAGGCACAGTGGCATATGCCCATTGTCCTAGCACTGTGGGGTTGAGGGAGCAGGGGTGGGAGGTGGCTTTGGAGACAGATGAATTCTGGAAGCTCGTTGGTTGTAAGCCTCGTCAATTGGACGAGTTTCAGGTTTAATAAGAGATTTTGTTTAAAAAGAGAAATGTGAGGACTGGAAAGATGGCTCAGTGGTTAAGAGCACTTACTACTCTTACAGCGACCCCAGGTTCAGCTCCCAACATCTACATAGTGGCACACAACCACTTTTAATTCCAGTTCTGGGGGGATTAGATGCCTTCTTCTGACCTGGGGGAACCAAGCATACATGTGGTGCCTATGGTGATATTTTGTTTGTGCTCTAACAAGTCAAGCTTGCGTGAAAATCAGAGTGCAGAGCTAGCCACTACTTAACCGTAGAAGCTGGGCAGTGGTAGCACACACCTTTAATCCCAGCATTTGGGATCTCCTACCTTTGATACCAGTACTTGGAAGGCACACACCTTTAATCCCAACACTAGGGAGGAAGAAGTAGGAAGGGACATGGCTGGGCAGAGAGAAGAATATAAGGCGAGCAGAGACAGGAATTACCCCCCCCCCCTTTTCAGACTGAGGAGTTGGTGGGGTAAGAAGTGGCTGTGGCTTGCTCCTTTGTCTCTCTGATCTTTCAGTATTTACCCCTATATCTGACTCCAGGTTTTTATTATTAAGACCAATTAGAATTCACGCTACAGGTGCCCATACATACATGCTAGCAAGACACTCAAATAATAAAATAAAATAAATCAGGCCGGGCAGTGGTGGCGCACGCCTTTAATCCCAGCACTTGGGAGGCAGAGACAGGCGGATCTCTGGGAGTTAGAGGCCAGCCTGGTCTACAAGAGCTAGTTCCAGGACAGGCACCAAAGCTACAGAGAAACCCTGTGTCGAAAAAAACCAAAAATAAATAAATCAATCAATCAAAAAAGAATGTTGATGGGTCAGAGAGATGGCTCACCAAATAAAAGTACTTGCTGCCAAGCCTAAAGTCCTGGTATTTACAAGGGGAAAAGAAAGAACCAAAGCCTGCAAGTTGTCTTGTGACCCCCCACACACGTGTTGTGGCACATGCACATATGCACACAAAATTAATCTAATAAAAATAAATAAAGGTGAAGTGCAATTTAGGAGAAATACCTGATGTCTGTAATTTATGTGCACTCATATGCATGCATACATACCCACCCTCCCCACACACACCAAAAAAAATGTTATTGATCATTTAATGTGAACCAGACTAAATGCTTAGCAAACATATTAAGAAGAGACATGACACATGGCTCCGGCCTCAGAAACTGCAAAGACTGTGAACAAAGGTGGAGCTGTTAGTGCAGTGCAGTCCAACTCTATTCTCTGAAAGGAGGGACACGAGCTGGGTCATTGGTATAATGTTGAATACTTCCTAGAAAGCAAGGCTTCCCTCTGCCTTCTCAGCTCCTGGGAGGTTCTCTCTAGTGAATCATCAATACCAGGTGGCTATAACTGGAGGCGGAGAGACAACCTCCACTGTATTTACCTGGATAAACTTTGGCCTTGGCTAAGCCAAAGGCTACATACTTCTTCGCTACTTTATCTGGTCTTTTGCATGGGTTCCCAGGATCAAAGTAGAATCGTCAAGCTCGCAGAGTTGGTGTCTTTACTCACTAACTTGGAGGGCATCTCCCCAGTGCCCTCAAAGTCCTATTTTTGGAGAAGAAATATACTTAAAATAACAAGATATCTCACTGAAAGCTATAAGAGGAAATTAGAGAAGAAATGTCCAGTCTCAGCCCATGCTTACTCCAAACCTGCTCTACTTGAGTGTGAAGGTCTCACCAGAACTTATGATATATGAACTTTGAGTATATGCACTGTACTATTTATGTTGATGACTCCCAATTTTGTTTCTTCAGCCTTCACCTTCTTCCAAGTATCTACTTGGATGGTTTCACTTAGTCAGCTAGAAATCTTCATATCTACAAAACATAGCAAGTCCATGTTTTACGTGTCCCACCATTTTTTTTTTAAAAGGAAGGATTTCTCTGTAGCTTTGGAGTCTGTCCTGGAACTTACTCTTGTAGAGACCAGGTTGGTCTTGAATTCTGCCTGCCTCTGCCTCCCGAGTGCTGGGATTAAAGGCATGTGTCACCACCACCTGGCCTTCTTCCTTTATTCTTAATTCAGTAAATGCTATGCCATCAACTCAGCCCAAACTCTAGTACTTAGTTGTCTATCTCTCATCCTTTTTCCTCACCCCAGCACAAAATCCATCAGGTACATTAAACTCTACCTCCGAGCTTCATCCCAAATCTATCCACACTTATGTAGACATCACCCGAAGGCAACACCATTTCTACTTTAGTCTCCATTTCCATTTTTACCCATTCTATGTCCCTTCTTTAAATAACTAGAGTAATCATGTATGACACTTTCACACATTCAACAAACTTTTCTTGAGAGCATACAGAACCAGAGATACCACAGTAAGGCAAAGCAGTAGATCGTCATGTCCAGGGACTTACATTCCAGGAGAGAAACACTACAAAGGTAAAAAAGTTGTGAGGATGAAACTAAGAATCAAATGTGATAAACTAAGATAGTTGTCCTGTTCATAAAAGTTTGGGGTTTGGCCAGGCGGTGGTGGCGCACACCTTTAATCCCAGCACTTGGGAGACAGAGGCAGGTGGATCTCTGTGAGTTCGAGGCCAGCCTAGTCTACAAGAGGTAGTTCCAGGACTGGCTCTAAAGCTACAGAGAAACTTTGTCTCAGGGGAAAAAAAAGTTTTGGTTTTGTAGCAAGTTTACACTAAAATCCAAATACTTCATCTTGTTACAATGTTTCGAGATCTGGTTTGTTTGCCCCTCCAAGCTTAGCTCCAGCGATTTTCTTTTCTTCCTCTGCCTCACACCCCCCTCCTTTTTCTTTTTCTCTTTCCTTCTTTCTGCGGTACTGGAGAGCAACTTAGATCCTGGCTTCTGTTCTAACAATGTCTCAGACCCTTTCCCTTCTTCAGAATGGTTTCCTCTTATCTGGAATGCTGTTCCCATGTCTAAGAAAAGTGGCCCCTTCTCAGTGCAAACATTTGATTGAACTCGACCCTCCACCCCGTCTCTATCCATCAACCCTTCTAATTTCCTTCTCAGCACTTTTCATTTTCCTAAGTTACGGTAACGTTGGTATCTCTGTTCCCGCTAGACTGTGACCTTAAGTGCAGAATCTTGGCGTGTCGCTCACCAAACTATTCCTAAAAGTCTAGAATACTCCCTCGCACAAGAATGGTCTTATACTGTGAACTAATTTACAACTCAAACTTTCACCACGGTTGCTGTAGCCAGGCTCCGCCTCCTGGAGCTACTTCCGTCTACGGCCTCTCCGGAAGCAGTCGCGGACAGGAAATCGTATGTACAGGCGCTGTGGGGCTGCGGGGCACTCTGGGTAAAAATGGATGCCTATGATCTGTTTCGCCGGCTCGGAGCCGGCGCCAAGTTCGACGTGAAGCGGTTCTCGGCAGACGCTGCTCGATTCCAGGTGCTTACATTATACGGGGAGCCAAGTACCCGGGAAGGGGCGGGGTCCGTAGAAGGAGACCGCTGCTGCCAGCGGGGCAGATCCGGGAGGCCTGGCTCCGACCACCCCCGGGCCTTTCCCTTCTTTGGGGTTCAGCTTGACCTCAGACCTACCCTAGACTTCCGAATAATTGTTTTCTGAGCCCTGGTCGACTCAGTTGAGCCTTGCCCGGACACTGTTGCCCGGCTTCTTTACTTACAAAGTTAGAATCCTTTCAAAGGCCCCTTCTCAGAAGCTAGAGGAAAGGAATTTCTAAAACAGTAGCCTACCCAGGTCTGACTTAGCGTGCAGATAGCTGTAATGTATTGGACACGATTCTTTTTAGCGTTCCAGACAGCGGCATTTTAAGTACCCAACCAGAAGAATGGTGTTGAGATGCGGGAAGGGGAGTGTCTTAGAGAAGTAGTGAGCCAGAAAGGCAGTGAGTTGGCTCATTTGTGGAACATTTTGAACATAAACCTAATGTAAAAGAACAGAGCCTTTGTGAAGGGCGATGTCAGTGTTTCTTCATCCTGACTGCAGTGCTGTGGTTAAATTGTCGGTGTGAGGAAGAAGTAGTTTAATATCTAATAAACGTTTGACATGCAGTAAATGAACGTAAGCTTGCTGTCGTTGTTACTATAAGGAGGATAGAGAAGGGTGTAGTGTTTTTTTTTTTTTGTTTATTTATATTCTATTTGCCTAAACACCCAACACAACAGATTCTTGGTCGAAAGGGTTAAAATGATGAATCACTGAACCCATGTCCTCCGTACTGATAGTCGTGGTTGGATGAAAACAGCACTATTCTGTCTGTAGATCTCATTTAAAATTTGGGGGGTTTTAGGTAGGAAAAAGGAAATGCGATCCTGATTCTTCAGAGGTACTCCAAGGACTGGACTTCTTCGGAAACAAGAAGTCTGTCTCAGAAGAGTGTGGAACATTACAAACACACCAGGAGCTCCAAAATGAGAAGACAGAGGGGGATCTGTTGGAGAAAAGTAAGGAGCCCAGGAAGAAAAAGAGAAAGAAGACGATTTCAGGTTAGTGTTGTGTTGTTGTTGTTTCAGTTGCGGAATAGTGCAAGCTTGTAAATTAGACAACACATACCCATTCCTCTGTTGATGACATTTGGATTATATCTAGGTACCAGCTATTAATTGCTACCATGATACTCAACGCATGGCATAGCCTTTTGTACAGGTGTTTCTGTCTCTGTAGAGTCATAATTCCCAAGTGGAGGCACTCTGTGAGGGGGGGTGTGCACACTTGCTTTGAATAGATACCACAAAAATGACTTCCACACCTTTGTCAGTACTGAGTTTTTTATTTCAGACGACGATTCCCAGGTGCTGGGGTTGGAGGCCAGCAAGGCAGGACAGCAGATATTGCTACAGAAGCCTGGCGACCCAAGTTGAACTGACTCCACGATGTTTTCCTCTGACCTCTCCACACATGCTGTGGCACAATCCCCCACCACCACCAATAATAATACATTTCATTAAACCAAGTGCTGGGATTACAGGCATGAGTACTACATCTGACCTAGCATTATTATTTGTCTTAATGTTTTTTGCCCATTTACTTAATGAAACTTTTAATTTAGATTTTATTATTATTGTTATTATTATTATTATTGAGACAAGTCTGTACCTTAGGTTGCCTTTTAACTTTCTCTTATAGTTAAGAGTGACCCTGAACACTTGCTCATTTTACCTCCATCTCCCAAGTTCTGTCGTCTTTTTAAATGTGATTCATCACCTGGTTTTAAGCTGTGCTGAGGTTTGAACCTAGGGCTTTATACACACTGGACAAGTACTCTGCTTCTGCTCACTGAGCTGTAGTTCCCCCCCCCCTTTTAATTTTGTGTTTTCTTGATAATTGAAGTTGAGCATCGATTTGTTTATTTATTTGGAGGCAGGGTTTCTATTTAATTCTGGATGTCTTGGAACTCGTTATGTAGACTAGGCTGCCCTAGAGTTCAGAGATCTGCCTGCCTCTGCCTTCTGAGTGCTGGGATTAAAGGCCCACACCACTACACCTGGCTTTGAACATCTTTTTATGTGCTTTTTTGGTTTTTTGAGGCAGGGTTTCTCTAGCTTTATAACTTGTCCTGGAACTTGCTCGTAGAGCAGGCTGGCCTTGAACTCACAGAGATGCCCCTGTCCCTGCCTCCTGAGTGCTGGGATTAAAGGTGTGGGCCAACCACCACTGGGCCTAGTTTATCTCTTTCTTTTGCTGTTTCAATGTTAAAAAATGTTATCTTTGTGTGTTTGTGTGACTGTCCAACAGATACTTAGAATTACAAAATTGGTCAGTCGATTTAAATTTAGATGTTGTAGAATGATCGACCTGAAACATTGTATCACTCAGAAGCAGAGTGCCTTCTTTTTAACACTATGTAGTTGACTAGTGCCTTTGTCAGGGACATTTACTGTGTTTCCATATTTCTGCTATTACATCAAGGAAGATGGTGAAACCTTTGCCTGCTGTTAAAAAAGAAATGCCACAAATTTAGAGAACTGATTGAAGTGTTGGGCAATAAGAAATACATAGATGTATACTGTAACCATTCAGTAATAAATGTACGTAGGCTGTAAATCTAGATGCGTGTATTTATTTTTCAATTAGAAATGTTCAGACTGGATTAGTGGTGATTGGGGTTATTAGTACTGCTGTCTGTTAACCAGGCTTACCTTAGACTGCAAGGCACAAGTGTTGTCTTCCACAAGCAGGATGTAGGAGTCTTCTCTCTCTTTTCCCCCATTTCTCTTACTCTCTCTCTGTCTCTCTCTCTCTCAGTTCTTCCCTGCAGTGCTTACTAGAAATACCGGGAGTTTCCTCTTTCTGTAAATTTGTCTCTTCATAGTTCACATTCCTTTGTTGGTAGGTTACTCAATCATTTCTTCTTAGCTTAATAAACTTTATATGTTATGGAAATTAACTCAGAGTAAAAGATCCTCTTATGTTTTCCTACATTAAAAAAAAATCAGTTAGATACCCAGGCATAGTGGTAACCTCATCATTTAGAAGGTGGAGGTAGGAAGATCAGTAATTCAAGGTGAGTCTTACATAGCAAGTTCAAGGCCAGGCTTGGTTAAATGAGACTCTTAAAATATAAGATATTCAGTAAAGATCTTTACTCACTACTAATAAAAATTTTTTAGATTCTCACATATTTGTTCTACCATACAAATGTTAAAATCAGCTAATCTGGTCTCTAAGACAATTGTGGCTGCTTTTAATTGAGCCTTTTCTTTATAGATATAGAGAGAATCGCTGTCTTTATAATATTGGATTGTGGTTTTATTGCTATTGCCCATGAAATCTTTTTTTCACCATAATACTTTCTATCTTGGTTTTTTTTTTGTTTTTTTTTTTTGTTTTTTTTTTGTAAACAGAAGCTGTCTGCCATATTATTTGTGCAATTTTCAGTTTATCTCTTGTTTGAAGCATTCAGTTGTCTTGATGGTCAGAACTGAAACAACCAACCAAGGGAAGAGGGTGAGCATCAGAGCTCTGCCTGCACCAGGAGTTTAACCCCTATTTCCAGATCTCTGTGCACTGTACTTTCTTTCCAGTTGGATCTGCTAACCCTTCACATTTTCAGTTTAGTGTGAAGTGTAGCCAGTTTGGCAAACCTAACACTGTTGTACTTGATAACTTTTGATTTTAAAATATATTATAGAGATTAATGCACAAGAAGACTTTGACACTACTATACAGTGGACGTCCTCTGTAGAAGCAAAGATTCAAGAAGAGAAAAAAGCCAAAGAAGAAAAGAAACTAACTTCAGGAAAGTTGGAACATCTCAGAAAGGAAAAGGTTTGAAAAATATTTTGACCTCCCAAAGTGCATATAGAGTTTTCCCTGGACTTCATTTTGTTAAGACAGAAGACTAATTTGTTTAGGTTCTACTTTAATGAAGTGTTTCCATACCCATCTATGCAGTGCTGGAAGTGTTTGGTTACGATTACAGATAGGTCAGGTAGAAAGAGTTTAGTTCCAGTTGTTTTTAGGTATATACTGCAAATATATAACAGTTTTTGACCTCTTCAAGTTTCAGGAGTAATAGTGTTAGAATTAAAATTTTAAAATTTCTTGGTCTGGAGAGATGGCTCAATGGTTAAGCACACTGGCTTCTCTTCAGAGGACCCAGGTTCAGTTCCCAGCACCCACGTGGCAGCTCACAACCATCTGTAACTCCAGTTCCAGGAGATTTGATGCCCCGCTCTGACCTCTGCAGGCATCTCTGTAGGTGTCAAGTACACAGGTGGTGTTCATACATACATACATACAAGCAAAAACATTCATATACATAAAATAAATTTTATTTATTTGTTTGGTTTTTTTGGTTTTTCAAGACAAGGTTTCTCTATGTAGCCCTGGCTGTCCTGGAACTTGCTTTGTAGACCAGCGTGGCTTTGAACTCAGAGATCCACCTGCCTCTGTCTCCCAAGTGCTGGGATTAAAGGCATGCACCACCACCACCTGGCAATAAGTTTTTTAATTCAAATATTTAAACTTCTTTTGATAAACATGAAATCTGACTCCCTTTCTCTTTGGTGTTAAATTTACTGGTGTAAAAGTTAGAATTCTTTTTGTTGTTTGTTTGAGATAGGATCTCATGTAGTCTACATGGATCTCCTGATTCTCCTGCCTCTACCTCCCACCTGTCAGGATTACAGGTGTGTGCCGTTATACCTGTGGAGGGTTAAAATTCCCAAGGAGGATACTTTGTGGTGAGGGTATAGGACATGAAAACCAATGACTATAGCCCCGTTGTTTCCTGGGCCCGTCTACTTTGCTATTGGAGACTGTAGTGCTTCCTTCGGGGGGTATTATGCTGTGCTTCAGTAACCCAGAAGCTAAAATGGGGCTGTCTGTGGACTGGAGGCTGAAGTGGTCCCGTCAGTATTACTAAACTCTACCCTTGGCACTCAGGTTTAAGAAATACAAGGACTGATTATCTGTTTTTGTTTTGAAATATTAAAAAGCACTGGTATTTGTATGCTAAGATAGAAAACATAATTTCAGTGCTTGCCTTCTAGAAGTTTCTATAAAGTCATATAAGTTGTAAGTGTGACAAACGTTTTACAGTATGTGACACATCTCTTAACTTCAGTTTGAAAGCACAGACAGGTGGGTTCCAACATCGGTGAGAGTCTTCCAGCTGTTACTACCACAAAATGTACTTAGTATCTGTGCTAACTGGGGTTTGAATTTAAGCAGGGTGCTTCATGTCTCACCGTAGCTTATCCCAGAACTATTACTGCTGTTCTATTTTAAAACATCTAAGACTGTTGTTGTTGGGTCATATCCATGGTGGCTTCTTTGTCTCAATTTACAGATCAACTTCTTTCGGAACAAACACAAGATACATGTACAAGGAACTGATCTTCCTGACCCAATTGCTACATTTCAGCAGCTTGACCAAGAGTATAAAATCAGTTCTCGATTGCTCCAGAACATTCTAGATGCAGGCTTCCAAGTGCCCACACCAATTCAGATGCAAGCCATTCCAGTTATGCTGCATGTGAGTGCAAAGATCTAGGATGTCTGTAACATTCCCGTGTCCTCATTCTCTTCCTGTTCTCTTGACATCCTTTCCACCTTTAGCCCCCTTAAGTCCTTCATTCACTCTGAAAGTGCCTCAAGTGCTCGTGCCTCGTAAAATCTGCTCACAAGATGTGATCATTCCTTTATGTGTGTGTAGACATAGCCTCGAATCCATGGTCCTTAGCCTCCTGAGTGCTGGGACTTTGGGTATTTGCCTCTGTGGTTGACACTCAAGTATTCTTTGTCAAGAAGTATTTAAACCCTCAGAGCATGGAGATTGTGTTTTGTCTTTTTATTCTTAGCTTTTTTTAAAAGTTCTTATACATAATCCAACTTCGTTTTCCCCCCAATACTCTTTATTATTGAAATATTCCTGACATACAATAAAGCACATAGACTTTTTTAAGATAGTTTAATGAGTCTGAACAGTGTGAAACCTACGTAGTGTAATTGTTCTCCAGTGGAGATGTACATTCCTATATACCTCAGAAAATTCAGTTGTGCCCTGCCTGTTCATTCCTTACTCTACCCAGAAAAAAAAAGCAAAACCAAACAGTATTTTGATTACCATATTATTTTTTGCTTCTAGGATTTTAAGTGGGATTGTCACTAATCTTGATTTCTTTTACTTAATGGGCTTTTGTTTGTTTGTTTGGGGTTTTTGTTTTTGTTTCTTTTTTGTTGTTGTTGTTTTTTCAAGACAAGGTTTTTCTGTAGCTTTGGAGCTTGCCCTGGAACTAGCTTTTGTAGATCAGACTGGCCTCAAACTCAGAGATCCACCTGCCTCAGCTTCTCAAGAGCTAGGATTAAAGGCGTGCGCCACCACCACCCAGCTACTTAATGTTTTTGAAACTTGTAAAACATCTGTTACTAAACAGCATTCTGTTGTATGAATATATTGATAATGTGCTTATCAAATTGCTTGTTAATAGATATGTAAATTAGCTGAGGTTTTTTTTGGATGGCTTTAAAAAACAATGAAGCTGGGCAGTGGTGGCACACACCTTTAACCACAGCCCTCCGGAGGCAGAGGCAGGTGGATCTCTGTGAGTTCAAGACCAGCCACGTCTACAGAGTGAGTTCCAGGATAGCCAAAGCAAAGTAGAGAAACTCTGTGTTGAACCACTCCCCCCTCCCCCGGAAAAAAACCAATGATACAGCTGGGTTGTGGTGGTGTACACCTTTAATCCCAGCACTTGCGAGGTGAAAGCAGTGGATCTCTGAGTTCAAGGTCAGCCAGTGTATAGAGTGAGTTCCAGGACCAGGTCTTGAAAAATCAACCAAATAAACAAATGGTGAAAGTTTCCTACTTCCCTCTCTCTCCTTCTCTCCTTCCCTCATTTTGTCTTTTCCTCTCCTTTTCTCCTCCCCCTTTTCTCCCTTCTTTTTTCCTCCTTTTTCTCTCCCTCCTTCCCTCTTCCCCATTTACAAAATAATGAGCTTGGTCTTCACTTAAGGTAGATGAAAGATACGTGTTATCTTTTCACCCCATTGTGTTCTTCACGTTGCTTTGTGTGTTGAAATGAGAATATACTCATATTTGAATGGTGTTACTGACTCACATTTATTGAATTTGCACTTAGGTTCCTCTTAGATTATTTCTGCCATTATTTCAGCTTAAAGGTTTAAGAATTACAGTGACCCCTTTGAAGACTGTCACCTGTGAATACTCTTGTCATTAACCACTTTTAAAGTTCTAATCTTCACTCATTGTGCTATTTAACACAGTCTTCCCAAGGGAGTTAACAGTACAGATACTGGGATAAAAGGCCAATTGTGTTATGCACTTTGGTAGCAGAGTTTAATGGAAAGAAAACTTGAAATAGTAGTTATGCTTCTCTTTGGGTTTTAGTTGTCCCTGCTGCTTACCATCCTAATGTACGTTAGTAGCAGTGCTCAGAAACACTTGGGGCAGCAGTGGCAAGCCTGAGGTGTTTGAAAACAATAGATGGGGTGTGTGGAGAGGTGGGTAGGGTGTGAACAGGTGGATTCATTTCATTCAGTTTTATTTGTTGCCTCCATTGCTGCTCACGTTGTTTAACCAGGCTCTGAAAACTTGTTGATCTTGTCCTGTACTTCCTGTGCTCTTCTGTTAGGGTCGGGAACTTCTGGCTTCTGCTCCTACTGGATCTGGGAAGACTCTGGCTTTTAGCATTCCCATTTTAATGCAGCTGAAACAACCTGCAAATAAAGGCTTTCGAGCCCTGGTTATATCCCCAACTCGAGAACTTGCCAGCCAGGTATGACGCAGAGTTTTGAGAGGATGCATTCATGTTTGCTTTGATATGTTTCTTGTTTAAGTTGGTAAAGCTCTCAGAAGAATGTCTTCTGTTGTGGCCTGGAGACAGTATTCCGTAATATACAGAATTCTTTGTAATTTGGTCTTTGAAATGTCTAGAATTTTCAGAAATGTGATTTTGACAATTATCCTTCTTTTCTAAAGGCTGCACAATCTTTGAGGTTGAAAGGGTCCGATGATATATCATTGCTAAAATTTGTTTTCTTCATTCAGAAAAGTGAAATATTGCTGGGGATGGTGGTTCATGCCTGTGATTCCAGCACTGGGAGGTAGAAGAAAAAGGATCAATATTTCAGAGTCATCATCATTTCTGAGACTCTGTCTCAGAGAACAGCCAAGTGTGGTGGCGTCTGTCTTTAGTCCCAGCACTGTGGAGTCAGAGGCAGATAGACCTCTGTGAGCTTTAGGCCAGCCAGGGCTACATAGTGAGACCTTGTCTAAAGAAAAGAAGAAAATAAAAGAAACTACCTCGTTCTCTGAGAAAGGAGAAACTCGCCATTAATGAGCTCTACATCCCGTGTGTGGAGAAACCACATGCTCTGCGGTAGGGCGTTCAGCACTGCACTCTGAAAGCTGCAGCAGATGGCAGGATTTGGTTTTGTGTTGTGGAACTAGCTCAGGATCTCCAGGCAACTATTGCGTCTTTTCAGTGTTACAGGTCAGCAAACAGATCACTGCAGGTTTCGTCCGTGGGTTCATAATAAATGTGTTAAAGGCATAAATGAAGCTGTGCGTCCTGGCCTAGTATCTTAACGACTTTGGTTTTCTCACTTTTTTGTTTTAGATTCATAGAGAATTAATTAAAATATCTGAGGGTACAGGATTCAGAATACATATGATCCACAAAGCTGCAATAGCAGCTAAGAAATTTGGACCTAAATCATCTAAGAAGTTTGGTAAGAACTTCCTGCTTAGAGTATCTAAGGAATTGGAAATAATAAAGGTCTTAATTACTGAATAAGAGTTGCTGCAGTGCAAGTCAGAGAGAGAGTGAGTGGGGGTGGGGGTGTAATTTTTTTTTAAGTCAGAGTCTTGAATAATTCATGCTGGCTTCAAATTCAAGGTTGAGAATGAACTTGAACCTCTCACCTTCCTGCTTCCAAGTCCTAAGTGCTGGGATCCCAGGTGTGTACTGCCGCACCTGGTTTATGTGGTGCTGAGAATGGAATCTAGATTTTTGTGCATGGTAGGCAGATACCGTACCAACTCAGGCATGTCTCTAAGCTCCTAATTAGTTATTTTATTTTATTTTTTTATTTTTTTTTTCTTTTAATCACTGCTTGGCCCATTTCTATCTAGCCTCTTTTAGGCTAACTCTCGCACCTGGACTAGCCCATCTCTAATAATCTGCTGTAGCCCACAAGGTGGCTTACCAGGGAGATTCTAGCCTACGTCCAT
>NC_022014.1:15082590-15098167 GCF_000317375.1 Microtus ochrogaster | reverse complement strand
GACCTTCCTCCATCACTTCCCCTTTTTCTGTTTAAACAAAAAAGGAAGGCTTTAACTTTAACATAGCAAAATTACATATAACAAAACAGTTATCAAGTAAAAATTACGTTATTTTATTTTTTTGAGACAAGGTTTAATCTGTGTATTCTTTGCTGTCCAGGAACTTGTTTTGTAAATCAGGGTGGACTCAAACTCAAACATCTACCTACCTCCTGAGTGCTGAGATTAAAGCGAATGCCACCACTGCCTGACTTTAATTAGTTTTTGGTTTTTTTTTTGGGGGGGGGGGTTGTTGTTGTTTTTCTAAACAGGGTTTCTCTGTGTAACAATCCTAGCTGTCCTGAAACTAGCTCTTTTAGACCAGGCTGGCCTTGAACTCACAGAGATCCACCTGCCTCTGCCTCTCAAGTACTGAGATTAAAGGTGTGCACCACCACTGTCTGGCTAATTAGTTTTTTTGAAGAAGCTAAATATAGCTTTTCACGCAGATCTATGTCTGCATCCCAGCTGATTCTCCCCACCAGTTACCACAGTGACGTTTGGCTATAAGGGGTATTTGTAGTTGCTAGAGCTGGGGAACCAACAGCATGTTGTGGATGGAGGCTAGAAATACCATTAAGACCCTGCCATGCCCTAGACAGCTGTCTACAGAAAGCTGTGGGACTCAGCATGTCAGCAGTGCTAGGCCTGGGAAATCCTGCCTCATACCCTTGATTTCTAATCATGGAAATGCCTTGGCAGGTAACAATGGATTACATGTCTCCCCTTTTAACTTGCTCTCTGGGAAAGTTTCATTTAAGATTATTTTTCAAGCCAAGTATGGTAGCACACCTGCAGTCTTAGTGCTGAGGCAGGAGGATCAGAGGAGTTTTTAGGCCAGCCTGGCCTTAGGATGACCCAGTGCTGGCTCTTAGAGTTGGAATGACAGCAGTGCAGTTGAGTGGTGCAGCGCTGCAGCTATTGCCTGGTGAGTAATAGGAGGCCTTGGCTTTCGCTCCTGGGGCGGGGAAGAAAGCACAGCAACTAACCTGGAACTAGGCAGGGGTGAGATGATCATGAGTTAGGAGTTCTCAACTGCACAGCAAGACTCTGACTCAGGCAGCCAAAAGGGTGGGGAAGCTGCTCAAATAGAGTAAAAGAATTAGAGAGTTTTATGCTGTGGTGGAGGGAGAAATTTGCATTACTTCCTAACAAGCAAGAGTTTTTGTATTTAACTACTCTTCCCTTCCTACTTAATAAGATTAATAACTGAAATTCTGTAGTTAGAAGAAGGCATCTTGTTTGCAGTTTCCACCCCTTGTTTTCCCTGTAGACATTCTTGTGACTACCCCAAACCGACTGATCTACTTGCTAAAGCAGGATCCACCAGGGATAGACCTGACAAGGTACAGCATTCTTCCAGCTTTCCTTCACCTGCTTATTTTATTAATTTTCTGGTCACTATGACTAAATACTTGAGTACCTGTAATTTAAGGAGGAAGGAAGGACAGGCTTATGTTTGAATGGATATAGGTCATTCACTGGGGCTGGAAGGTAGGGCACCAGGTCTCCTTGTAGCCACAGTTAGGAAGCAGAGAATGATGGCTGTCGGCCCCTAACTTGCTTTCTCCTTTTTATTCAATGCTAGACCTCAGCCCATGGTGTGTTTTGTACAGTGGTCTTCCAACCTCAGTTAACCTGTCTAGATAATCCTTACAAACGAGCCCAGAGGTTTGTCTCTGGTGATTCTGGGTCCTGTCAGGTTGACAGTCAGTATCATCCATCACAGTTCCATTTTGTTCTCAGTTGCTTTGATTATTGTCCTTTTGTGCATACTGTCTGCCAGCTTGTGTCAGTGTGATACTGAGAATATAATAGCTTGAATTAACTAGTAGAAGAAAAGAACTGGTCAGGAAGAAAATTAAACACTTGATAAACAGAATATAACTCCCCAGACCTTTTTACATCTTTCAGCAAGTGCAGTGGAATCCTGTCATTGCTGATACAGCTTGTCTTTGAGGATTTATAATTGGTGACTGAGCTACATTTATAATGTTTTTCTGCTAATTTTTCATGTACATTTTTTTCTCATTTGATAAGGTGAATCAAAAACATCATTATAGGACTTTTTTCATATATCTTGACAGTTCAGTGAAGTGTCCCAGATCTTCCAGTTCAGTAACCACGGTTGTTTTGCTATTTCTCAGTGTTGAATGGTTGATAGTAGACGAGTCAGACAAACTGTTTGAAGATGGCAAAACTGGGTTTAGAGACCAGCTGGCTTCCATTTTCCTGGCCTGCACATCCCCCAAGGTCAAAAGAGCAATGTTCAGTGCAACTTTTGCGTATGATGTTGAGCAGTGGTGCAAGCTCAACCTGGACAACGTCGTTATCGTATCCATTGGAGCAAGGTAAATGTTATTTCACATTGTCGCATGCACTTGTCTTAAGGTAAGGTTTGTTTGTTTGCTTTGACTCAATAAAATAGGTTGTTTGGCATGACACCAACGAGCAAGAAAAGTTTTACTGATAGAAATGTATTTTTTAAAGTCAAAATGAAGGATTTTTTTTTCAGAATTGCACAATGAAAGATTCCCATGTTTGCATGTTACTTTTCCCAGCATCATACCTCTATTTCATTCACAAACTATGCCGTTAGGTTGGTGGCCATCCATACTTGGTTTCTCTGATTGTTTGCTTACATAGGATCGTATGGAAAAAGCTGGTGTTATTTAACCACTTGATAAGTAATTCTGGCACAAAACATGATTTTGCTCAGTACCAGGGATATAATTCAGTGATGGATAGAGCAGTTACTTAGTGTGAGATCTCTGTTCCATTTTTCAGCACTAAAAAATGGTTTGAGGTAGAGATGCATTTCATGCTAAATAAATACACAGTCTATCGAGATTTTTGTTGTGGTGAAGCCCAATAAACCTCTCAGTGTTCAGAAGGATCGCTAGAGCAGGCAAAAACTAAGATGTAGTGGTCAGAGGACACTGTCAGGAATTGAGTCAATCTCTGGCTAACCAGTTTACATAGCAAGTGCCTTACCCTCTCTGCCATCTCTGTGGCCTGTTTGGGTTTTGTTGTTGTTGTTTTGTTCTTGAGACAGAGCTTTACTACATGTTCCAACAGATTAGCCTAAACGCACAGAAACCTGGGTCAGCTTCCCAGGTGCTGTATTGCAGGTCCTCAGTAGCATGCCCAGCTAAAATTTGATTTATTTTTTTTTTTTAAGATTTATTATGTATACAATGTTCTGTCTATATGTCTGCGTACAGGGCAGAAGAGGGCACCAGATCTCATTATAGATGGTTGTGAGCCACCATGGTTGCTTGGAATTGAACTCAGGACCTCCAGAAGAGCAGTCAGTAGTACTCTTTTTAAAAAAAATATATATATATTTATTTATTTATTATGTATACAATATTCTGTCTGTGTGTATGCCTGCTGGCCAGAAGAGGGCACCAGACCCCGTTACAGATGGTTGTGAGCCACCATGTGGTTGCTGGGAATTGAACTCAGGACCTTTGGAAGAGCAGGCAATGCTCTTAACCTCTGAGCTATCTCTCCAGCCCTAAAATTTGATTCTTAAAAAGGTGTGTTTTCTTCCCAGGAATTCTGCAGTTGAGACTGTTGAACAAGAACTTCTCTTTGTTGGCTCTGAGACTGGAAAACTTCTGGCCATGAGAGAACTTGTTAAGAAGGTATATTGAACTGCATTCTTGACTTTTGCTAGAGGGCGTTCATGTTCTATCATTCTCCTGCATTGTGCTTAGTGTTGACTCTTTCTTAGCGATCCAGTGGTGTTGAGTCTTCTGTTCCTAGCTTGAGTAGAAGACCTGCCTGGTGGTGCCTCGATTCTCCATCTGCCTGTCTGTATCCCCCTGTTCCCTCATCTTTGCTGGTTTGCTAGAGATGATCTGGGGCACTTAGTAATGAATAATGCCTTGAGTTTGGTTTTCTTTTTTATCCCAAAGTAAGTACTGAGTAGAAGCCTTGGGTAGAAAGTTTAAAAGCTGAGTGGCTTAGTGATTAAGAGCCCTTACTGCTTTTGTGGAGAACCTGGGTTCAGTTGCCAGCACCCACATGGTGTCTTAAAACCATCCTTAACTTGAGTTCCAAGGCTTCTGTAGGCACCAGGCACACACACACATGGTCACAGACATATATGTAGGCAAAATACATTCACTTAAGATGAATCTTCAAAATTTAAAAATATATCAACTGCTAGTGGGTTCAGGGTAAGGAGCAAAAAAGAAATATAAATTATAAGGCTTGAAATCTGTTCCTATAGGTGAACACAAATGTGGCATTTGCCTTAGTGGGAGCAGTTAGGGTGGTTGTAAGATGGAAAAGAAAGGTATCTGTGCATATCTGGGGGCTGTGCAAGAGACATGCCTTAGGAGCTAGGATGGGCTTCTGAACTGCACAACATGGAAATTCTACCTGTACCATTCTACCTTTGGGCAGCTCACCTCCCATACACCCCAACTCTACAGTTTTCACTTTGGTAAAATGATGCAATATCTATTTCAAAAAGCTATTGTAATAGTGTAATGTGTTACATGTAGTACTTCAAATAATGTTTTCCTGCGTATATTTGCTCCTGTTTGGGATTATTTTTATTTTATTGAGTTAGGATCTCACTCAAAGCTCAGGCTGGCCTTGATAACAGAATCCTCCTGCCTCGGCCTCCCGAGTACTGGATTATAGATGTGTGCTACCATGCACACCCTCATTTTATTGATAACCCCCTTTTTTCCCCAAAGAGCTTTATGTCTTTGTGTTTTGCCTGCATGAATGTCTGCTTGCCAAAAAGGACACCAGATCTCATTATAGATGGTTGTGAGCCACCATGTCCTTGCTTAGGACCTCTGAAAGAACAGCCAGTGCTTTTAACCTGTGAGCCATCTTTCTAGCCCTTTATTGATATTCTTAAAGGTGTCATTTTGCCCCTATGAAATTTAACGTTTTTGCGGGTATTATTCATGTGGTGAAATTAGATCAGAGATTTTTAGCCATGCATTTATAGTTAAAAAAGTTCTTCATGAGATTCCAAAAAAAAGTATAAACCGAAACAAAAAGAACCCCCAACGGACATTTGGAAACATGAGGTGGGGGGGGGTTGGCAGCAAATGTGCAGTGTGCTGAGAGCTGTTAGCTAATGCTCAGGCGTTTCTTGATTCTCTTGGGGATTGGGAATTCTGTTTACATTGAGACAACTAGAACTAAAGATTAAGATACAGGGAAATTCTGAAGTTAAGGTAAGCAATGAATTAAAGACGTGATTTTTACATTATGAGCAGAATCAAAGTTTTTGGGCTAAGAGGTGGTGGTTTTAGCATGGGCATACATTATTGTAGGAGGGCACATTTGTTGGAAGTAGTAAGTTAAAGAATACAGTCCAAGGACAATGAAAAGAACCCATTGTAGAGGGTGGATGAGGAGGAAGATGGAGGCAGATTTAGACACTGGCAGTGGAAGTGCATGTCTTAGAATTTCTATTGCTGTGATAAAACACTGTGACCAAAATAAAGCAACTCAAGGAAGGGTTTATTTCAGCTTACAGTTTCACATCAGAGTCCATCATTGAGGAAAGTCAGAACCGGCACCTGCAGGCAGGAGCTGATGTGCAGGTGATGGAAGGGTGCTGCTTAATGTCTTGCTACCCACTAGCTTGTTCAGCCTACTTTCTTATGGCACTCTGGGACCACCTGCCTGGAGATGTCCCACCCACAGTGGATTGGCCCATCAATCATTAATTAAGAAATGTACTTCACACTTGCCTACAGCCAAATCTTATGGTGGTGTTTTTTTCAATTGATAGTCCCTTTTCCCAGATGACTGGTTTTTATCTCAGGTTGACATAAAACTTGTCAGGACAGTGTACTAAATTGATTGGGTTATTTGTGAACTGAACTGAAGATATACTATGAGATAGACACTGGTTGTGTTCTTTCTTACAAGTTATATGTGTTAATTTTTGCTTCTTTCTCCTAGGGTTTCAATCCACCTGTTCTTGTTTTTGTTCAGTCCATTGAAAGGGCTAAAGAACTTTTTCATGAGCTCATATATGAAGGTATTAATGTGGATGTCATTCATGCAGAAAGAACACAGCAGCAGGTAGAAAGTCAACTATGTACTACAAACACCATGCACTGCCTGTTTTTTTCCATTCTAGAATGTACTAAAACATTTAATGTTTCTTCTTTCACCAGCGAGATAACACAGTCCACAGCTTCAGAGCGGGTAAAATCTGGGTTCTTATTTGTACAGCCTTGCTTGCAAGAGGGATTGATTTTAAAGGCGTAAACCTGGTCATCAATTATGATTTTCCAACCAGCTCAGTGGAATACATCCATAGGATAGGTGAGCCTTTGTTTTCATGCCCTGTTGCCCTCTGGTCTTTCTCGGTTCCTCTGCTGTTCCCTTTAAACAACTCATTACTTGGTCTTTGGTTCTGTGAAAATCCAGTGACTTTTGGGGGGGGGGGTGCATACATTTTCTTAATTTAATGATGTGTGTGATGCCCATGGTGTATGTAGGGGGAGAGGGTTGGAGGAAAACATCTGGTATTGATCCTCAGCATAATTTCCATTATATTTGAGGCAGGGACTTTCTTGTCCTTCATTGTATACATAAGGGTAATTGGCCTATGAGTTCCATGGGTTCCCTGGTCTCTACCTCCCATCTTAACATAGGGACATAGGGATTATAGACACATCTTACTACTTCTGGCTTCTGCATGGATTCTGGGGATTTGAACTCATATCTTCATGTTTATGCAGCAAGTGATATATCCAATGAGCCATCTCTCCAAACCTCAGTGACCATTATGTGAACCTTGAGAGTTTCCTTCTAGTAAAAAACAAAAACTTTTTGTGGTCTGGTTTATCTTAGGTCGAACTGGAAGAGCAGGGAACAGGGGAAAGGCTGTTACATTTTTCACTGAAGATGATAAACCGTTATTAAGAAGGTAAATTGGGGCTGGGATGCTCTTACCTGGCATGTTTTGATTCCAGCATCACTCCTTTCCACCACCCCTCCCCCACATTTAAGAAGCATGTAAATTATGGAGCATAACTTAATATTTTAGTTGCAGCTGACAAAATTGCTTCATTATTTTCATATGTATATTTTATTGCTAGATAATACAAAATGGCTATGTCCCAAATTCTGTTACAAACTCTATAGTAAAACCCAGTCCCAAGAAACAGAGGAGGGAGCATGGGGTCTGTGTTTTTGCCCTTTCTGGTTAGAACTTGGAAGCATTGACAGTGGGAGTATACATTTTTAGATTTCAGAGTAACAGAACTCATCTGAGAGCCAGCAGTTGAGCCGTGATACTTAATGCATGGTAGTAAGGGGAGGGAGAGAGTGAATGTGAATGACAGGGTCTTACTGTGTTCCTGAGTAGCATGGGCTATCCTCAGACTTTAGAACCTGAGCCTCCCAATCCTGGAATTCGAGGAGTGTCTCAGCGCACTTGACTTCATTACGAAAGTTTTGAGTTATCGAATATTGTGCATTGCTTCTCCATCCAATCACCACTCTTTTCCCATGGTGCATCCTTTTTCTTACTTTGCTGCCAGATGGAGTTTTATATTTAGTCCCAGAATCACTTGCCACAGAGGAAAGAGTATTTTAGCGACACGTTTTATTTTTAGTCACTTGTAGCCCTTTGAAGTCTGGATATCATCTCCTTTTAGACTCTCAGGTCTTAACTTAGCCTGTCATTATAGATTTTTATGCATATTTGTTTTCGGAGATGGGGTTTCACTATGTAGCTTAGGCTGGTGAAACTCATTAGTCTACCTGCCTCGGCCTCCTAAGTGCTAGTCTTACAGATTGTGCCACCACTCGCAACTTTAAAGGTCCAGGGTTCTCTGCATTTTGGCTGCCTGCAGTAATTTTTGGTTAAAGGATAACTGGTAGCACCTCACATTTCTAACAGATGAAATGCAGTTGGGGCAAAGGGGTTGTACCCTGCTCTGTTTGTCAGGTCCCCTGAATTAGACGCGTACCTTCAAAGCCTCTGCTCTTTCACGTGTCTGTGGGTAGGCGTATGTTACAAGGGCTTTGATGGATCTAAGGGATGTGACTGATGACCCCAGCATCAGTGTAACTGACCATTAGATTCCATCCGTGAGATGGGGATCATAGAGTTTTCCATATAAAGTCATTGTGATGACTGAATAGGCTATTATATGTAGGATGCAGTGCTGGCCCTTTAGTGAGCACTGTCGCCCAAAGAATTCAGGCTTACCTCTAGTTTCATTGGGATTTGAAATAGCTGCTACCTAAAGCTACTCGTCTGTGTAGCTCACAAATCCAATGTGCTTCATTTGACAGTAATTGGTACACTCGGAGAAGACTGTGCTGGAATACTTTTGGGTAGTTTCAGTTCCTCTCATGCTGTACACAGGGTTTGCGCATGACTGATTCTGTGCATTAGTTTAACACACCCATTCCTGTTCATGGGTTCCTTTTTCAGTGTCGCCAATGTTATCCAGCAGGCTGGTTGTCCTGTACCTGAATACATAAAAGGTTTCCAGAAGCTATTAAGGTATGCATTTGCATTTACTCAGAGCCTTTTCTTTGGGTTTTACATGTGCATTATTGCTTCTTGCTTATTTGGATTCCTCCCTCTTGCCTTTATTTAGTTTGTAGTTTAAATATATATCCCAGAATGGTGTGTTGCTGAATTTTATATGGTTTTTTGTTTGTTTGGGTTTTTTTTCCCCCCGAGACAGGGTTTCGCTATGTCACTTTGGTTGTCCTGAAATTCACTCTATAGACCAGGCTAAACTTGAACTCAAAGGAATCTGCCTGCCTCTGCTCCCTAATACTGGAATTAAAGGCGTATGCCACTATGCCTGACTTTACATGTTTTTAATCTTAATACAGATGGTCCTTGACTTAAAACAGAGTTAAGGTCCACAATTTACCCATTGTAAATTGAAAGTATTATAAGTAGGAAATGAATTTAAATGCATCTAATCTTCCAAATATCCTAGTATGCCCAGTGTACTGTAGGATTTCAGGATTTATGTAATTTTTTGGTTTTTTTTTTTTTTTTTTGAGACAGGGTCTCACTCTGTACTCAGGCTGGTATGAAACTCATAGCAATCCTCCTGCCTTGACTGTCATAACTATGGGGATTACAGGTATAAATTACCATACCTTGCTAGAGTATCTGTCACCTTCATTGTTGAGTGACTCACTTGGAGCTTTGCTCTCTGCTGCCATTCAGCATTGGCAAAGCATTTCGTGTCACCCGCTGCATGCTGAGAAGGTCCAAATGCAGAGCAGGTTTTTGCTGAGCAGGTATCACTTGACATCCTGAAGTGAAAAGACTGTGAGCATGCTGTAGCGTGTGGCTCCTGTAAGAGCGTCAGCTGATATGCTGTCTGACTGTCCTCGCCTTGTAGGCTTCCCTTGTGTGTGGCTGAGTCGCACGCACCACACTCACAGTCCCTCGCTCTGTCGCCAGGGCTCTTCCTCTTACGGAGCTCACTTCTGTACCCACTAAACAATCTTAACCTTTTCCTGGGTTTCCTGTTTCTGGTTTTGATTGTCTGGGTGCTCATATAAGTGGAATCACACAGTGTTTGTCTTTTTGTGGTGGACTTAGTTCACTTTGCACCATGTTTTTTAGTCAGAATTTCCTCCTCAAAGTCTCTGTCAGGTTTTACCCTGCCCATCTGTCATTTAGGTTGCATCCGTGGTACATATGTTGTAAGTGATATTGTTAAACATTTTGCTTTAGAACATATTATTTCCTTGTCAGCTTTTTTGTCTTTGAAATTCAGATTTCTTAAAAAAAAAAAAAACTATTCAGTGAGTGAAATATGCTTAGACGTATTAGTAATGGTTTATTTCCTGGAGTCAGAGTGTTAGCGTCTGTTGACATAGGCCATGAGGTTGTCCCAGAGTGTGTTTTCATCACAGCCAGTGTGTTTTTAAAGGTTGATTTCCTGGATCCTTACGAAATAGTTGTAAGTGCTCTCAGTTAATCTAGTTCATTGAAATGAATATAGCATCACCTAGCTTTAGCCTCTAAATGAGCTTGTGTTTAATTTTCTCTCTCACTTTCTAACTTACAGCAAACAAAAGAAAAAGATGATTAAGAAACCATTGGAAAGGGAGAGCATTAGTACAACTCCAAAGTATTTCTTAGAGCAAGCCAAACAGTAAGTATTTATATCTATATTGTAAGAAAAGTCCTACATGATCTGAGTGGGCATTGTTTTTCCTTAAGATACATTTTCAGAATTAAAATAGATAGGTAATCCATTATAGGATGTGATAGACATGTTTCAGGTTGCCTCTGATTTGGGAATTTGCACATTTTAGTGTTAAAATTTGACTGTATCTATATGTTAGTCATCTGGGTTTCCCCCCATGTGTGAAAATAGATTACAGTTTGCTGTGAGGTAGAATTGCACCGCACACGCCCTGCACCATCTGTATCAGGACATGTTACTGGGGCCAGTAGTTAGGATCATTTACAAGTGTTGATTGAGCCTTTCTTGAAGCTCTGTCTTCTGGGCACGAGTTCATATAATCCTCTGCTTACATTGAGGTGCACTGTAACATTTAAGAAGTACTATTTAGCTTAAGGGTTTTTTTGTTTTTTTTTTTTTTTGTGTGGGGGTAGGGAGTGTTAGCAGAGGTCTTATAGGATACATACAGGTATGTTTTATCTGTTAGTGCTAGGAAGCTACATGTTGTGGTAGGAATTTGCCAGAATATTCTGAGCTCTGTTACTCTAGATAAAGAAATAGTACTTTTCACAAATTTCTTGGTACTAGAACTAGTGATTTCTTGTTGTGTTCCTGAGAGTGCCCTTAGTGTCCCGGGATGCTGTGGTGAACTAAGCTAATGCTTCCTTCCGTTACCTTAAACCATTAGGCAAACACGTGATGGTGGTGTTGTAGAGACTATAAAACAGGCCACGTGAGAACATTAGAGGGTCTTAGGTAGGAAGCTGTGGGGACCGCCCTTGTAAACAGAATAGGAGTCTTGCATGACAGTCTAGTACTGTGGAAATGATGTTCACTCCAGGTGTTAACAGCTCACAGTGTCCCAGAGCTTTCGTGTGTTCTAAGATTTAATGTGGAGGAATAAACACCACAAACTTGTAAAGATTTGGAAGTTTAATAGTTTAAATTCCACTGGTACTTTCCCAGTTTTATGAATTCTAATATAATGTAAGGCGTGTGTCTGTGTGTGATCACACAAGTGTGTCCAGTTTTTGTGGCGCATGGACTTTGTCTAGAGTGTCATGAGGACTATTTGTCATGCAGTATAGTCTTACTTCTTGGGATAGCTGAGAGCTAAGATAACACGTGCTGACTCTGGCACTGAGTAGAAGCTGTGAAGGAGGTTTCTCTAGAGGCTGAAGGTCAGCTGGGGAAGAAGATGGAGGCTGTTGAAATTTAATAGAATGCAGCAGTATTTTTTTTTTAATTTAGATTAAACACTATTTTGAGTAATTGCCCTTTAAGTGTCCTATGTTTATAGCATTCTTCTGGGCTAATTAACTTAGCTACAAGAGGAGTTTGGGGTACTGGTGTCAGTCTTGTGATACTAGCAACACAGCTAAGGTGCTTTGGCATTCTTTGTTTAATTTAACTTAAAGGCTGTCCTTAGCATAAGAACAAGATCCACCATGATCTAGTTCCTGCTCCTTCTGCATTACAGATAGGGGTTGCTTTGGGGCATAAAAGTTCCTGTCTTCAGCTCAGCTTCCACATTAAACTTGGAACCTGATTCCCTGTTGTCTAGAGGGCCTCACTTCAGGCACTACGAACCCAGCCTGGTGTGATGAGGGCCAGATTTGGATTTGGAGCCTAAAAATCGATTCTAATGGGAACTTTGGGCAAGTTACTTGTCTTTCAAGAATTATTCCCATTATATAATGGAAATGCTTTCATTCAAGGTACAGACTTTGTTCTTGGTGTTAGTTGATCCAAGAATTACATGTGCAAACATTCCAAAGAACTTCTTACTGTAGTGTGTAAGTACTGTTTATTGTCTCAAAGTTTTTCCTTTTTCTTTATTAACACTAGCAAATGTATTCACCATTCACTGGGCTGTAGGATCAGACTGTCAGAGTTTATGCCTAATATTTATTAATAATGTGTGATGACCAGCAAGTTTTTATACATTCCACCTTATTTCATTTGGAGAAGGAGAGTAGTAGGTTGTTAGGAAGCTCCCTTGAGTTAATTCATGTAGACTGAAGAAGTTTCTGTCCCACCTGATCCTGCAGCCATTCAGTCCCAAAGAAACATGCAGATATTAATTATAAACTGTTTGGCCTGTTGCTCAGGCTTATTATTAACTAGCCCTTACAACTTAAATTGTGACTTGGTACCTTTTCTCAGTAAGGCATTCTCATCTTGCTCCCTCTGCATCTGGCTGGTGACTATGTCTCTGCCTTTCCTCTTCCCAGAATTATTCTAGTCTAGCCGCCCTGCCTATACTGCCTGTCTGGCTATTGGACAGCGTTTTATTAAACCAATATGAGTGACAAATCTTTACAGTGTACAAGAGCATTATCCCACAACAAATGCATGCACAAAGAACACTTAACAGCAATGTCTAGTACTTAACACTGAACCAACAGGTCAAGACCAGACTGTCCCTTGCTAGGTAACAGTGTAGTTGGTTGTGATATTTCTCATATGGACAGAGATTTTTATGCTGGACAGAGAACTGGTTAATATCTTTGTTCCCAGTGCCTCATATGCTTTGCTGTGAACTAACTTTCAGCACATGTTCATTTATGCCCTTGGTTATGGAAGTAAATGTATATAGAGTTGCTGACTCAACATGTCTTCCTATTCACAGGAAAAAGGTTACTGGCCAAAACAGCAAGAAGAAAGAAACTCTTGAAGAGAAAAGTTAAAAATAGATAGCTTAGAAGGCTATCCACGCAGTGTAATTTATGAGCCCAGCATGAATTCTCATGGATTTCTTAACAACCATCTTTAGCAAACGTATTAAATCAACAAAGACATGAGAAGAGAAAGTGGTCCTAATTTACTGATGCATCAGGACAAGCTTCACCTTGTAGGTGAAATTTATGCAATGGAAATAACGTGCATCGACTTTTCTGCCTGAAGCCGGAGAGATACTTCTTATAGAAGAACCAGAGTTGATGTTAAAATAACACCCAAAGTGGTGAACTCTTAAGGATTTTGCCCTTCCAGTGTGATGCATGCTGTGGAGAGGCATATGGACCAGAATTTTAAAATAAAATCTTGAGCTTGAATGTACCATCCACCCTTGTGTGTGTGTAGAGTGTTGTGTGGGGGATGCAGAGGAGAGCAACACAGGCCATGCACTAGGAAGAAGCCTAGCACTCCCTTCAGTGTTTCTTTATGGTTAACAGCCTTTATGGTATGAACCACAATAAGGAGGTACCTTACCTATGGCTAGCCAAGTTCCTGAGGATTGGAAACTTGAGTCTGTTGAAATTTACTTACAGCACACTGGGAAGGAAGTTCATAGTTAGCTGTCACAGTGTTGCAACTATGAGATTATGATCGGCCTCTTCCTTTCTGACTTCATTCTCCATCTTTTAACGGGGTTCTTTTCTTGTCTCTTTCCATTCAAGATGAAAGCTGATAACAGTGCTTTATCCTGATAAGGAAGAGCAGTCATGTTAACTGATACACCTGGCTCCACTTTCCCAGAGGCTTATCTTTGCTAAGTATTGATAGCCTTCATCCACCCCTGCCAAAGCAGTGCGATCATTTGCAGACCAAGGTGATGCACAATGCGCAGGTTTTCCTTAATTACCTATTTTTTGTACAGTGGGATTCAAAAAGACTTGATGCCGGTTGGAGCACAAACTGGGGCCTAGAATTGCACGGGATCTGTGCTGCCACGGGACCACAGTGCAGACGACTGCCGGCGTCTGAGTTCAACCTCGTGCCTTACTCTCAGCGGTTGATGCTTCACTCTAAAGTCAGCACGTGAGAGAAGCCCAGACTGGCCTGGAACCCACGCAATCCTGCTTCAGCCCCTTTCCTGCTGAGAACACAGACATGAGAGGAGACTATCGTGAATAAATGGGACAAAGTTTTCGTTGTTTTTTTTTCATCAGAATTCACTTAAATAGGCTGACTGCTCCAGGGAGTGGAAAATGAAAGTACATAGTTTTTATTCTTGCAGATCTCCAAGTCAGTGTGTCTCCTGGAAGTGGCTAAACCGTTGAAACTGTTTGCCTACTGTGTTCTTTAGTTTCTCCTGTATTTCAAGATTGAAAGTCGCTCTGTGTCTGAAGCTTTGTAAACTCACAACAAATATTCCTTCAACAGACATTAATTTTTAGGAACATAGGGCTTGCTGACAGCACCATTCTTGCAATTAATGAAGGAATGCAGTGATGAAGTACAAGGAACAAATGGTGTGGTAAGGCTGTGATCCTGAAGCAGCTGAGCAGGACTAACTCAGATGGGGACAATTCCTAATCTACTCCTGTGTTCTCTTTATTCACTGCTGAGCAACCACCTGATCCCTGTAGTAGCTATAACACATATCAGCTTGCTTTGTCAACGGGTCAGTGAAGAATCCAGGACTCTGTTACATAAATGTTAGCTTTGTCCAAGGAAGAAGAAGAATGAAAACAGTGAAGAGTTCAGAGTAACAACAATAAGCAAAAAGATCCCACAAATACTTGGCATGGTACTAGGTAAAGAAGCAGACTTTGAAGTCAGGCTGTCCTGGATTTGAATCCTGGTCTTGCTGCTTGTAGGTCTAAGATCTAGCACATGAACTTCTTTCAGGACTGATTTTTCTCATTTCTAAAATAGCAGTAATAACTCATAGCTGCAAAATTCCTGTTGGTGGTTTATGTCTAGTAACAAATAGCCTATTAGGAGTTTGTCGGTGAAAGCTGTAAGGCAAGCCGTGGCAGAGACCGACTGTAATTATCCAAGAGCTTGGCAAAGTTTACTCCCAACACGTTTTCCTTCCATGAAGCTTGATTAGGGCTGAGGTGTCAAGGTAAAAACATCCCCTGCGTAGGTTCAGCACATTTGTGCTTGTTGCACTTTGCTAGGAAAGGGAAAACTACTTGACACGATGGCAGACTCAAACAAGAGTAGTGCACCTTGGAGGGTATCCTTTTCATGTGTACTGGGCTCGTGTGTTCTTGGCTGGTTTCCTAAAGGAAATTTTAAATACCGTCAGTGCCTGTGATGGATTCTGCAAAGAGTGCCAGGGCAAACAGCTGTAAAGCCATCAAAAGGCCGCCTATTGTGTAAAGGAACGGCAAAAGTGCACCTGTGCTCCGTCATCCCGTTCAGAAATCAGGACTTGACTCTGCACTGATGCAGACCCGCGTTTGCAAAGGGACTCGACTCTGAGTCCACGGGGCTTGAATCCCACGGCATGCGCGGGGGGGGGGGGGCGCCGCTCGTGCCCGAGGGCTCTGGAGTCACGTGGACGCGAGGCCCCGCCCCGTCGTCGGCCCCGGCTTGGTGGGGCGGTGTCTGCCCCGGAAGTGCCTGTCTTCGGCTGACAGCTGCTGGCACGGCGGCGGCCCGAGCAAGATGGCGCTGCGGCCGGGAGCCGG
>NC_022014.1:15062864-15082480 GCF_000317375.1 Microtus ochrogaster | reverse complement strand
CACGGGCGGCGGTTGCGGGGCGCGGGCGTCCTGGGGACCCGCGGGGAGCGCGCTCCTGTGCAGGCGCCGCCGCACCTGTCGCGGGGCCTCGAGCGCCCGCGTTTCTCTTTCAGGCTTTTTGGGCTTGGGCTTGAGCTACTGTTGGAGCGAAGGCTGTGACAGTCTGGTCACAAAGCTGGAGGAGCCTTTCTGAGAGTGTCTGCAGTTTTTGTCTTTCCTCTTCTAGAGCGTCTTGTCCTGTCCTTTTTCTTTTCTAAACGTACAAATAGGAAAACCTGAAGACCTTTGAATTAGTAATTGTCTTGAGATAGAGCTTGTCTTGGAGATCGACTCTTCACTTGACTGTCTCCTTTTTAAAAAAGACATTTTGAAACAAAGAATTCACTGAGCAAAAGCGGTGATGCTCTTGTTACAACAAAAGCTTCCAGACTTTATTGAGCTCTTTAAAAAAAAAAAAAAAAGTCTGCCCTTTGTTATATTGCAGATAATTATTAGCCTGTGCTTCCTGTATCCAGAGTGGTAAAGGGGCATTTGTAACTTAAGTTTATTATAATTTAGCGAAATGTTTGACTCCAGAAAGTCTGCACCCCCGTTTTTATCATGACTTAATCTGAGTTTAATTAGCTAACATATACAGCACACACATTTTCATTTTTAAATATCCCAAGTTACCTTTGGAAAGCAAAGTGTTTGGGTTCTTTTTTCACATGTAGTTTAATTTTGGAATCACACTCCAAATGTGTAAAGGATTTTAAAGTTGCCACCCCTTACAGGTGCATATATGTGATATATATCCACACACATGCGTGCTAGGAAAAAGGCAGTCACTTGAATAAACCAACTGTGTGTGGCTGGGTTTTCCACTTCCTCTTTGTGTCTTTGATTTGAAAATGTTTTGCTTCCTCCTTTGTTTTTGTAACAATTTCATTAGGGTTTTTTATGAGTGGTCAGTATAAATTGTTCTTGCCTGCGGAATATAAATATATACATGGTAACAATTTCAAAAATGTTCTTAAATGGCTTTAGTCTAATCAAATGTATGATTTTAAAAATTTAGGACCAGTTCTAGGAATTTTGAAAGGATTTTATATTTTAGGCACAAATGTTTTCTTTATTTAAAGAAAAAAAAAAGAATAGGAGGAATCACAAGCATAGAAAGTTAAGGGCATCCCTTGGTTTGATTTATAGTATTTTAGCGTCACAGGTCCAACCAAGTATGCTGGTGCATGCCTATAATACCAGCTCTAAGGAGTTGCAGACAAAAGGATCAGGAGACCAAAGACATCCTCAGCTACCTGGAGAGTCTAAGGTCAGCCTGGCACCCTGAGATCCTGTCTTAGGGAAAAGAACAAGGACAACAAACATGTATGCACTCCAGCTGGTACCAAATACATAGGGGACAGAAAAGCGGCTACAATGGTCCTCTGAAAGGCATGTGTTGCTACCTTTATTAGGTACTTTGTTAGGCCGAGAAACTGTATACTCAGGAATACTTTGGTTTTGGGAAAGCAATGCTAAGAGCTAAAGTTATCTGATAAGAAAACTAACATTGTAGCATAATATGTTTGAAGAAAACCAAAAACTAGCACACTCTAAACCTTTGGCTGAAAAGCATCACAAACTAGAACTGACTTTGTAGCCTTTCTTCTGCCTTCAATGCCACTTCTTGAGTACTTTCTTTTAGCTACTTAATCTTCTAAAAGGCTGGTCAAAGGAAGCCACATGCAATCTGTGGCTTTTGACCTATTCACAAAACAGACTATCCTAGAGTAAATACTTAGGACATACAAATGCAAAATTTGCCTTTAGCCAAGTAAAGCAGCAGAGTTGAAAGAATCTAAATGAGTGTGACCCTGGTTATGGTCATTAAATGTCTGTATGTGTAAAGTACTGTTTTGAAAATGTCCTTTGTTTTGAGACAATGCCTTATTAATTTAACTCAGGCTGATCTTGAACTCAACATATAGCCCAAGGTAGCCAGACTTGTGATATGTCTGCCTCTGTCTTACTAGTGCTAGGATTGTGGGCAATACCACACTCACCTAAGCCTTATTGTTCTTGATGCTCTGATGGGTTCAAAAGACTCTAGGCGTGTCCCAGTGCTTGAACTGTGTGTGCACAAGTAGCTTTAGCACTCTGTTTCCCTGCTCTCTTACAAGCTCCGTGAGTGTGTTGTCTCTCCATTTTCTGCAGTTTCTTGCCTAGCCTGGCATATTTTTTAATGTAAATATTTGTGGGTTCCACCAAAATGGGCAATAGTGAAGTTGATTTTCAGCTGCACCTAGCAAGAGGTGGAAGGAAGAGAAAGGAGTTGAGGTTGTCCATGTGGAGCGGAGTGGGGATAGCAAGCACTATGGGAGCAGCAAACACATCTGCAGTGCCAGTAGGCTGCTGGTGGGTCCAAGAAGAGTTTCATGAGGTAAGAAGGAAGGGAAAGGTCTGCCTAGTCAGAGAAGGCCATGAGGCTAACCTAGGGAAAACTCTGCCTGTCAGAGGAATCGCACCCTTTTAAGCCCAGGTGTGCATCTTCTGACAGGCTCTTTACTGAAGGGCTGCTTAGGCAAATGCCTCTCACCAGTGCTGTGTTAGATGTGTTAGAAACCAGAGTCTGAGGCAGAGAGGATCCATAGAGAAGACTGTACCTCAGCGGCCAGGCTTGAGACACGAAAGCAAGGGTAGCAAAGGTAGGTTGGTAGCAAAGGCTTGTGACAAACAGAGCTCCCGGTTGAAGACTTGGCAACTCAGCCTTCTTGGAAGCTTTGCTGTCATGCACACCCCGTAACCCACCCCAGCCCTGTCCTTCCCTCAAGCTTTGCCGTCGTATCTGCACTTAGCTGCTTGTCTAGCCATTCTTAGAATTAGTCGTCAGAGCCTGGCTGCGGGTAGGGCTTGTTGCCAAACCTCCCGACCTCGGTTCAATCCCAGGACTCACAAGGTACGGAGAGAAATGACCCAAGTTGTCCTTTGACCTCCACATGAACACACACCCCGCCCGCCCACCCACATATAAATGTAACAAAAAAGAATGATGGGGCTGGAGAGATGGCTGTGTTACAGCATTTGCTGCTCTTCCAGACCGAATTCTATTCCCAGCACTCGCTGGGAATAAAGGCTCATAACTGCTGTGACTCCAGCTCCAGGGGATCTGATGCCCTCTTCTGGCCAATTCAAGTCTACACACACAGAATCACAGGGAAAAAAATTAGTTATTTAAATATTTCAGTCATAAAAAGATAGGGGTCACTAAGCAACTTTGGATTGTTACATTTTTACTAGAGTAAGTCATTTATCAGTACACTTGCTTTGTTCTTATATGTGTTTATTTTTAAGTAGCTTTTATTTATCTATAATAGGTATTATTTTAAAAAATCATTTTTTTAGATTTATTAATGTGTAAGGGTTTTTGCCTGTATATATACACCACACACATAACCTGGTGCCCTCGGAGATCAGAAAAGGGTGACAGATCCCCTGGATATGTAGTTACAGGTGACTGTTAGCCAACGTATGGATGCTAGGAATTGAACCCAGGTCCTCCACAAGAGCAGCTCACTAACAATCTCTCTCACCCTGTGACACATCTTATATCTTGTCTCTGTGGTTACCTTAGTTGGGACCTTGACAAATGTTGGGTTCTGTATCCTCACTTGACAGAGGGACAAGCAGATAATAAGAGAATTAAAACTGGGTAAAAGAGAATACAACTCACTCCAGGTTTTCACTCGGCTCCGCCATACTGGTGATTTGGATTTTCATGACTGGTTTGACAAAGTTGACAGGTTGACTACTCAGCTGTATCCCTTCTACCAAGTTTATCCAACTTGGTGTGTGAGTGACGCCTTGTAAAACAGACAACAGCCAGAGGGCTTCTTCACCTCAGACATTTTGTCCAGTGAGCAGAGCCTAGCATGGAGGCACACAGCTATAGTCCTAGCTGCTCAGGAGATGAGGCAGGAGGAAGGCTTGAGCCTAGACGTTACATCTTAACAGACAGACATAAACCAGTTAACACACAGCTCTGCTATTTATGGCCTATTGTATGCCATAGAGAGGGCTTACCCTTGGGGCCTGCTTGTCAGCAGCAAGATTCACTCAGTGACCGAGTCCCTCTACAAAAGCCATAAGTAATACACAGCCAGATGGATGGCCAGCTAGAGTGGTAATGCGCCTTGCAGTTAAAAAGAAACAAAGCAAAACACTAAGATGCTTTAGAACCATGGGCTCTGAAGTTGAGTTTCAGGCTTTGTCCTGGGAGTGGGAGGACCAATGTAGTAAAACGCAAAGGCTCCTGAATTTGACAGAGTTCCTGGTGCTCGCTATGCTGTACAGAAACTCTCAAGTCTGACTCTGAAATTGAGAGACTTTCCCAGTCGAGAGTTTTCCTTTCTTGGTCTGATGTGTATTCAAGATTGCTAACTACTTCAGTCTTCCACACAGTAGATGCTCATTAAATGTTCACTGAATGGACATGAATCCAGCCCTCCCATTTCATGGTCTGGAGAATTTTGAACACAGGGAAGTCACAGGTGACAGAGTCAAGAATAATGTCAGGATTGCCTGTTTTCTTTTTTACACAAAGTTCCTTCCACATTAGCAAACCGATACTTTGTATTATAGGGAAATTTGGTCTTTATTAATATTAGTAATTCTCATGCTAGAAAGGTGACTCAGCAGTTAAGAGCATTTGCTGCTCTTGCCAAGAACCTGGATTTAGGTCCCAGCACCCACGTGACAGCTCACAACTTTTTGAAACTCCAGTTCTAGGGGATCCAACACCCCCTTATGGCCTCTGTGAGCACCAGGCATGCATGCAATGCAAAGACAAACATGCAGGCAAAACATACATGTAAAAAATTTAAATAGTAAGTCAGCATTGTGCTACTGACCTGATCCCAGGCTCTGTCTGGTTCTTTCCTTCAGGTGAGAATCAGGTTTTGTTTGAAATCTAAAACAGATGAAGATACTGATGTATTTTTGTATTCTCGTTTCAGCTTCATGTTTCCTGTTGCAGGTGGAATGAGACCCCCTCAAGGTATGTGAGAGCTAACATTTCTCTGTCAGTCCTAGAATGGAACCCAGGGTCTTGCACATTCTAAGCAAGCACTCTGCTCCTAAACCACATCCTCAGCCCCAAACCTAAGCTGTTTTTCACTGTTTCTGAACTTAGAAATTAAATGGCTAAGTAGAAGATAAGTTAAATTGCTGCCCAATGAGGTAAAATTATCCTATAGTCTTAACTTTGTATGACACCTTCTCTTAAAATTTCTTTTAAAAAAGTTTGGCCGGGAAGTGGTGACACACACCTTTAATCCCAGCACTTGGGATGCAGAGGCAGATGGATCTCTGTGAGTTTGAGGCCAACCTGGTCTACAAGAGCTAGTTCCAAGACAGCTAGGGCTGTTACACAAAGAAACCCCATCTTGAAAAATAAAAACAAAAAAGAAAAAAAAAAAAGAAAAAAAGCTTAATTTGGGGAGTGAAGGAATCACTCTTAATGTTTCCCAAACTTACTAACCCATTATATCAGTAGGTTGCTATTTAACCTCGGCGAAGAAGGGAAACTTTTCAGGGCAAGGACAGAAAGAACAAGTGATGACACTGAGACAAGCTGTCCTTCTTTCGTCTTCCTATTTGGTCTCTGCCTTCTTTGTGCCAGAGGACAGGAGCTGTTATCTCACTCCCCAGTGTCTCCAGCACTCTGCCTGAGTGTTATGGTAGATTCCATGTGATGTTTGTTGAATGAATAAACAAACCTCTTTAATATCTCATGCATGCTTTTTCCATATGTAGTGGTCTTATTATAATGATGCACATAAAAGAGATCTGATATTCTAATTTAAAAGTCTTTAAATCTCAAACTAGTGTAATATACACCTTTAATCCCAGGATTTGGGAAGAAAAGGTAAGCCAATCTCTTAAATTTGAGGCTAGTCACAAACTGAGTTCAAGGCCACATAGGGCTACATAGTGAGACTGTCTCAAGAAAGAAAAGTATTTATGTCTCAGCCAGATATGGGGGCGTATGCCTTTAATTCTAACATTTGGGAGACTGAGGCAGGGTTGTGAGTTTGAGTCAACCTGGACTGTATAGCAAGATGCTATCTCAATAAAGAATGAAAAGATTTGAGTCTCCGTTTTATCCCTGGAAATGTCTCTGTTCAGTGCACCCATCTCTTGGCTGTAGAACTGGAGCCCGCCGGCATGACCGACATCAGTTCTGGCCATACCTTGAACGCAACTGGAGTTAGGGATAAAATATTGACCCATTCTGCTATAGAAAAAAATTGAGGGAGTTTGCCTACACTTGTCTTGTTTTTTCTGCTCCCTTCAGTAGCTCCACTATCTTCCCCCTCTACTCCTCTCAGCCTCCAGCTACTTTTTTTTTTTTTTTTTTGTTTTTTTGAGACAGGGTTTCTCTGTGGTTTTGGAGCCTGTCCTGGAACTAGCTCTGTAGACCAGGCTGGTCTCAAACTCACAGAGATCCGCCTGCCTCTGCCTCCCAAGTGCTGGGATTAAAGGCGTGCGCCACCACCACCTTTGAAAAGTGGCCCCTCTCACAGTGCTGGCTGGCTATAGTACACTCCTTGGGGAAACAGAAACTCCTAGGTCACCAGGAGATAAAAGATAAAGGGAGCTCAGAGCAGTGGGAATTAGCTCACGTTTCCATCGGTGGAAGAGGTGGAGTTGCAGGCCAATTTTCCAAGGGTCAGTTGTATTCTTTTAATTGTGTGTATGAGTATGTGTTTCTCTGCTTGGGTGTCCCAGATTTACATCAAATGGCTTAAGGTATTTTGTCCTACAAAGTTGTGTTTACTGTGTGGTTCATTGAATTGCATTTTTTTTACTCTTTGAGATAAAAATCCACACTCTGAGCAAAGAAACTGAACAAGAAAAAGATCCCAAGGATTGCCTGATAGTTCTTAATTCTAGAACTGGGATTTTTTAAAAGACATTTATATGTCTTTAAAAACACACACAAGTGGGGGCTGGAGAGATGTCTCAGTGGTTAAGAGCATTGCCTGCTCTTCCAGAGGTCCTGAGTTCAATTCCCGGCAACCACATGGTGGCTCACAACCATCTGTAATGAGGTCTGGTGCCTTCTTCTGGCCTGCAGACATACACACAGACAGAATATTGTATACATAATAAATTAATATTTAAAAAAAACAAAACACAACACACAAGTGTATATGAGTGTATCACTTGTGTGTTGGAGCCCATGAAGCTCAGAATTGTCAGATTCCGGTGGTCGTGTGCCACCAAGTGGGGTGCTGGGAATAGAACCCAGGTCCTCTGTCAAGAGCAGCAAGTGCTCTTAATTGCTGAGCCATCCCCTCCAGTCCCTGACATCTGGAATTGTTTTAGAGGGGTGTTTTGTTGTTGTTTTAGTGATTAAAAAACAACAACAACAAAACCTCGTATAGTGTATGTTTGTGAGAGAGCCACAGTGAGTGCGGGGTGAGGCTGGAGGAGAGCTCGTGGGAGTCGGTTCTCTCCCTCAACCGTGAAGGTTCCTGGAATTGAACTTAGACTGTCAGGTTTGGGCAAGCATCTTTACCCACTGAGCCACCTCACCAGCTCTTGTTTTCTTTGGAGACAGCATTTCACGTGGCCCAGGCTGGACTGGAACTCGTTGTGTAGTTGAGGATAACCTTGAACTCCTGATCCTCCTGCCTCCATTTCCCACGGGCTGAGGTCACAGTCATGTACCACCTAGTTTGGCATGAGGGGTTTTAAAGGTATTTTAGAGTGGACTTTTGATCATTTGAAGACTTGAAGCACAGATGATTTCTAAAAATTATACAAGGAAACAACAGCAGTATTGCCCACAACACCTTGTGTGCTTGATCAAGAGACAAGGAGAGAAAACTTAATTTTCACTTTGTTTACTTTTGTCCTTCAATGTTATACCAATACCCAAATCAGCCATTCAAAACTGAAATGATCATTAGGCCCTGAAGATAAGAGGGAAAGCTGTGACTGCATTGAAGGTTACCCAGGACACTGCTTGGTCGTTGCCTTCAGTGTCCTTTGAGATTCCCTTTTTCAGTCGCCTATGATGCTCAGCTCCCGCCCTTCCTTCGGGTCCTTGGATACATGGCACGGAAGAACAACCATTGCATTTTCTTGAAATTGTCTCCCATTACTATGCTTTCTTTCTTGCCCCATCTCTTACTATCACCTGACTTATAGGGCTTTGTTTTTGTTTTTATTATCTGTTGTCTCCAATTACAACATGATCTCCATAGCAGGAAGCTCTGGTTTTAGTCATTGCTGTGTTCTTAGGATGATGCCTGCCATAGACCCTCAAGAATCAGGACAAACTAAATGAGCAGTGTAACTCTGCTAGCTGTCACCTTGCAAGTGCAGATGTGCTTCTGACACTAGGCAGTAAGAAATATAGAACGCAAAATAAGACAGATACGGTGTACTGTTCTTTTCTTTTGCTGCTTAGTATACGTTTATTTTTTGAAATAGCATCTGACTATGTATTTTGGCCTCTGAATGTGCAATTCTCCTGCCCTAACCTATCCAGTGCTGGACTACAGGTAGTGTCCACCTTGACAGTTCTGTCCTTCTTTCAGTTAAATATTAGGTTTTTTGTTGTTGTTGTTGTTTGTTTTTAAAGAAAGAAGAAAAAAGTGGGTGAGGCATGATGGCACATACTCTTAATCCCAGCCTCAGCCTGTCTATCCAGGGAGACTGTCTCAAAACAACCCAGAAAGCAAAGCTCGGCATTTGCATTGTCAGCATGTAAGAGCCGCACAATCGCGTGTTTACATGGTTCCTGTGGTGTTAAGTAAGCTAGTGATTTTGTATTGGGCTGCAATTATGACTGTCCTCAGATCAGCTGCCTGCAGCGCACAGGTTGGACATGCCTGCTAGAGTCAATGAGATTGCAGGGTACAGTAAAATCAAAGTTGGAGTGTAGTTTGTGCTCAAGCTGTGTTCGTATTCACTGTCATGCTCAAGGCATGTGGAACTGCTCCTTGTGTATGGTAGACATTTGCTGATTACTAAACCCCAAAGACTGTACATTTGTTCCTCTCTGCTCTTGGGAATGTTTCACTGGGGAAGCCTAGGAGATGCTAGTGTACATAGTACTTTCCTATGTCACATATGTTTCCCATATGCTGTTTTGAGTAAATGTTCACGTAAGGAAAGGGAAGAAGAATAGCATTTCTTTGACGTAATAAACACTAAATGGTTTTGCAGTTGAGAAGTGAAGTTGCAGAACAAAGTTAAGAAAAACCAGGAGTGCTGCAGTGCCAGCAGTCGAGAAGATTTAGAAGCCAGTTTGGCTGTACAGTGAGTTCTAGAGAGAGAGTCCCAGAGACAGACATAGACACATTCCAGACAGAGCGGAGTGAGCAAACACTCAAGGTACTCAAGTGGATAGTATGTAGCCCACTCATTTGACTTCCAGAGCTCATGGTCTTCAGTGTTATTTTCCACTGTTATATAACAGATGACCCCAAAACTTTGCAAAATCACCATTTTGTTATTTTGCAACATGCCTATGAGTCAGGAATCTCAGAGCGGCTTTGCTGGGTGGCTCAGAGCATCATGTGAGCTGCAGTACATCCATCAGGCAGAACTGCAGTCATCTGAAAGTTTGAGGAACTGGAAAGATCTGCTTCCAAGGTGGCAGACTCATGCTGGCTCTCTGGAGGGGCCAGCTCTCCACATGGACTCCCCAAAGGACAGCTTGAGTGTTCCTATAGTGCAGCAGTGGCTCCCCAGAAAGCAAGAAGGAAGCTAGGAACTAGCCTTGGAGCCAAGGTGCAGGGGCACACGTGTGATTACAGCCTTTGGAGATGGAGGCTGGAGGATCAGGCTAGCCCTTCAGTCATACCAGATCTGTCCCAAAGGAACGAGGCTGAGCAGTTAGTTACATGTCATCACTACAGAATTCTATTGAGTAATATGAGCTCAACATGGGAAGAAATGATATAAGCTTATGAATACCAGAGGGCAGGAATCACTGGGGCTCGTGGTGAAGACTGAGTACCATATTTAGGCCAAGTCACTCATTTCATATCCACATTCAAGTTCTGCAGAACTAGTATTTATTACTTTCACTTAAGACAGACCCTCTAATACAGTTCCCCATGTTGTGGTGACCGAACCATAAAATTATTTTCTTTGTTACTTCATAACTGTAATTTTGTTACTGTTATGACTCATAATGTAAATATTTGTGTTTTCTGTTGGTCTTAGGTAACCCCTGTAAAAGGGTAGTTCCAGTCTCCCCAAAGGGGTCATGACCTGCAGGTTGAGAGCTACTGACTTAACAGATGAAATTCTATAGCTTGCCCAAGATCACATAGCTAAATAGATGATGGAATTCTTAGTTAGGCCTGTCTCATCAGGACCTTGTGTATTTCCATTGTACTGTGCAGCTTTTCAATTAGCAAGTCTCTGGGTGATGTGGTTTCAAGGAAATAAACCATAGGTCATGACCTTAATAAAACCTTGGTATTTTACAGCAGGCCTGATGCCAATGCAGCAGCAAGGATTTCCTATGGTCTCTGTCATGCAGCCCAATATGCAAGGCATGATGGGAATGAATTACAGCTCTCAAATGTCCCAAGGACCCATTGCAATGCAGGTACTTGCTTCTTGGTTGTGTATAAAGTTCTTGTTTGTTGTTGGGCATCTGCTTGTCAAGAGCTTGGTTATGTTTATAAATGTTTACATTTTAATGGAGTTTTGTCTATCTATCTATCTATCTATCTATCTATCTATCTATCTATCTATCTATCTATCTAGTTTTCAAGACAGGGTCTCTATGTAGCCCTGACTGTCCTATGACTCTGTAGACCAGGCTGTCCTCAAACTCACAGAGATCCACCTGCCTCTGCCTCCCAAGTGCTAGAATTAAAGTTGTGCACCACCACTGCCCAGCATTATAGAGTTTTATTATATTTGGGTTCAGGGGATCCACTTTGCCTTAGCCTCCCAGGTAGGTGAAATTATGGGTGTATGCCACAGTGCAGTGCAAACTCAAAGACTCACACATGCAGGTGACTGTCTCAGTTACTTTTCTATTGCTGTGATAAAACACCATGATGAAGGCAACTTATAAAAGAAAGAATTAGTTAGGGGCTTACAGCTTCAGAGGGGGAGTCCACGGCCAGTGTGGTGGGAAGCAGACAGCAGGGGGCCATTTTCATTCAAACTACCATGGTAACCACTCAGAATAAATATTAGTTATTGGAATTAGTAGAATAGACAATGGAGCTATGTGTTCTTTCTTTCTGAAACTATATTTTTATGATTTAAGAAATAAAAGCTGAAGTGGAAAAATCTTGGTAGAGAACTCAGAATTATAAAAAGTGACACCGTAGATTTAAGCAATTTCAGGACTGAAAAATATACTAACCAAAAGAAGAATTCTATGGGTGGTTTAACAGAAGATTAGAAATGACTGAAGAAAGAATCAGTGAGCTGGCTGCATGGGGGTGGCACAGGCCTTTAATCCCAGCACTCAAGAGGCAGAGGCAAGTGGATCTCAGTTAGTTCAAGGCCAGCCTGGTCTACAAAGTGAGTTCCAGGACAACCAGGGTTATGATACAGAGAAACCCTTTCTCAAAAAACCAAAAACTAAGAAGAAGAAGAAGAAAAGAACCAGTGAGCCGGAGAGGTCAGAAGAAGCTCGTTAGAATGAAGAGAAAATAAGAAGAGGGCACGTGAGAGGAGCCGGGGAGCTGGGAAGGAGGCTCATTTAAATGTCTGGTGGGCATGGTGCCCTGCATAAAAATCTAGGCGTAGACAGTGTTGGCAGAGGATCCCCAGAGCAAGCAGCAAACTAGATGTATCAGTGAGCACTGGGTTTGAATGAGAGACCATGCCTCAGTAAATAGGCAGAAGAGCAATTGAGGAGTGTTCTGGGCATCCACCTGGGGCATTCCCATGCAAGCCCACACAGGTATAAGAACGCGCATGTGCAAAATGGAGAAAGAGATGTGTGAGAGTTTGATGATCCAAGAGAAGGCCTAAGACACATTTAGCTGGAGTCCTAGAAAGAAAGGAAAGTAGAATAAATGAGAAGTAAGAGCTGTGACAGCTTCTGAGTTGCTGACGATGCTGATGAATAGAACTAGAAAGCTTACTGAATACACATATGGATGATGTGCACAGGTTGCTCTAAGACTTAGTGTCTGCAGTAGCAGTAGACAACAGCTCAGCATTCAGTGTGGTGTCAGCTGGGTGGTTCTGGTTTGGAGTCTTTGGTGAGGGCAGGATGCTGGTGAGGTTAAGGCATCTACCTCCAAGGGTCCCATCACAAGCTGGCATTGGTACCATCTGTTAGCCTCTGCTCCAAGATGGGCCTCTAAATTCACATGACTTTCTTCAGAGCAAGTGATTGAGGGAACTACAGAAGCTCCAGTGCCTTGTATGGCCTAGCCACATGCAGTCATGTCTCTAGTAAAGGAACTGTTGTGGGACTATGGGCAGGGGCACAGACACCGACAGTAAGAATAAGTAAGTAGAAATCTCACATCTAGTCACATCGTAGAAAAAAAAGAAGACCAGATCAGGAAATTGATAATTAAGGGTCACCAAAATGGCTCAGTAGATAAAGGTGCTTGCTGCTGAAGCCTGATGACCTGAGTTTGACCCTTAGAGTTCATATAAAGATGAAAAGAGAGAACTAACTCCACAAAGTTAGCCTCCAACCTCCCATAAACATCATGGTACATGCATGGATGCGCGCACGCACACACACAGGTTGGGGATAATAAAATAAAGAAGAAATTGACAAGAGAATTGAGAATACTGTAAGGCCAGCTTAATGTTGATCTTTAGAATCCTAGCGAACAGGAAGAGAAGTGAGAGGAGAGAGGCCTTGGGGAAGGTGGCGGGTAGTAGGAGTGATGAGATTAATAGAATTGGGTGGTACTAAGAAGAAAGTGACTGGTGTAGATGAGCTGAAAGGGTGGGAGGGGGAAGCCATGCTTAAAATAAAACAGTTTAGGGAGGGCCGCTGACTTTTACTGGTGGGCTAATGACGGGACAGTAGAGTGAGAAGGAGGACTGGGAGCCTGGGTATGGTTGCCGTGCTGAGGTGAGGAAGTCAAAGACCAGAGACTTGGAACTGAGCACTGAGCGAGTCATCTGTGGAACTGTTGACTTTACCTACAAATTAAAGACTGGCCTGTGGAAGGGGAGGGGAAGGAGGAGGAAGGGGGAGAGGAGGGAGCCTGGGATTTAGCATCCTGAGTTTCACCTGAACAACAAAGCTAGACCCCAGGCTCAATAAAGAAACAGACCAGAGGAAGTTAGGGTTGGTAGACCATGTGGACAGGTGCAGTGGTGAATGGCGAATATGTTACCAAAACCAAGAAACTGTATTCAGGTGTTTTTAGAGAAGAGGAAATGTTTTAAAGGAACAAGTCCTCCCCAGTTCCAAGACAGTAGAAGTGGTGGTCTCCAGTGGGCTTCAAGAGCATCCATGGTTCACATGGGAGCTATCAGGAGAAACTTCTACTCAGGGAAAATTGCTGTTATTGTTACTCTATGTTTAATGTTAGAGTTTGTGAGGAGGTATTGTGCTGAGGGATTCTTATTTCTGCATGCTTGAGCTAAGTTTATATTATTGTATTGGTATACCATTTACTATTGATTAGATCTATGTCATTTTTTGTAAAAGTTTAGGTTATTACAACTTGATATGAATATCAAAATAGTTATCTTTTGTTAGGTTTTATTTATTTTGTGTGTATGAATGTTTGCTTGCCCTTATATATATGTACCATGTGTGTGCCTGGAGCCAGCCACAGTGAAGAGTCCATCCATCCCCTAGAACTGGAGTTACAGGTGGTTCAAGATACCATGTGGTTGTTGGGAATCAAACCCCAGTCCTCTGTAAGAGCAACAAGTGGTCTTAACTTCTGAGCCATCTCTCTACCTCCAAATTTTTATTGTCTTATAAATACTGGGAATCAAGTTCAATTTTACATGTGAAATGACTGCCATATGGCAGGGTCTCACTGATGCTGGGAAAACAAAGACACATACATATGTTATGACACCTTTCCTCAAAGCATGTGGCCTATTGAGCACAGTGGCATGTAACCCTGTGCTACCATGAAGCCTGAAGGAGTTTAGACCAGTGGTGTCCTCTGACACTAGCAGAAATATTCAGCTAATGTTTTTTTTTTTAATCTTCCACTAGAATATATCGTATATCTTACTGGTAAAAATACTGTACAATGATTTTGCAAGATTTTTAATAATTAAAAAGAAAACTCATATATTATTTAATCTGTTGTCTGTTGTTTCTTCTAGGCAGGAATACCGATGGGACCAATGCCAGCAACAGGCATGCCTTTCCTGGGGCAGCCACCATTCCTGGGCATGCGTCCTCCAGGCCCACAGTACACCCCAGACATGCAGAAGCAGTTTGCTGAAGAGCAACAGTAAGGACTCCCAGGATCCAGGGAGAACTGGGTTACCCAGCTGCAGCTGTTCTGTAGATTATCAATGCTCTGTAGTTTGAAGCTGAAAGAGATACATTGTCTTTAGCACACTTTAAAAACGAGTTTGTTTGTTGTTTGATTCTTGAGACCCGACCCTTTAAATACTCTTGTAAGAAGTTTAGAGCCAACTACGTGGTCTGGCACTTACCTGTAAGCCTGCCTCTTGGGAGGCTGGGTAGGAGAAGTGTGAGTTTAAGACTGGAGGCCAATAAAGCAAGAGTCTATCTCAGACAAAACAAAACAAAAGCACAGAATAAAGAGGGATCTGAAATGAAGTGGTTTTCAGCACAGGTTACAAAGTTACCAACAAACTTGGTTGTCTGGCAGGTCCTTGCTCCTAAGAGCATGGCTCTTGTTCCTGGAGATTCTGCCTTCTTTCCCCATGAATTTCCGTGTTTGTTTGATTGGTTTTTGCCTTTTTTGTTATTTTGATTTCTGGAATCAGAGTAACGAAAAAGGCCCAGGGTAGTCTTGATTTGCAGTCTTGGTACCCAGGCCTCCCAAACGCTGGGATTATAGGCTTTTGCTTCTACACCCAACTTCCTCAATTGGTTGTTGTTGCTGCTGCTGCTTGATGGTACAGCATTAGCTGCTAGGCAAGTGATGTACCACAGAGCTACCTTCAGCCTGCGTTTCATTTTCTTATATGCAGAACAAAGTGTGCTTTTATGTTTATCTGTCTCCCTGGTATTCGCTACTGCTCAGTGCACAAGATTGTTTCTTCTACTGCTGAAAGTCTAGGGGTGAAGAAGGGTTCATGTTCTCTGCCAATTAAAAAAATTAAAAGCAGGAAAGAAATAAATACTGAAGATCTGTGGAGTCCCAACAGAGCCATCATACGGTACCTTGGGAGTCGGAGTCCCCTCTTGGGGATCTTTGTCTCATTGACGATGCAATTTGAGAATGAACACAAAGGGAATTTTGAGGACAAAGAACAGATTTAGACAGAAGCTAATGGACAGTTTATTAGAGTTTGAAAGGAAAACTCCAGCGCAGCAAGTGGTAACTCTCCCAGGTGCCTGAAGGGGGAGGGTGGAAAGGGTAAGATGGGGAGGTCAGCCACATGGTGACAGGCAGCCACATGGCAGGGCAAAGGGGCCTTAGGAACGGGCAGAGTGAGGAAGCCCAAAGCATTAGAAGTTTAAGAGCACACTTAGCCTCTGGCCAATATCCAGAAGAAAAAAAAGAACAGAAAGAAGAAAAAGAAATAACTACACTTTTTGGAGTCGGGTTTCAGAAAGGTAGACCCCTCACAGGAACTGCCCCAGTGGGAGGGGGTTCTAGGAAGGAAAGGTGTATGTTATCTTTTTTAATTGATAATTTGAAAAATATTTTAAAATCAAATATAATTACACTACCCCCTTCTCTTTTCACCCTTGAACTCCTCCCATATATTCCTCCCCTTGCTCTCTCTCTCTCTCTCTCTGTCTCTGTCTCTCTCTGTCTCTCTCTCTCTCTCAAATTTGTGGCCTCTCAAGTACAACCTACTTAGCCCATATAATTTTACTTATATGAATATAATTTCAGGGCTGACCATTTGGTTTTGGATAACCAACTGAGGAGTTCTTTCCTAAGGTGAACCTGCCATCCTGGGGTGGTTTCCTAGCCAAGTCCTTTGCCTTGCCAGGTTGGGTTAATCCTTAAGGAAGGAGACAGGGCATGTTTCCACCTAGAGGGGGATTTCTCTCTTTACACTCGAAGCTATCTCAATTGTAGCATGATGTCTGGCAAGCATAGATCCCAGGTTTCATACTCAGTACCCACCACCGGAAAAAAAAAAAAAGAATACTTTCTTTGCCTTGCAAATTAGGTAAGAAATAAAAACATACATGTAAATTAAGTGAATCATTCTGTAGATTTATTTAAAATATTTTAGAGCTAGTATACAGGAGAAACAGCTTGTCATAAGAGAATTACATATAATCAAGAGTGAAGATTATAATTCTAGAAATGCAAGTTGGTATTGCTGAAGCTGATAATAAAAGCTGAATGTAGCCATTACTACTTGACTGACTGTTGATGTGATTGTTTTTTCTTTAGAAAACGATTTGAACAGCAACAAAAGCTCTTAGAGGAAGAAAGGAAAAGACGTCAGTTTGAAGAGCAAAAACAGAAACTCAGACTTTTGAGTAGCGTGAAACCCAAGGTGATGTGTGCACCCCCACACACACACCCTCCAGCACACACGTGTGCCCTGTGCATGCCTCCTCTCACTCAGGCAGCAGCCCAAGCTGAGGCTGCAGTGGATTTTCTTTGTATAATGGTTTACCTAAGTCCTAAAGGGAAGGGCTTTCTTTTTCTATACAGATCGATATGCTTCTGTTGGGGAAAACAGGTATCAGCCACTGTTTTCTCAACTCTCTCTCTCTCTCTCTCTCTCTCTCTCTCTCTCTCTCTCTCTCTCTCTTTAGTCACCATGACAATGTCTTTCTTAGGAAGCATTGATCATAGATGGGAGAGTAGAAAATGTATTTGTCAGGTTTCTCATAGAACATTTAGTGTATTATAGCCCCGTTCCATAGTATTTGAGAATGAACCTTTTCAAGTTTTTATATTCTGTAGAATGTCTTTTTATGCCTTTATTTTATATACTTGTTGGTGTCTTTCTGACATGAAAAATTATCAGAAGTATGTAGTAAGAATCTTGGAACTAAAGCCATTCCTGTATCCTTGTACTTGAGAGTCAAAAGCAGGAGGATGACCATGAGTTTGAAGCCAGTCTGGGCTATACAGTGAACTCTAAAACCTTGTCTCAAAAACAAAAAAGGCAAAAAGGACATCAGAAATAGGTCTGTGTGTGTTAGTTTGGGAGGGGAAGATGGTGGGAGACAAGGGAAAAACTAAACACAGGCTTCCTGTCTTGCAGAGCGGAGAGAAGAACAGAGACCACGCTTTGGAAGCCATAAAAGGGAACTTAGATGGATTTTCCAGAGATGCTAAGATGCACCCCACTCCAGTATCACACCCCAAGAAACCAGGTAGTTTTCATTGTAAGAAACACGAAAATATTCTTTCCTTGGAAGTTGGTTGATCATCTCCCCATGTTCCATTGGCCTCTGTGTGCCTTCAAGCTAAATTCAGATTTGAACATTTTAAAATGTAAGGGATCTGACCCAGTTAACAGCTAAGCTGGAGGTTCAAATCCTTAGTCCTCTGCTTAGACATCACTTTAATAACTTCCCAGGAAATTTGTACAGCAAATATACTGACGTCTTTTGTACCAGCATGATGGTGCACACCTTTAATCCCAGCATTCGTGAGGTAGAAGTAGGAGGATCTCTGAATCTGAGACCAGCCTGGTCTGCTGGGAGAGATCCTGACCAAAAAAAGAAAGAAAGAAAGAAAAAGGAAAGTCTGTGGACTCAAAGAAAAGTAGTGAATTAACAATCTATCTTCATTATTATGAAATGTGTTCTCTTGTGAGCTAGGTCAAATTTCATTGTTTATGTGACAAGATTTAGAAATTCTCAAAACACCCATTTTAAAATAGTCATGGCTACACTATCCCTCAGGGAAGTTCATCTTCTTCAGTAAACTTCTTTGTAGTTTTTTTTTGTTGTTGTTGTTGTTTTTTTCCAGACAGGGTTTCTCTGTAGCTTTGGAGCCTGTCCTGGAACTAGCTCTTGTAGACCAGGCTGGTCTCAAACTCACATAGATCCGCCTGCCTCTGCCTCCCGAGTGCTGGGATTAAAGGCGTGCGCCACCACCGCCCGGCTTGTAGTTTTTAATCATGAGGTAATCAAATTAAATTGCCTTTTAGAGAAAGAAGCAGGGTAAAGAGATTTTTGTTATCATTTTGAACACTTAGCAGTTGAAATTGTCCACAAAATGTTTTCTTGTCTCTTTGAAATTAAATATTTTGACATTTTGTTATCAGCTCCTTTCAATAATATACCATTAATAAACCATTTTCATAAATCATTCTTTAAATCAAAAGGTACTAACTATATTTTGCTAGAAAATATTATATCAATAAATTTTATTTTAAATCCTTGTATTTAGTATCTCTTATAAGTTAATATCAGGAGAAAACAATATTGATGCTGTTATCAATTCTTTTTTTAAGTATTTATTTTTATTTATGTGTATGTGTTGGTACCCACCAACGCCCTCAGATCCTCTGACCTGGAGTTACAGACTGTTGTGAAACTGATATGGGTGCCAGGAACTGCACTCGGGTCCTCTGGAAGAGTGATAAGTGCTTTTAAACACTGAGCCATCTCTTCAGCCTGTTACGAATTCTTGATTTTCTGGCTCAGCTTTGACTCTGTCCTTTTAATTTTACTGATTAGATTATGTGCCTTGATTCCTATTACCAAAATCAAGTCCAAATTAAAATATACACTAAAATTGGGGGGAGAATAGATACTATCAACCATTTTGAGATAAGGAGAAGTATATCTAAAACTGAAAATTGTCAGCCATACAAGCTAGTGATGAAGTGATCTGATGGGGGAGAGTCTTCTGGCTTGTGTTAATTTCATTGGTTAAATAAAGAGGCTGCCTTGGCCCTTTAATAAAACAGAAAATTAGGTAGGCGGAGTAAACAGAACAGAATGCTGGGAGAAAGAAGCCGAGTGAGGGAGTCGCCATGGTTCTCCCACTCCAGACAGACGCAGGTTAAGATCTTCCCTGGTAAGCCACCTCGTGGGCTACACAGATTATTAGAAATGGGCTAGATCAATATGTAAGAGCTAGCCAATAAGAGACTGGAACTAATGGGCCAAGCAGTATTTAAAAGAGTACAATTTCCGTGTAATTATTTCGGGGCATAAGCCAGCCATGCGGGCAGCCGGGTGGCAGGAACATAGCCTGCTCCTCCTATTTTAACAGTGATCCAGGCAGTGTGGTGGTACATCCCTAAAATCTTAACACCCAGAGGCTAACATAGGGAGTTGTGAGTTTGAGGTTAGCCTAGAGTGCATACATAGCAAGTTCTAGGCCAACACAAGCTACATAACTGAGCCTGTCGGCATACAAACATTGAAAGTTAAGACTAAAACTGTACCTGGCACCAAACTTAGAAAAACTAGATACCGGGCGGTGGTGGCGCACGCCTTTAATCCCAGCACTTGGGAGGCAGAGGCAGGCGGATCTCTGTGAGTTCGAGGCAAGCCTGGTCTACAAGAG
>NC_022014.1:15046539-15062764 GCF_000317375.1 Microtus ochrogaster | reverse complement strand
AAAAGAAAAGAAAAGAAAAACTAGAGAGCAGTGGCCATTGTTAGGTCCGACATTGTGTTCACACCAAGTTCCCTTGTCAGCACAGATCTGTGGGCAGCAGTTAGCAGCAAGGGAGACATGTTAAGTAATCAATTGTGTTGTTCAGATGTTGTTCATATTTATATATTTGTTTGTTTAGTAAGATTGTCTAGGCCAAATATAGTGTTGTATGCCTTTAAACCTAGCACTTGCGAAGCAGAAGCAGACGGATCTCTGTGAATTTGAGGCCAGCCTGGTCTACAGAGCGAGTTCCAGGACAGCCAGGACTTAGTTGAGAGACTCTGTCTCATAAAACAAACAAATAGACATACAAAAGAAGTATTATCAGACAGACCTCTTGGATTTCAGAAGTAATTATCACTTTGATACATATTTAGTATTACCCAATAAAATGAAAGAAGAAAATATAATTTTGTCTGTTTTTTCGCCAAGTATAAAATAGCTCTAGAACTTATTTTTAGAACAAAACAGACATCAACGTGTTCCATGAGCACTGTGGTTCCATTTGACTGTGTTTCTTACTCCCTTCCACTGTTCCCATTTCAGTATGTTCTGAGGGTTGTGTTACATCTGGATTTCTTTCTCTTTGGTTTTCATTCCTGTGTGTTTCATTGCCATTTTCCATTTTGCAGATTGTCCCACATCATCTCATTCTACCAAAACTGTCTCCCCATCACCTGCCTTTCTTGACGAAGACGAATTCAGTGACTTTATGCAGGGGCCTGTTGAGGTGTCTGCTTGTGGGCCCTCTCCCATGGCCCGGCCCTTTCAGTCTTTCCCTCCCACCACCCCACTCGGCCAGGTGCACACACAGAAGGCTGGAGCACAGCCTCTCCCTCCAGGTCAGGTTCCAGTGTCTTTTGCCTTACATGGTGGCCCTGGGCAAATCCCTTGTTTCTCTACTGCTTCAGCTTCACCCAGTGTGCAGAAAGCAGGTAACTCCAGTGTTATTATCCGAGTGTTAAGATATTCTAGGATGATTTATTTCTCTTACATATGTAGAATTATACAGTGCTGTTGGCAAAGAAATGCATATATATATATATATATATATATATGTTATGAATATGATCAACAGCCACCAATGCAAGGCTAGATTAAGTTTTTACATCTTCATTTGCCAGAAAATGAAGGTTTCATTTGAAACCTTTTGCTGCTATGTTAGAAACAGGTGAAACCAGCGCAAAACGTTAACAGCAAACTGACCTCCTAAAATTATGCTTTTGTTTGGGGGGAAAAATCACTGATATCATGTCATAATAATGCCCTAGGGAGAACTCGGTTAAAAAGTAATTGTTCAGGACCAATGAGATGGCTCATTGGGTAAAGTACTTGCTACCAAGTCTGATGACCTGCATTTATCCCCAGAGCTCACACTCTGGAAGGAGAGAAGGGACTCCCAGAGGTGTCTGCTCACTTTCATACACGCACCAACATACACACACAAAGCAATAAATGTAAAGTAATTCTTCTCAAGTGTGATCTCTCTAGCCAGCTATGATATACACATCTGTAATCCATTCCGTGAGATATAGAGGCAGAAAAATCAAGAGTTCAAGGTCATTTGCTATATAGTTCAAGGCGGTCTGGGCAAATGAGATCTTGTTTGAGAGAGAGAGAGAGAGAGAGAGAGAGAGAGAGAGAGAGAGAGAGAGAGAGAGAGAGAGGAAATGAGAATAGATTCCATCTAATGTGGACATGGTGACCCATGTCTGTAATCCCAGCACCTGGCAGATAGAGGCTGCAGGACCTGCTCAGGCTTGAGGCCAGCCTGCTACAGTGACATGTTTTGTCCTTGGACAAGTCTTTACACATTTCTTTATTTCCATTTTTATCATTTGTGAAATTATGGGGTAGGCACAGTCTATGTCGAGACAGAGTGTGCTGGGAAAGGTCTTGGGAGACCTGGACTTAATCTATAAGATTGTCATTTGACAGATGTGGAAACAGGCCAGACAGGGGTCTCCCACTAGTTAGGAGTGTCTGTGTCTGATGACTTGCCCAGTGCACATTCCCAATTCGTGATTCTACCTACTCTGGCATGCAATCCCTGAGAACCAGAGTAGGGTAATTATTTTAAGTCTCCCGAAACATCTGAAGCCTCTCAAACCCTACACTAATGGGTAACAGTTGAATTATTATGAAATTTCATCTCTGTGGGAGTTCTTCCCTGAGGGTGGGAGGGATGATGAGAAGATTGGAATATGAAAGTAATATACAAGTAACCCTTCATGCTGTTTGTTTAGGCCCTTCCTTGGAAGAGAAGCTCCTAGTATCTTGTGATATAAGTACATCTGGGCAGGAACAAATTAAATTAAACACTCCTGAAGTTGGGCACAAAGCCGTAGTCCCAGGTTCCAGTAAGAGCGGTCCCGGTTTAATGGCCCGTAATGGGGGTGCTGTAGATGGATGTGTAAGTGGTCCCACCACTGCAGAGGCAGAAAAGACTTCAGACCAAAACCTATCCAGTGGAGAGAGTGGTGAGCTCCTGCTACATTCTGCACAAATTTTGTTTAACCACCTGCTGCTCCGCTGCTAACACTTTCAGCGTTAATCTTAAAATGGATACTGCTTGATTGTGCTAATTCAAATTTTGCTTACGAAATATTTATGCAATCTTTTCTCCAATTAACCCCTAAGATTTTGCTCTGAATTCTTTGAGTGCACTGAATTACTTCTTTTCAAATGGTTTTGATAACCCTGTTCATAATCAGAGCCTCCTGGTCTAAATTCCCTCTCGTTCTACAACAGCTCCCTTTGATTCCCCTTGCACTTTCTGGTTTTCCATAAAAAAAACAGAAAGTTTAGCTGTAACTAGAAAAGTCACCAATGAGAATGCAGTTTTTCTCTTTGAACTAAACTGTATGTGCAGCTGCCGGAAAGATCCAGATTTGCACACTCAAGGCCCTGGGTTTGAGCCCACAGCACGGGAGAATGACAAGCGGGTCTTCGGGCTGCAGTCGGATGCTCACTCAGCACCTACATGGCCCTGGATCCTGTTCCCAAAACACAAAAGCTAAATCCAGATTTTAACTGTAGAGATGAATCGGAATGTGGGCAGCCCTGGAGACAGACCCCAGGAGGATATTTTACACATGGAATTTTAAGCCACTGTCTATTGTGTTTTTTCCTTAACCCATTGTCAAACACATTAAATGGTGCATGCCTCCTGTGACTCAGATTATTGATTTGGTGCCTGTACTCTCTCTTTATATTTTAATACATAGACACTATTACCAGAGTTGTTGGAAACCAAGCACTTTTATTATATTGGTGACTTTTTTCTAGTGACTCCAACCAGCGCTCCTCTTTGTAAAAAGGAGTGGCCTTTCTCTTCTCCAGAGCAGATGTGCATTAACCATCCTTCCCTTCTAGGTGTGGGTGTGTTTCCCTCTCAGGATCCTGCCCAGCCCAGGATGCCTCCTTGGATTTACAATGAGAGTCTGGTTCCAGGTAAAGTAAAGCTTCCCTGCCCAGCATTCCCCTCTGGATATTTTACTTTAAATATTATAGAAGTATTTCTAAATATTTACTGTCATGGTTATAAAATATGCAGAAGGAATTGTTACAGTTTTTTTCTGCAGGAGGATAGAAAACTAAATAAAACCTCATGTTTAAGACTGTTTTATAGGGGGCTGGAGAGATGGCTCAGAGGTTAAAGAGCATTGCTTGCTCTTCCAAAGGTCCTGAGTTCAATTCCCAGCAACCACATGGTGGCTCACAACCATCTGTAATGAGATCTGCTGTCCTCTTCTGGCCTGCAGGCATACACACAGAATATTGTATACATAATAAATAAATAAATAAATATTTAAAAAAAGACTGTTTTATAGGCAGGGCATGGTGATGCATGCCTTTACTCTCAGCACTTAGGCAGAGGCAGGTAGCTGTCTATGAGTTCCAGGGCAGCCAGGGCTACACAGTGAGACCTTGTATTTAAAAAAAAAAAAAAAAAAAGACTAGGGGGCTGGAGAGATGGCTCAGAGGTTAAGAGCATTGCCTGCTCTTCCAAAGGTCCTGAGTTCAATTCCCAGCAACCACATGGTGGCTCACAACCATCTGTAATGAGATCTGGTGCCCTCTTCTGGCTTTCAGGCATACATGCATAGAGAATATTGTATACATAATAAATAAATATTAAAAAAAGAATATCTCTGTTGTGTATGCATATTTTTTAAAAAAGACTACTTTATTGAGAGTAGCAAGATGGCTCTTGAGGCAAAGGCCAAGCAATTAGAGTTACTGTGTTTTAAATGATGATATTATCAGATATTTGTTTCAAAGATTATTAATAACCTATCATGAATCACAGTATTGAGGCTGAAGAGATGGCTTAGTGGTTAAGAGTATAGCTGCTCTTCCAGAAGACTTGGGTTCAAGTCCCAGCACCCACATAATGATTTACAACTACATTTCAGTTCCAGAGCATCAGACACCCTCTTATGGCTTTTGCGGTCACAAGGTATACATGTAGTGCACAGATCTATGTGTAGGCAAAACACCCATACACATAAAAGCTGAAAAATGTCTTTTTTAAAAAATCACACTAATATGTTTAATACTTTCTCAATTCATAAAGATTTTAAATACTCTTTCTGATTGTCCTATAAAACTATATGAAATGCAAGATTGAGTATCATCATTTTCTACATTGGAAAGTGGTTTCTTTTTTATGTGTAGTATCAGTGCTGAGCTGAGGAAATGATAAGATGGATTGTGTGGTAGTCCTTGGTGGGTAGCAGATGATGGTACAGCGATCAATAGGCACAGAAACAATGGTCCTTCCAGCAGCAGGTGTCAAGGTTAGCAAGTCACAGCTGCTTGGTTTGCTGCTCGGCGCCTTGCAAGCTGGAGGTAATGTCCACTAGCTCATCAGTGCTCAAGGTTGGTACAGACAAAAGTTGTTCTACCCTTGAGTAAATCAACCTCGATGTAAGATCTCTACAGAAGAATTTATTTCTTGGAGAAATTAGTAATGTCTTCTTTTTATTGTAATCATACAACCACAAATCAAAGGCTAGATGACCTCTCAAACCATGGGAGACTCTATCTACCCATTTTGAATCTCTCCCCTTTCCTCACTTCAAATCTACAGAAACTAGATCTTAGATTTTAGTTCTGTCCATTTCTGATAGTTTATCTTCTCCCTCATTCTTCATACACAAGCATGCATCCCCTTTCCTAGTCAAGTCTGTGGAGGTCAGAGGACAACTTGTAGGAGTCAGTCCTCTCCTTCCACCTTACGGGTCCCAAGGATTGAACTCAGGTCATCAGCCTTGGGAGCAGGTGCCTTTCCCCCACTGAGCCAGATCCCAGCTAAATTAAAGCAGTTAACTTAAGGTCATTCTTTTGTACCTATGATGGCAGCAACAAGTCATTTTCCTGCAATGCTTTTGCATTTGTCATCTGCTCTTTCTCTTAACAGATACTTATAAGAAAATTTTAGAGACTACAATGACTCCAACTGGAATAGATACTGCTAAACTTTATCCCATTCTGATGTCATCTGGACTTCCCAGGGAAACACTTGGGCAGATATGGGCCTTAGCCAATCGGACTACACCCGGCAAACTTACTAAGGAAGAGCTTTATACTGTTCTCGCCATGGTAGCAGTAACACAGGTAGACTTCGCGTCCTACGTTAGAACAAGTGTGTTACTACAAATTGAAAGAGCGTGAGCCCCCTTTTCACTACCACCTTGTAGGTAGTGATCTCTTTGTCCATTAAAATGTAGATCATTTGTGATAAGATGCTTCAAAAATTTACTGTCCGTATAATGCACATCTTAGCGAGTTATCCTTTTGTTTGAAAGTAATTGATGACGTCAGTTTCTGCCCTTGTTTAGAATTTCTTAAAGTATACTTAGCCTGGTAACAACTTCTGTTTTATTTTGGAATTAGTTTAAGTTACTTGATTTTAGCATAATGGCCAAGCTTACCAGACAGAATATGTCACAGTTGATGTGTGCTGGCCATGTCTAAGTATTAGCATTGGATTTTTTGTTTGTGTGTTTGTTTTTGTTTTTCAAGACAGGTTCAAGTGCTGGGATGAAAGGTGTGCACCACCACCAGCAGCTAGCAGCGGATTCTTAAGTGAGGAAAGTTTGGGTGAAATAAACAGGTCCACATTCATGTTTGCTGTGTGAAAGGATGGCTGCATATATCTGCATTTTTAGAAGTACAAGTCAGGCCGGGCAGTGGTGGCGCACGCCTTTAATCACAGCACTCGGGAGGCAGAGGCAGGTGGATCTCAGTGAGTTCGAGGCCAGCCTGGTCTATCAAGTGAGTTCCAGGACAGCCCCCGAAGCTACAGAGAGAGCCTGTCTCAAAAAACAAAACAAACAACAATAACAAGAAAGTCTAGGGCAGTAGTGGGTCCTGCTGCACTGCCCCTTTCACTCTTCTCCTGGTGTCAGGTTCATGTTCTTGAGGAATCAGAGTGAAGCAACAGGAGAGCCATGTGTAGGTCTCTCGTGCACAGACTATGAGTATGATCTGCAGTCAACTAAAATGTTTTCATTTCCTGCTGTTCCCTGTAGAGGGGTGTTCCTGCCATGAGCCCTGATGCTTTGAACCAGTTCCCAGCAGCTCCCATTCCTACCTTAAGCGGCTTTCCTATGGCTCTGCCTACCCCAGTGAGCCAGCCGACTGCGATGCCCTCTGTCCCTGCAGGCTCCATGCCCCTCAGCCTTGGACAGCCCATCATGGGCATTAACCTTGTTGGACCAGTGGGTGGAGCTGCAGCACCAGCTTCCAGTGGCTTCATGCCAGCCTACCCCTCAAACCAGGTAAGTGGAGAAGCTATGTGTCTGCCAGATCATTCCTAGAAGTACACGTAAGCAGCTTTCCTTCCAGAGGCTCAGTTGCTGGGCTATAGTGGGCACATGATGTGAAAATTAAGCAGTGTGCCACAGAGGTGTGGCTCATCAATGACCTCTCACCTAGGATGCTCAGGAACCTAAATTTGACCCCGGCTCTGCAAGAAATAAAATCATTTTTATTTTTTTTTTTTGAGGTTGAATATTTATTTAGGGGGTTATGAAGGGGGAAGGGAGGAGGGGCAGAGAGAGAGAGAGAGGAGAAAGAGACAGAGAAGGGGGAAGTGGAGAAGTAGGGAGAGAGGCAGAAGCAAAGCTGCCTCTCTGAGAGGAAGATGGAAAAGATATAAAATCATTTTTAAATATTAAGATAATACAAAATTTGTTTATTTTTGTTTGTTTTTAATTATTTTTAAATACACAGAATATTTATTTGTTGAGAAGATATTTGCTACAATGGAAAGCAGTTAAGGAAGATGTGATACTAACCTCTGACCTTCTGTACATTCATGCACATGCATGTGTGTGCGTGTACACACACATACAGAGAGAAAGAGGGAGATTTAAGGCCAGACGTAGTTGTACACCTTTGATTTCAGCTCTCAGGAGGCAGAGGCAGTAGATCTATCTATTGATGGAGGAAGGTCATTGGTTAATTAAATAAAGAAGCTGCTTGCCCTGATAGGTTAAAACATAGGTGGGAGGAATAAACAGAACAGAACTCTGGGAGGAAGAGGAAGTGAGCTCAGAGACTCGACAGCTCTCCTCTCGGGGGCAGACGCCTCAGAGAGACACGATGCTCCACTCTTGCGGGCAGAGGCGAGAGCTCTGCTCTCTGAGGCACATGCAATGAAGCTCCAACCCAGGATGGACGTAGGCTAGAATCTCCCTGGTAAGCCACCTTGTGGGCTACAGCAGATTATTAGAGATGGGCTAGTCCAGGTGCGAGAGTTAGCCTAGAAGAGGCTAGATAGAAATGGCCAAGCAGTGATTAAATGAATACAGTGTCCGTGTAATTATTTCGGGGCATAAGCTACACAGGCAGCCGGGGTGCTGGGGACGCAGCCCCGCCGCTCCTATTTCAACAATCTATGTGTCTGAGGTCATCCTAGTTTACATAGAGAGTTCCAGGCCAGCCAGAACTGCATGTTGTCTTAGTTAGGGTTTCTATTGCTACGATGAAACACCATGACCAAAAGCAAGTTGGGGGGAAAAAAGGGGGTTTATATGGCTTACATTTCCATATTGCTGTTCCTTATTGAAAGAAGCCAGGACAGGAACTCAAATAGGGCATGACCCTGGAGGCAGGAACTGATGCAGAGGCCATGGAGGGGTGCTGCTTACTGGCTTGCTCAGCCTATTTTCTTATAGAACCCAGGACCGACAACCCAGGGAGGGCATCACCCATCATGGATTGGGCTCTCCCCCATTGATTACTAATTGAGAAAATGCCGTATGGCTGGATCTCATGGAGGCATTCCCTCAACTGAGGCTCCTTCCTCTCTGATGACTCCAGCTTGTGTCACGTTGACACACAAAGCCAGCCACCCAGTAAACATAGTGAGATTCTGTCTCAAAAAGAAAAAAGATTTAAAAATTTCACTTCTCAAATTAGAAAACCAATGTTTTTAATGTGAAAATATTTAATGTCAATGGTCAGTGAACATGGAAGAAAGAGTGTCTAACCCTGCACCCTGCAGGTAGGTCTGTTGGCACAATTGTTTGAAAACATGCCCATGTCTTCAGAGATGGTAACTGATGTTAGCAGAGATGGACAGAATGTCAGCAGTAACACTGCTTGTTAGAATAGAATGTACTGCTCATCATGAAGAAAATGCTCAGTGGATTTCCGTTTCTCCATACAGTCGATGACAATCATTAAAATTAACAAAATAGATGTGCATTTATGGCATGGAAGGATGAGCCTGTTGTGTAATTACATTTTTAAAGTACCGAACAGTGTAGTGTGAGCTTATTCCATAAGGCAAATGGGCCATGAACAGTCTGCTGCTGCTCTGGCGTTAGCCTAGGAGCCAGTGTTTGCTTTATGCATGTATATGACTGTCATGAGGGACTCATGTGTGTCTGTTCACAAACATTTCTGTCGGCAACCCGACAAATGTAATCCAAGTACTTTAAAAATATTTAGAGGTTAGCTATTTAGGCCAGTCTCTTTACATTTGTGCTAGAGAAGACCTTAAAATACGAAACAGAATTCTTGCCTTAAGCACTGTCGTTGTTATATCTCAATTATGTTCTTGCCTGGAGCTATATATCTCAGTGGTAGAGCGCTTGCCTCATGCACACAAGATCCCGCGTTCACCTCCAGCACAGTGCATGTGCATACACACATGCACCCCATTATGAAATTAGGCAGTTGTAACTAAATTGAGCAATTAAATGATAGTCTTTGAGATTGCTGCTTAGAGAAGAGTTATTTGTTTTGACAATCTCATGTTCCTTTCTGTGCTGGCTAGTCTTATGTCAATGTGACATAAACTAGATTAATCTGAAATGTCCTAATTGGGAAAATGCTTCTGTAAGATCTAGCTACAGGTCATTTTCATAATTAGTGGTTGATGAGGGAGGGCTCAGCCTATTGTGGGTGGTGCCATCCCTGGCCTGGTGATCCTGGTTTCTATAAGACAGCAGACTGAGCAAACCATAATGAGCAAACCAGTAAGCAGCACCCATTCCATTGTCTCTGCATCAGCTCCTGCTTTCAGGTTCCTGCCTTCTTTGAAGGTGGGATTTTTTTTTTTCAAGACAGGGTTTCTCTGTGTAACAGTCCTGGCTGTCCTGGAACTCCCCTTGTAAGCCAGGCTGGCCTCAAACTCACAGAGATCAGCCTGCCTCTGCCTCCCAAGTGCTGGGATTAACAGTATGCACCATCACTGCCTGGCCCTGTTTGAGTTCTTGTCCTGACTCCCTTCAGTGGTGAACAGTGATGTGGAAGTGTAAGCCGAATAAATCCTCTCCTCTCCAGGTTATTTTGGTCACGGTGTTTCATTACAGCAGTAGACAAGCTGATACCAGGGTAGGAGAGTATTGCTGTGACAGATCTGACCATGTTGTTTTGGGGAGGACTATGGAAGGTCTTTGGGACTTTGGGCTAGAAAAGCAATTGAGGGTTGAGAGCTCAGTGAACTCTTGTGTAGGAGCTCAGGAGATGGGAGTGTTGGGAGCAGTGTAGATGATGGAGGCCTGGCTTGTAGGTTTCAGAGGAAAGTGAAGACTCTGATGGGCCTTTTGTTGTGAAGAGTCTTCAGCTGGAGCTAAAGAATCAGCTGTGATTGAAGAAGCATCATTGAGGTGAAGTTCTCTGGGAAGTGTTTCCAGGGAGTCAGCACACAGAAGCTGGGATACAGACATGGCCAAGGTTGTACCTTGTGCTTGCAGCTGATCTGGTTTTGAAGGTGTAAGGGGGTCATGGAGAACAGCTGAGGCTTGGCACTATGTGGTAGGGCTGGAGTCCCTGAAAAGAGAGCCCTGGAGAGGCTGACTGGTGAAAGTGCAGCCCACTTGCAACAAAGTGCCTCAGCAGTTTTGGGGATGCCAGTGCTATGGGATGACCACCAAGAACAGCAGCAGCAATGGAGTGGAACCAGCCTGAACCTAGAAGACAAGCTGTGTGTGCTGCAGGAGGTGGAGCCCCTTAAATCCCAGATAATTGGACATTGAGTTATTTACACTGTTGAAGTTTGGCTTTGCTTGGTTCAGATTGTAACTATGCCCTAGTTCTTCTCTCTTTAAGTGAGAAAGTATTTCATTTATATTTGATTTTACAGGAGTCCCACAGTTGTAGTAAAGAGGCCGCTTATTCATTTCCTGGATGCACAGACTCCCAAAATAACCAAACAGAAACTGTATTAATTAAATCACTGCTTGACCTATTAGCTCTAGCTTCTTATTGGCTAACTCTTGCATATTAATTTAACCCATCTCCATTAACCTGTGTATTGCCACATGGCAGTGGCTTACCGGCAAAGTTTCGGCATATCTGTCTCTGGCGGCAACTCCATGGCTTCCCCTAAACTCCGCCTTCCTCCCAGCATTCAGTTTAGTTTCTTACCGCCCCCCCCCCAGCTCTGCTCTACCCTATCACAGGCTAAAAACAGCTTCTTTATTAACCAATGTATTCACAGCATACAGAGAGAAATCCCACATCATACAGTAGACAGGCTTTGGATTTAAAAAAAAAAAAAGACTTGGCTGTTTAAAAGAGACTGAATTTTTAAAGACTCTGGGACTTTTAAATTTTGGATTGTTTATATTGTAATGTTGGTAGTAATGTGTGATCTTGAGGCAAAATAAGAAAGAAAAGGCTGTAGTTTGGCAGTGATGTGTTTGTGTGTCAAGGTAGCAAGGACTCAATTGTGCTGTCTAGGTTTACATCAACCTGACACAAGCTAGAATTATCTGAAAGAGGGAACCTCAATTGAGAAAACACCTCTGTAAAACCTGGTTAAAGGACACTGATGTGGGAGGGCCCAGTCCATTGTGGGTGGTGACATCCCTGGGCTGGTGGTCCTGGGTTCTATAAGAAAGCAGTCTAAGCAGGCCGTGATGAATAAGCCAGTAAGCAGCATTCCTCCATGGTCTCTGCATCAGCTCCTACCTCCAGGTTCCTGACCTGCTTGAGTTCCTATCCTGACTTCCTCAGTGATGGACAGTGATATGTGAAAGTGTAAGCCAGATAAACTCTTTCCTCCCTAAGTTGCTTTGGTCATGGTGTTTCATCTCTGCACTAGTCACTCTAACTCTAAGACACTTTCTAAATCTAGGTGGGAAAGACAGAAGAAGATGACTTCCAAGATTTTCAAGATGCTTCCAAATCAGGATCCCTTGATGATTCTTTCACTGACTTCCAAGAGGTGCCTGCGTCCTCAAAAACAAGTAATTCCCAGCTCGGAAACAGGTAGAAATGAGTTGAATATATTTAACATTGCATTTTATCATTAGGGAAAGGACATCCATGGCATAAGAAGCCTGAAAACAAATGCCCTGTCCAAAGAGCAGTTACCTACTGTTTCTCTCATGGCCCTGGGCCATCCTCTGCCTTTGTACTGTTAGTCTCTGCTGCAGCTCTCTGTGTCCACTTGAACTTTGATGTAACAAGTCTTTCTCTATCCCGCCAGCCAGCTCCCAAATCATGACATGGAGACTCCTTATTAATTATGAAAACTCAGCCAATAGCTTAGGCTTGTTTTTAACTACTTCTTAGAACTTAAATTAACCCAAATCTTTTAATCTACATTATAAATGTTACCTTTGTTTTGTAATGTCAGTGTTGCTTGGCGTGGGGCTTGGCATCTCCTCACAACTCTACCCTTCTTCCCAGCTTCCTCTGTGCCTGGAAATCTGCCTAGCTATTGTCTGTTTTGCTCTTTATTAAACCAGTCACAGTGACATATCTGCACACAGTGTAAAGGAATATTCCACAACACTTTGGCTCCTCCCCTTCCTTCCAGTGTATATATGCTTGTCATATTTGTTTTTAAGCCTGATTTGTGGGGCTGGGTATTGTGATGCACCACTTTAAGGGAGGCAGAGGCAGGTGGATCTTTGTGAGTTCAAGGCCAACCTGGTCTACTTAGTGAGTTTCAGAACAGCCAGGGTTACATAGAGATACCATGTCTTAAAAGGAGGAAAGAAAGAGGCAGGGGAGGCAAGAGGGAAAAAGGAAGGGAGGGAAAGAAGGAGAAAGGGAGTGAGAAAGAAAGAAGAAAGGAAGGAAGCAAGCAAGCAAGGAAAAAACCACAGCAAACCTAACTTGTGTCAGCTGACTGCCTGTGCCACAATGGCTTTGGGTCCTTTTATTAGATCTAGTCTTCAACTATTGAAAAAAAGGTTGAAGCAGGAACATGTAATTTTGTACTTTTTTACAAGTATGATGTACTCCTGATTTTACACAAAATTCATAATTCAGGACTGTGGATTTTAATTATTCATGTATAATTTTTTTTCATCAGTGGCTTTTGACCTCCAGACTTGTTTGTTTGCATACAGATACACAAACATTTCACTTAGATTTTCCCCTAGTGCAGTGGTTCTCAATCTTCCCAATGCTATAGCCCTTTAATATAGTTCCTTATGTTGTGGGGACCCCAACCATAAAATTATGTTTGTTGATACTTCATAACTGTAATTTTGCTACTGTTATGAATTGTAATGTAAGTATCTGTTTTCTAGTGATCTTAGGTAACCCCTGTGAAAGGATTGCTAGCTCCCCCAAAGGTGTTGCTACCCACAAGTTGAGAACCATTGCTCTAGAGATGGCCATTGGTTCAGTCAGTATTTGTCCTTTCCTCCCATGCTCTCTCTGTTGAGATGGGAGAGCAGGCAGAGTACACAGAGGATGGTTTCTGTGGGACAACACATCTGTGCTTCTCTTGTGTTCCTGTTTATATAGTCAGTGCCATCACTTCCATTGTAACTCCCTGCAAACCCTAGAACTAAAGATAGGCAGGACAGAGGATTTTCAGATCATGAACAGAAATTATCCTTCTGAGTATAAGAATATCTCGTACAAACTGAGCAGAGGTGGTGCACGCCTTTAATCCCAGCACTTAAGAGACAGAGGCAGGCGGATCTCTGTGAGTTTCAGGACAGTCTGGTCTACACAGAGAAACCCTGCCTCAAAAAAACAAAAAAGAGGGCTGGAGAGATGGCTCAGTGGTTAAGAGCATTGCCTGCTCTTCCAAAGGTCCTGAGTTCAATTCCCAGCAACCACATGGTGGCTCACAACCATCTGGAATGAGGTCTGGTGCCCTCTTGTGGACATACACACAGACAGAATATTGTATACATAATAAATAAATAAATATTTTAAAAAAAAAACAAAACAAAACAAAAAAGAATTCATCATACACAGTTGGACATGGATCTCACACTTCAATCCCAACACTTAGGATGCTAAGGAGGAGATGTACCATGAATAAGAAGCCAGTCTGGGCTACAGCATGAGACCCTGTCTCCAAAAACAGCAGAAACATATGTTAATATGTGTACCAAATATATGTAAGCAACATGTAGTGTCTAGTACTGTAATGCCAGCATGTACATCACACATCTCCTAGACAAGCATTACATTGCCTGTCTGTCTACCCAGATCTCTCCCTTCAAACAAAATTTACACATTACAATCTGGGCATTCCTATCTGAAGGACTCAGACAAGACATCTCAAATTCACTGCATAGAATTCCTGGAGCAATGACCCTTCTCTCCTTCCTTCATTTCCTCACTAGCACCAGTTCTTTACAGATTACTGTGAGTTCAGACCCCAGTGGTTGAGGAAAAGATACAGTCAGTCACTACCCAAGTTAGAATAAAAACCAAATGCACTTCCAGCCCGTGTGTGCTCTCCAAACCCTCGTGATCAAGAGTAAAGTCTCCTTGCCCAGAATCTTGGGTTGGAATGATGGTCTCTTATTTCTAACATCTGTCTTAGCCATATGGAAGTAGAGTCTCTGGGCAGGGGAGACAAAACATGCTCTCTGATGACCAGGTTCTCAGTCTTGCCTTCCAGTGGGATGCAGATTCTTATATTTTAAAACAATGTGGCCCTCTCACTTGAGTATTTCCCTTAAGAAACAGAAATGACTGTTTTCATGCATAAAACTGATAATAACTGCTATATATAACTTGCATAAACACTCTGATGGTAATTATAGCCTTCTTTTAAAAAGTAATAGCTCCAGAGAAGGGACCGAAATGAAACACTGATTTGTGGTGCACATATAATTAGTGTGTGTCAGCTTTCTCGAATGGAACTGAATTCTGTTGATTTTCATCAGTGCTATTTCATTACCCGTTCATGGATATTTATGTTCACCCCTGTGAATATAATTTTAAAATTAATTACTTTCAATTAAATGTCACATTTAGTAGAAAGATTTTGCCACTGAGCTTTAAAAGACCATAGCTAAAATTGGAGGGTTACGAAAAGCTTCCTGGGCTTTTTGTCCTTAAACACGGGGCAATTACCTGTATTCCTGTGTAACATTCTGGTCATTGAGCTACAGTTTAATTATTTATGAAACTGTGAAAGCATCCACCTACATGTATAGATGATAAGCCATTACATTTGTTAAAATCAGATAGCAGCAGCTGTGTGGCAGTGAAGTGAAATTTTAATATTCAATGCCTGTAAGTCTTGAGACACGGTGGACCCCATTGCCATGCATGCAGGACAGCCTGGTTTTCGCCTTGGTTGTGGGCCACTGATAAGAAGATTTAAATGCCTGTGAAAAGACTTTTGCTCCAGGGCAGAGACCTCAATAGAAATCCATTTCTGTGTCTCGTGCTGCGGTGTTGAGTGCCACTCGCTGGTGGCGAAATGCAGTCATATGGGAAGCTTGTTCTTCCAGGGAGCTGCTTGGGTCTGATAGGAGAAAAGAAAGCAATGCTCTGTAGAGCATTTACGCTTTCTAAGAATTGCCCACATAGATGCTACTCATTACACTATTTTTCCATGAAAAAAGTATGCCCACAGATAAAACTATCTTAATCTAATTTTGAAGTGATTGTTGTTTTGTTACAAAGATAGCTAGCTGTCTGGGACCGTGGTTGTGATCCTGGCAAAAATATGCATTCTCTTTCCTCTGTGGTTGCTTATCAGATGTCTGCACTCCCACACAATTATCAAAGCAGAATTTACACCTCGGCTTGAACAACATTTTACACATAGACTTTTACAACCTGAACCCATTTTAGAGAAGTCTTAGGTTGTAATTTATCTTTAAGTATAAAAACAGTGAAATTCACTGTTAAATTATTGTGAACTGTAAGTTGAAATGGTAGGAGGTTCTCATTCTTTAATCTGTTTTCAGTGCTTTTATGGTTTAAACAGACGATTAGACCATTGGTGTAGATGTCACCCTCCTCAGTCAAAAAAATATTACTTGAGTGTTAATGTTTATTTTCAAGAAAAGGGCATTGTTTTTAGTTGTTTGTGGAGTTTATATATAGTTTCTAACCTTTGGGAGTATAGGGCCCAGTTGGCAGCCTACATACACAAGCCCTGGGCTCAATCCCCCATCACACTACTGTAGTCCCAGCATTCAGGAGGTAGAGGCAGGACGGTCAGGAATTCGGTGTCTTCCTCAACTACATGAAGGGTACATGAGACAGTCTCTCTCCTTTGAAAAATTACATTCTTTAGTTTTTGTGAGGTGGCAGGTGGGTGCTTGTATGCCACAGTGTGCATGTGGAGGCCCAAGGACTACTTTTGGGGTGACAGTGTGCATGTGGAGGTCAAAGGACTACTTTTGGGGGTCACAGTGTGCATGTGGAGGTCAAAGGACTACTTTTGGGGGTCACAGTGTGTATGTGGAGGTCAAAGGACTACTTTTGGGGTCACAGTGTG
>NC_022014.1:15043728-15046384 GCF_000317375.1 Microtus ochrogaster | reverse complement strand
CTGTAGACCAGGCTGGTCTCGAACTCACAGAGATCCACCTGCCTCTGCCTCCCGAGTGCTGGGATTAAAGGCGTGCGCCACCACCGCCCGGCTAGTAAACCTAATTTTTATTAATTAAAAAAAAAAAGGCTGCTTTGATGAGCCAGGCGAGTAGAGCCTGTAAACTTCAGCATGGCCCCTCCAGAGCAGGAGCTCATGTTTGTCCTCGGTGCATAGCAAGTTCAAAACCAGCATGGAGCACAGCAGCAAACATCTGTGACACAGCAGAGAGTATCATAAGACAGGAATCAGCATTTCACATTCACAGAGGTGGGGTGTGGCGCTCCAGCTGGAGAACCACCAGCCACAGCTTACTTTGAAGTGAGAGATTGATCTAATTTATCTGATTTTCCCAAAGAGAGCCTAAGTGTGGTACAGCAAGCTAATAAAGAAATATACCTTAAGCCTGAGGTGCTGGTGCACACTTTAATCCCAGCACTCGAGAGGCAGAGGCAGGCGGATCTCTATGAGTTTAAGGCAAGCCTGGCCTACAAGAGCTAGTTCCAAGACAGCTAAGACTGTTACACAGAGAAACTCTGTCTTGAAAAAAGGAAGACAGAAAGAAAGAAAGAAAGAAAGAAAGAAAGAAAGAAAGAAAGAAAGAAAGAAAGAGAAATACACCTTATTCAGATTTTTCCTCATTATTGACACAATCCTGTCTACTTAATACTCTTCAGGAACTAAAGAGCATTAGAAAAAGGCAGAGGCAGGTGGATCTCTGTGAGTTCGAGACCAGCCTGGTCTACAAGAGCTAGTTCCAGGACAGGCTCCAAAAAAAAAAAAAAAAAAAAGTATTGTATTTTTACAAAATGACAAAATTGCCTAGCTTGAAGTCAACCTGGTCTACAGAGTGAGTTTCAAGATAGCCAGGGCTGTACACAGAGAAACCCTGTCTCAAAAAAAAAAAAAAAAAAAGAGAGAGAGAGAGAAGAAGAGAAAAGAATTGGCAGAGAACTGTTGACCTCCAGCTGTGATTTAGCCCCATGTGGTGGTCTGCTGGATAACATACATCTCTCCTTCCTCACAGCGCTCCTTCTCTGCTGATACCACTTCCTGGAACTAAAGCCTCCACAGATAAATACTCGGTGTTTAAAGGAATTTCTGCTGACAAGCCCTCTGAAAGCCCGGCTTCAATTGGAGGTAAAAGCAGTTTATCAATTGATAAATCTGTGACTGTAACTTTTAATTAAGTTGTATAAATCTTTAAGTGGCAGGTTTTTTATTGAATGTATCAGGTGCTGTTCCACATGTTAAATATGTTTGCTCAGCCCAGTCTGTGATCTCTGGGTTCCTCACTGTAATGAGTTTCTGTCTCTGTTGTAGAGTCTGGTGACAAATACAGTGCGTTCAGGGAACTTGAACAAACGGCAGAGAGCAAGCCTCTAGGTGAGTTTGGATTCCATTTCCTCTTTTCCTTTGGCTGCATTGTGGAAAACCCTGTGCCTTGTGCGTGCTAGACAAGTGCTTTACCACTGAGCTACATCCTCTAACCCTTTAAGAAGTTTTGGTGTTTTTGTTTTAGTGGCATCCATAATCATTCATTTATTTTATTGCATATGTGTTTTAAAAGAAAAAAAAAGATTTTTTAAAGAATGGCAAGCCAGATGTTCTAGCACACACAGAATTACAGAATTGTAGCACTTGTGGAGTATAGACAGGGGGATCACAAATCTGGGACAAATCTGGGAAACATAGCTAGTTCCAGGCCAGCCTGGGCTACCTAGTGAGAGCCTACCAGTCACTTGGTAGGCCCCGCTGGCTGAGAATTTATTGAGATTCACTTGTGTCGGCTCTTTAAGTGCTGGGATTAACGATGTGTACCAACATGCCCAGTTTAAAAGATAACTGGCATATTATATAATTGTTGTGATACATACTCAGACTGCAGGGCTTTAATTCAGAAGCCCTTAGTGGTTGTCGCAATGCTTAGCTAGTCTTGTCATGGGCTAAGTAGAGCACCATCTTATGGGAGGCCTTGAAGTGACAGGAAAGCAGTGTGGCTCAGGTTTCCGGGCAGTACTTTTAAAATTTCAGGTAAATGTCATAGCAATACAATTTTCTCTGAAAACAGTACGTTGCCTTTCACTGGCATCTGCCAGGCAACTTAGATCCTGTGTCAAAGATAGCTGTGATTGCTCTATCCTAACATGCCCCAGGGCTGCTGACAGTGCCCTTGTGGACTGTGCAGAAAGTAGCCGCCAGTCTTAATCAGGACTTTTAAATCAGTTCCTGGTATGGTACTTGGCATTGTTTTCTTGACTTCTCATCCATCATCTGGAGAGAAAAGCATTGTAGAATAACATTATTCAAAACAGCTCTGGGGCTGGGGAGATGACTCTGGATAAGGACACTTGCTGCCAACCCTGACACCCTGAGTTCTGTCCCCAGAATCCACATGGTGAAAGGAGAGAACAGCTCTGCAAGTCATCGGTGAACTTGACACATATGCATGTTGTAGCATGTTTGGACTTATGCGCCCTTGTGTATGTATGTATGTATGGGTGCGAGCACACAAAAAATACATCAGTAAACCTAATTTTTTTTTTTTTTCGAGACAGGGTTTCTCTGCGGCTTTGGAGCCTGTCCTGGAACTAGCTCTGTAGACCAGGCTGGTCTC
>NC_022014.1:15039503-15042980 GCF_000317375.1 Microtus ochrogaster | reverse complement strand
TATTGTATTTTTACAAAATGACAAACTAGAGATGAGCAAGACTTGACCTAATTAGTATTTTACCAAATTGACCTTTGTAGACAGAGTTTCTGTCCCACTTGGTCCCACAGCCATTCAGTCCCAAATAAACACACAGAGGCTTATATTAGTTATAAACTGTTTGGCCCATTGCTCATGCTTATTACTAACTAGTTCTTACAACTTAAATTAACCCATAATTCTTATCTATGTTTAGCCATGTGGCTTGGTACCTTTTCTCAGTAAGGCATTCTCATCTTGTTTCCCCTACATCTGGCTTCCGACTGACTCTCTGCCTTTCCTCTTCACAGAATTCTCCTAGTCTGGTTGCCCTACCTATACTTCCTGACTGGCTACTGGTCAGTCAGTGTTTTATTAAACCAATACTAGTGACAAATCATTACAGTGTACAAGAGCGTTATCCCACAGCATACCTTGTTGGCACAGGGAGTGCAATATGGCACCTAGTGGATACCAAGTGGCCTTCCAAAGCTTTAGGGCTGAGATGTAGTTCAGTGTAGAGTGACTATTTAGCATGCATGGGCAGGCTCCTGGTTTCCATCCTCAACACTGCTAAATTGATCAGTTAATTGAATGAATGAATGAATGAATGAGTCAGTCAGTCAGTCAGTCAGTCAGTATTACGTATCCAAGTCAGCTTATGTATCCAAGAAGAAGGAGAAGTCAGTTACTGTGCTGTGCTGTACTTGATTCAAATCACCATTGTTCAGAATTTTCAAGAATTGACTTGTGATTTGAAAAATGAAGAGGTGTGTGTGTTTGTGTGTGTGTGTGTGTGTGTGTGAGAGAGAGAGAGAGAGAGAGAGAGAGAGAGAGAGAGAGAGAGAGAGAGAGAAGTAGTATGTGTTGTTAAACATGGCATGTAGTTTGAGTAATCCTTAGATTGTATTCTAACCTTAATTCTGCACATTGTGAAGTGTGTCGGCTCTAATGAGGGTTTCCTCCTGAGAGTGCAATCACATTCTGCCTTTCTGTACTCAGCGCTCAAAGCTGACTTCTCCACTTTTGCTTGGGGTGGGGTAGTCTCTAAGTGTAAGGGAGGTGCAGTGGATATTCCACTGCACCAGCATCTCTCCACAGGAAGGGCCACCTCTTAGAATAGATCTTAGCTTCTAGCAATATTTCTTTGTGTTTCATCCAAATAGCTTGAAGATATGAAAGCTATTTCTTTCTCCATACTTGTGTTAGGTGCTAGGTGTTCAAATGTGAACCTTAGAGGAATCCTGACTTCATTCTGTCCTGGGAGAGTTTCAAGTAGAGCCTGGTTTAATGTCAGGATTCTTCGGTGTTAATGATCATGATATAAATGTTACTTTAAATTTTTTTATTTTATGTATGTAACTGTTTTTGCCTGCATGTATGTCTATGGACCACATGGGAACCTAGTGCCCACAGAGCCCAGAAGAGAGCATTGGACCTCCAAAGACTAGAGTTATAGACAGTTATGAGCGGCTGTGTGAGTACTGGGAACTGAACCCAGGTCCTCTGAAAGAATAGCCAGTGCATTTAACTGCTGGGCCATTTGCGTTATTCTTATTAGAGTCAATAGGAAAAGGTAGTGGTGCCCAAAATGTAAGTGGTGCCTTGGTCCTGTTTTCTCAGCCTGAACTGAGGCCCAGTTTTTGTCTTTTGATTTACTGGTTTTCGTTTCCCTCTGCTTCACCCAGTTTAAAGCCTTCGAATTACTAACTGTGATTAGTTATGTTGAATGTTTTATTCTCCTAAACTTCTTTAAAACTTTCCTTGGTCTGGGCCATTTGTACTACAGACCTTTCATTACAGCACTCGGGAAGTGGAGACAGGAGGATGAGGAGCACAAAGTCATACTTGGCTACGTAGCAAATTTGAGCCAAAAAATAGGAGGAATGGGATGTTTAATGTCAAACCTTAGAGCCTCTGCAGGGCCGCAGTTCAGAGCGGAGCTTCTTGCGGTACTGAGCCAGTTTAATCAGTACTCACAGGCTTAGCCAGAAGTTCCACATGAGTTCTAAAAAATGTTCTACATAAAAAAGGACACTCTTTGTAGAGCTTTAGCCAAATACTCTTTTAAATTTTCTCAGGGGCCGGGCGGTGGTGGCGCACGCCTTTATCCCAGCACTCAGGAGGCAGAGGCAGACGGATCTCTGTGAGTTCGAGGCCAGCCTGGTCTACAAGAGCTAGTGCCAGGACAGGTTCCAAAGCTACAGAGGAACCCTGTCTCGAAAAGAAAAAAAAAATTTTTTTCTCAGGGCCTAAAAAGTTACAAAAATCAAAGGAGGAGCTTGCAAGAATCTAAGGTGAAGTAAAAAGCTGCCAGTGGACCAGCAGGTCACTCCCGGCCAGCTCATTCGCTGAAACATGCTTTGGTTCTGAAGTTATAAACCCCGTTCTCATTTCCTTCTAACCCTTTTACCCAGTTTACATTCCTGATGGAAAAATTTACAATTCGTCCTCAGTAAGTTTAGTTTCTGTGTGGTTTGTGTTTAGAAATCAAAACCTGTCAATTTCACAGATATTTCAAAGCAATAATCATAAGTTTATTTGGGATATGATCTGGACATTGTAACTCACACCTTTAATTATAGCATTCATGAAGCTGAGGCAGGAGAATTCCCATGAGTTAAAGGTCAGCCTGGGCTACCATGTGAGACCTTGCCTCAAAAAACCAAAATGACAAAAAAAATTACTACTAATTACCTTTTCATGTATAGAAATAACACAGATGTCATCAACGTGTCTGTAAAATCCTAGGGTAATTTTCATATTTGTATTTTCTGTCAATTTGTGAAATTGACTTTTTTATATTCTCTCTCTCTCTCTCTCTCTCTCTCTCTCTCTCTCTCTCTCTCTTTTGGTTTTCTAAGACAGGGTTTCCCAGTAGCTATGGAGTCTGTCCTGGAACTAGCTCGGTAGACCAGGCTGGTCTCGAACTCACAGAGATCCACCTGCCTCTGCCTCCCGAGTGCTGGGATTAAAGGCGTGCGCCACCATCGCCCGGCTATGTTATGACTTTTAATGTTATATCTTGAAAACAATTATAGGAAACTTGAAGGCTGCTCCTTCTCAGATTAGTGTAGTACTGTGGGTGTATTGTCTTGATGACTTTTACTAATAAATTGGTTCAGTATCAGATTAAGAAGAAAAATCACACTGTTTCCAGTGCTCTTTCCATTTGGAAAGTCAAAGTGCAGATCGTGCATCAGGCACGATGGTGTAAAACCTGTCGTCCGTGGTGTCAATATTAGAAACTGATTTTATGGTTTTGGTTTTAAGTACATTTTATGGCTCATACGTATCTGTGTTTCATTTTTTAGAAAAAAATATTTTTTTAAAAAAAATGGGTGAGAAGCTGGACATGGTAGTGCATGCCTATAACATCAGCAGGTAAAGACAGGAGACTGCCACAAATTCAAGGCCAGTTTACTCTACCTAGTGAATTCTAGGCCAGCCAGAACTACA
>NC_022014.1:15029327-15039403 GCF_000317375.1 Microtus ochrogaster | reverse complement strand
AATAATAATAATAATAATAATAATAATAATAATAATAATAATAATAAGTGGGTGTGAATTAGTAAAGAAATTTAGAGTTTTTACTTTTAACTCTCTAGAAGTGACAGTCATTATTTTTTAAATAATCAGTGATGTTGGTTGCATAGCAATATTCATGTTTGGTATATATCTGGATTTCATTAAATGGCATGTCCTAGCGGGTGTCACTGTAGAGCTCCAGACGCTGGAAGGAAAGTGAGGTCATCTGCATCCTGTCCTTGTAATTGTGAGAGACAAGATTAGATCCTAATGAAGAACACAAGCCTTAGTAAGAGCCCTGGCTTGCCTGGTCTGCAGAGCAAGTCCCAGGGTAGCCAGGACAACACAGAGAAACCCTGTCTCAAAACAACAATGCCAGCAACAACAAAAACCCAAACAAACAAAAAGAGAATTATGGCCCCAGAGTTTAAATAATCAGTTCTCGGGGGCTGAAAAAAGTGGCTCAGAGGATAAAAATGTTTGCCACAGAAGCCCAGTGTCCTGAGTTCAGTCCTCAGACTCCATAGGAAGGAGAAGAGCTAGTCAGTGCCCAGTGCACACCACACTCACACACATAGATAGCAGCAGTAATCATAGGGTTTTACATTTTTATAGGGCTTTTATCTATGCCACTTAACTTGCTTTCCAAATAACTAGTTCTTTTTTCAAAGATTTTTTTTTGCCAAAATATCTTCAAATTAATATGTCTGTGTACTTAGCAAGATCTCATTATATCCTATCATCTAATAATTTGTGTTCCTGTGTGTGCATGTGTGTATGTGTGCATGTGTGCTCAGCATTGAAACTAGGTCATGGTTGTTTCATGCATGAGCTTTACCACTGAACACTAAGCTACAATGCTAGCCTTTAGTAATTGGGTTTTTTGTTTTTCATGGTGGTTAGTTCATTGGTTGTTTGGATAGTTGGTTGGTATGTTTGAAACCTGGTCTTGTTAAGTAGCCCAAGTTGGCCTCAACTTGTGATCCTTCTGCCTCAGTTTCCCAAGTTCTGGGAAGGTGTGTGCCACAATATCCAGCTCTAAATCTTTTGGAAGTCTTGTTCAGTTGTGCATTCTGAACATCAGAGGCAGCAGACTTCTTCTCAATACTTCGTTGATGCTTTTGATCCTGTTTAAAACCGTATGGCATGTTTCATCTTTAAAGGGCTGCTCAGTGTGCCTCTCTGGAGCCTCCAGCTTCTCTTTCAGTCTGGACAGAGGAGGAGTTTTGAGGGCAGTGCTTGCCTGGTTCTGTCTCACACTGGCTATAATGAAGAAACAAGTTGTCTGATGAGAGTGTGGACTGTGGTTACTGTCAAGCGAGGGGAGAACCCTATAAAACCTTACCAGTTCAGTACGCATTGTTCTGTGTGGGCTTAACTCTGCGGCTTTCCTTCACCGCATGCTCTTTCTTTCAGGAGAGAACTTCGCCGAGTTCAGATCCACAGGAACCGATGACGGCTTCACCGACTTCAAGACCGCCGATAGTGTGTCACCCCTAGAGCCACCGACAAAGGACACTTTTCCAGCAGCCTTTCCCTCCGGAGCTGCACAACAGAAACAGACACCAGCGAAAACCCCTCTGAACTTAGCAGACCCAGATATGTTCTCCTCAGTCAGCTGCAGTGGCGAGAAACTGGTGCCCTTTTCAGCTGCGTTTAGCACGTCCAAGTCAGTTTCCACCAGACCTCCGCCGGCCGGCTCTGTGGCAGCCCCAGCAGCACTGGCATCCACTAAAACTTCTAGTTTGGTAGATGATTTTGGAGAGTTCAACCTCTTTGGGGAATACTCGAATCCTGCATCTGTTGGGGAGCAGGACGACTTTGCAGATTTCATGGCTTTCGGTAACAGCTCTATTTCATCTGAGGCAAAAGCAGACGACAAATACGACGTCCTCAGAGAGGAAGTGAGTCCCAGCCCCTTGGCCAGCAGCACAGTGGAGAGTGCACAGAATCCACCTGCTGCATCTTCCAAGTACGATGTCTTCAAACAGCTTTCCCTAGAGGGAGCTGGACTGGCCATCGAGGAGTTCAAAGAGAACACTCCTTCTGCCAAGAGTGACGATGACTTTGCTGACTTCCACTCCAGTAAGTTTTCATCAACAAGCTCAGACAAATCCCTGGGAGAGAAAGCAGTGGCTTTCAGACACGCCAAGGAAGACTCTGCTTCAGTGAAATCATTAGATCTCCCCTCCATCGGTGGCAGCAGTGTTGGCAAGGAGGACTCGGAAGATGCGCTTTCTGTTCAGTTTGACATGAAACTGGCTGATGTGGGAGGAGATCTTAAGCATGTCATGTCTGATAGCTCTTTGGATTTGCCAACAGTTAGTGGCCAGCATCCTCCTGCCGCAGGTGAGGAATTGGTGAGATTGCTCTGGTGATGGTGATGTAGATTTCAAAGATGATTCTCTGGGTTCTGACTGACAGACTGAGGCGCTGGCTCGTTACCTTGGCGGATTTCTAGTAATTAGTTAGCCTCCTGTTGTCTGTCTGCGTGAAGCAGTGTTCAACATGATGTTATGGAAACAATCTGTGGGTACTCTGACTGCTCCAGAACTTAGATTGGAGAGCCGAAATATTTTTATTTTTGAAACCTAATACTCACTTGGTGTCAGAGGCCCATACAAACCCACTGCTCAGTGAACCCCACATAGCCAGGAATTTTATAAAAACTTTTGCAGTGTCCACAGTGTTTCTTCATCCCTGTGAGTGGGATCAGTGCTCCCGCTCTCCTTTTGTCTTCTCTTGAGTACATATAGAGTTGCTAAGACAGTATTTGTTTGGTTTACAGAAACTGACTCTTCCTAGGCCAAGAAAGTAAAAACCTCTTCCCACTTGGAATGCAGTTTGTCAGCTTCCTTGAGAAGAGGTAAAGAGGTCACTTAGGAATGCTCGGTGTGTTAGGACCTGGCGGGGAGCAGGCCTGTTTTCAGTATTACTGTTTGGCAGCGTGACTGCGAAAGTTATTAAGTTGTAATAACCCTGTAGATGCTAGGGTAGGGTAACTACTAACTTCTGATAAGATGTGTGAAAGCCTTTCACAAGGGAGCCCTCTTTAAACCCTGTGTGGATTCACATGTAGCAGTTTGTTCTCTGGTCCAGCTTCCTGTCACAAGAACTAGATTCCCAAGTGTCCTAGTTTTTATTTCATTTTGTTTTTTAATATGTATATAGAAAGATAAACCTATTTTGTGGCCTTTAATAATGAGAACTATCTCAGCATTACTGTATTATTCTAGAAAAGGTAGTGTGCACATGCAGGGTTTGTTTCTTTACCTGGGAGGGACAGGTAAGACACTTCCAAGTTTACAGGCTCAGCAGACATTGTGAAGTGCTGTAGAGTCCACAGATTTCAAACTGGCAAATGGTGTCTGTCCTTTGCTACTGAAATGGGTTTCTTATGCTGGGTTTTGAATGGAAAGCAAAGTTAGCAAAGATCAGCGTGTTTCGCCTGCTGCCAGCCAAGGGGTTTCCTAGATGCAGCTGGCTATCTGAGCTCCTTCTGCCCTTTGCTGTTATTTCCTCATTTTTTTTCCTGTTTTTCCTTTTTTCCTTTGCTGCTGTTTGTTTGATGGATGATTTTATTCTTCTTTTTTGTATGAGCTGTGTGAACCACAACACTTGGTTGCAAGGGGCATTCTTTTTTAAACAACAGCATTTGATTTTTATTTAAAAAACAATTTCACAACATGTATACTAGCCTTTTGGACTTTGAAGTTATTAATTAGAGGCTATTTTTCTGAAAATGAATCTATATTCTTTCACAGTGCCAAACCACAAATCTGTGAAATGAGTTAATCCAGGTTTGGGATGTCTTTTTCCCGTCTTTTATTCGGGAAGGAGAGGTTGGCTTTTGACTGAGCTCATTCCAATGAACCTGTTGAATAATCTGTGCCCATGCTCTCTCTATATGTTTGGAACACTCTCAGAATGGAACCTGCCATGTTCAAGCCCACTCTCTTCAGAGGGAGGAGACCTGAAAAGCAGATTGTCTCCTTCTGTTGATCTGTAAACCTCTGGTGGGAACAGAGTAGTAACCCTTCAGAGCGGTTGTTAAGAGGGTTGACGGCCTACCAGGGAGTCATGCCTGTGTGTCCGTTGAGCAAGACTGCTGCATAAATAAATATATTAGAGAAGGAGAGCGGTAGGCATTGCTTCAGTGCACTGGGACTTTATTCTACCCTTCCGCTCGCCATGGAGTGATGAACTTGCTCTCTTAGTCTGAGGGTTGAAAGGACATTCTAGAGAAAGAAGTGGGCTGATGGAGCAAAAAAGAACTTGGATGATTACTGTCTATGGACATGGTCTTGTTTAGAAACCCTAACTTAACTCTGAAGGGGATACTGTCTCTCACCCACGCTGTTAATTCTTTGTATGGATGGTAGATATACTAATAACATTGCCTGGTTTCTCTCTGCACATCATTGCATTTACCCTTTAGCCCTTGCTGCGTATAATTTCATTGAGGCTGCTCTCCCACCCCCTAAATATACTCTCTCTGGCACAGCAGCGTCTTGATGTTCAGTCTTTAAGATCCTTTGTTTCTATGGCAGCAAGAGCTTACTTTGATTTGCGACTTTCTCAAAGGGTCAGCAAGACCTCTGTGGCTACCTACCTGTGAAGTAGCTCTTTTTGACATGGAAAATCTTTGTATTTTAATCAGCGCCTTATTATTTTTTTGGCTGCTTTTCTGATGTCTTTTTTCAATACAGACACTTGTGTGTGGATGTGCCCTTTGGAACTTGCTTTATTATTCTCTTTCTCTGCGAACACTGGCCTGCATGCTTACTCTGATGGCTCCTTCCCAGCTCTTCTGTACCATTCTCTTTTGCGACCTGTAAGTCCTGTGTTAATAAACGATTCTTTGGCATATTTTGAAAGTGTGGGGATGTGTGTAATTTGTGTTTTTGAGAATTAGAACAAAGAAATAACCTGGACGGTATAAAATTGAAGTCACGTCCCTTGAGACTGGGTTTTCTTTTTTCCTCCTAAGAAGGCAGAGGTGTGGTTGCCTTTGCCCCTTGTATGCCCGTTGACAGAAATCACTAATGTGGCATTGAGCTCATGTGTAGGGTTAGGCTCCTGAGCTCAGTTGGCAGCATGCTTGCCAGCATCTGCAAAATACTTATTTAATCCTCAGCATGAATAAATCAATGTATGTAGACATATAGTAAGCACACTCCTCAACGATGCGAAAATAAAGCTCAGCCAGATGTGAGACACACACCAGTGATCTTCACACTTGTGAGGCTGAGACAGAATTGTAACTTCAAGGCCAGCCTGAGTATACTACTGTGTCTCACTAGACAAAGTAAAATATATACACATATATATAGACGTGGAAATGACCTGGACACTCTGACCTGGACACCCGCACATGGCGCATGTGTGCTCACACATAGACACTCAACACACGGCAGTAATAAACGTTAAAAGCTAAGACAACCCTTAAAACAAAAGAGCTAAGCTTTAAACTATTTTCATTTTTAAGAAAACAGTTTCTGGGCTGACTCAGTGGTAGAGTATTTGCCAGGCACTAAACTTGATCCCAGCATTGCAATAAATCAATCAATAAATTAATAAAAATCACAAAGACCAGTGAAAGTTAGCAATGAGTAGCCGGCCATGAAAACTATTTGCTCTATTTTAGGGTAGGGTAAGAGTGAGGAACTCTGGCGATAGTCTTTTCAAGTCCCAAGCCCAAGCTACACAAAGATTTCGGGGAAAGAATCATTTCAATGTTTTTAGTTTTTATTCATGATTTGAAGGTTTTAAGTTTTTGTTCATTTTTAGAAGTTGTGGGGAAAAAAGGGATATTGAACTCCTGAAAATGGGAATTTTGAGTAGAATTCCAGAAATCACTTTCATGTGCCATCCAAGAGAGAAAAAAGCTGGGTGTTGGGGTTGAAATTCACCCGGAGAAGCCAGGCCTTCCACTCAAGATGTATAATGTGCTGAAAGTTGAGAAGTCGCTGTTAGACCCTTGTACAGGCGCTCTGCATTTTAACTATGTGGACTGCTAACAACCTTGGGAGAAAAGCCTCCAGCTAGCGATTCCAGCAGCTGCTCTCTCCACTGTGAGAATGACCTCATGGGGCTGGGGCTTCCTCTATCAGTAGATTCTCTAAAACCAGGACAGTCTACTAGGTTTGCTTTAACTCCCTTGTGAGCAGAAGTGACCATCCCTGTGTCTAACTGCCATTCACTGAACAGCTCATTGTGTCTAGATAGCATATGATTTTTAGGGAGGTAGTTTTTTGTTGTTGTTATTGATTTTTTGAGGCAGAGTTTCTCTGTGCAACAGCCCTAGCTGTCCTGGAGCTAGCTTTGTAGACCAGGCTGGCCTGGAACTCACAGAGATTTGTCTGCCTCTGCCTCCTGAGTGCTGGGATTAAAGGCGTGCACCACCACCGCCTGGCGAGGTAGTTTTAATAGTACAACACAGCATCCCTTTTTTGTGATAAAGATTTGCATTCTGTGCTGTAGGTTCAAACAAATAACTCTGTGGTGTTTGTCCTGATGCCAGGTAAGATACGGTTGGCTAATGCTTGTCTCTGTCAGTGCATGAGACTTCCCACAGATATTCTGGTGTTCTGCCGGCACTGTGTTGTTCCTGTTAGAATCTGTGCTGATTACCAGAGGGTAAGGTGAGAACAGAGAACACTGGCCATGTCGTACAAGATGTGCTAGCTTCTAAAATAGTTGAAGGAATTGATTGCTATTATCTATTGCTGTTTGAAACAGGGTTCCTCTATGTGGCCCTGGCTGTCCTGGAACAGGCTGGCCTTGAACTCACAGAGATACTCCTGCCTCTGCCTCCTGTGTGCTGGGATTAAGGTGTGCACCACCACCACCACCTGGTGATGGTTTTTATTTATACTTCTTTTGTTTTATTTGCCTCAAGGGCTCACTATGCTATCTAGGCTACTCTTAAACTCCTGAGTTCAAGTTATCCCCCTGCCTCAGATTTCAGAGTACCTAGGGTTCCAGGTACACGTCATCGTGCCCAGCTATTTTTATTTATGTATATTTATGTATTTATTGCATGCTAAACAAGTGCCCTACCCCCAAGCTGCACTCTCAGCCAGAATCACTTTATTGTCTTTCTTGAGTGGCTATCATCTGAGGACTTTTGATAAGGTGTTTGGGAAATGCCTGCTAAGTGATTCTGAGAACATAAGAGGACATATATTCTGGAGGCTCTGCCCCCTAAGTTTGCTCTCTCCCTTTTGATAGCCAGAAGGCCTTCATTTAATTACCATCTTTTGTGCTCATTTGGTATCATTTTGATGGGATTTCTATTATTTTTACTATTTTTAATTATATTATGTGTAGAAGTGTGCATTTAAGTGCAGGTGCTGCGGCAGCCAGAAATATTGGGCCTCCTAAAGCTGGAGTTCCAGGTGGCTGTGAGGTGCCTGATGCGGCTGTTGGTAGATTGGTACGTGCTCTTCAACTCTGAGCCCCGTCTCCAGCCTGGGTTTCCCTGACTCACCTTGGACAATCTTGCTGTCTCTTGCCTTCTAGCCTCCTCTGAGTCTAGTATTCTTGTGCTTGCCGCTTTTCTTTATTGACCATAAAGCATTGACATAGAAACCTGAGATGCTTACAGTGTAGACACAATTTAAACCATAGCGTCACAGGAGTTGGTACAAACATGCAGAATGGGAAGTGTCTGCACAGATTAGAAGGCACAGGAAGGCAATCAAACAGCAGTATTTTGTAGCCTGTTGCTCAGTGGGGTCACTTTCCCTATTCTCTACAACAATGCCTATCAGGATGCTTGAGACATAACAGGACATAATCAGACCAGGCTTTACAGTTAGTAGAGAATATTCTCTAAAGGAGAATTGGGCCCAAAAGGAGGAGACGTGGAGATATACAAATACTTCGTGGTTTGTGTTGGTGAATGAAGGCTGGGTTAACTCCGCATTAGACATTAGCAGTTGTTCCCTCTTTGAGCCAGCAGACGTTGCTACTGCTATTGCAGAACACTCAAGAATAGTGGAATTGTGCTTGTAATTCCCTTTTGTTTTTTCTTCCTCTAAGTTCCTTCTTAAAAGCCAGTAACTCTTAATCTCGTGGGCATATGCCCACAGCTTTAGAAAACATCCACAGGTGTGGGTTTCACCTTCTGTGTCCTGTGGTGGTGGCTTCCATGCCTGGGGATACCTTGTTTTCATGTACAGCATGCATTCAGAGTGGATCTGAATAGAGGTTATGGAAGAGCCTGGTAGGGTTAGCTGCCTGTAGGAGAGAAAGCCATGTCTTGATTTGATGCACAATGGGAAGCGGGTCGTACTGTTTATTCTCTTGTCCTTTGTCATAGTGAGTTCCCGTTGCAAACAGTCCGTGTGTGAAAGCACACAATTTGGCTTACTACCTGTGCCCAGTTGCAGCTCTCTCTAGCACCGCCCAGGAGCTGGAAGGATTGGAGACACAGTAATGACTCTTCTTTTAGTACGGTCATTCCCCATTTTCTTTTTTCTTTTCTCTTGTAATTTTCAGAATTCAGCTACTAAATTGCAAGGCCATCTCTAGCCACTTTGGTGCTTATAACATCTGGTATCATTTTTTCCAGACAGGGCTCCTGTCTTTCAAGCTGGAGGCATTGTTCTTTATTGTTTTTAAGATCTTTATACAATAATACAAAGAACTGGGTTGCTAAGCAAATAGAGAGTTGTTAACATGGAAAAATGGGGAGTTTCTTTGTTTGTTCTTTACCTCCAATCTACTTATGTGTCAGATTTTTCTCAGAAAATGGTTTACCAGTGTTCACTATACCAAAAAAAGCACACTTGGTATTTATACTATGTATAGCTGCTGAGGCTCAGGGACAGACATTATGTAACCATTTGGGTTTTGGCTTTTATGTAATGCCAGTTTAGTGCTTATGGGTTCAAATTAATTACTCTTTAGTAATTTGATTTTTCACCTACATTCAGTTTCAAAGTTTGCATTTAGTGACTCATAACATGTTTACTCTCTGGTTAAAATATATATTTCAAACATTTCCTTTTATGTCTTTCCTTTGGTTCTTCATTTAGTCATTTGGTTACCTCAGTAAGTAGCTTCAGAAGGTGAAATGTTCCATGATTGCATTGAAGACCTTCGTAGGTATAAAGTCTTAAGAGCTCTTCTGATAAGGTAATCCTTTTTGCTCACGATGCCTTTTACCTCACTTACAATGCGAGTCATTCTTGATTTAAAAAAAAAAAAAAAGGCTTGTCTTCTTGTTGCATAATTGCACAAAAAGGTCTTTTTATTACCATAGCAACTTGGTTGCAGTGTTTGAACTAGAGCTGTCATTCCATAAATTTATCTTTGGCCTGCCCCCCCCCAAAAAAAACCCACCAAATTGCTACTTTTTAATAGATAAGACGCTAGAAGCAGTTTCTGATATGGTTTCCCCAAAGAGCCTTCCAGAAAGGTCTAATAATAAACGTACCTGTGTGGTGAAGCATTCTGCTCAATGTTCACCTGACAGACTAGTCTGGTATTCAACCACATCTGTGTCCTGAACACTACAGTGAGAGACTAAGAAAGTGCTTTGTCTAACAGCTTGCTTCACTCTTTCTAAACTATAAATTTGTCACCTAAATTGTTTTTCTTCTTATTAAGCAAGCCACATGTGAGGGTACGGTTTGCACTGCAGAATTTGAAGGTGTTCCATCTTGTAGCAAAGGAGATTTGCTTTGCCAGTTGACTAGCATTTTTCTCATTCATTGAACGCTCTTATTGGAGCATAGGGAGTTGAGTGGAGTGGTGGGGATAGCTGTGGGAGTGTCCAGAACCTCGAACCTATTCTAAACTATGTGCTGTTGTGAAAGGAGAGGCAAGGACCAGTGTTGTTTCACCCATTGGCTTCATTATGAAAATCCGGTCACAGAACTCTGGGTTCTTTGTGAGTTGTGTGTGTGGTTATCATCAGGGGGTTGTGTGTGTATTGTTAGGGAGGCTGTGTGTGTGGTTATCCGGGAAAGAATGTGTATGGTTATTGGGGGGTTGTGTGTGTGGTTATCAGAGTGGTTGTGTGTGGTTATCAGGGGGGTTTTGTGTGT
>NC_022014.1:15025181-15029227 GCF_000317375.1 Microtus ochrogaster | reverse complement strand
TGTGGTTATCAGGGGGGTTTTGTGTGTAGTTATCAGGGGGTTGTGTGTAGTTATCAGGGGGTTGTGTGTGGTTATCAAGGGGGTTGTTTGTGTGTTTATCATGGAGGTTGTGTGTGGTTATCAGAGGGGGTTTTGTGTAGTTATCAGGGGGTTGTGTGTGATTATTAGGGTGGTTGTGTGTGGTTATCAGGGGGGTTTTATGTGTAGTTATCAGGGGGTTGTGTGTAGTTATCAGGGGGTTGTGTGTGGTTATCAAGGGGGTTGTTTGTGTGTTTATCATGGAGGTTGTGTGTGATTATCAGGGGCTTTTGTGTATGGTTATCAGGAGTGGTTGTGTGTAGTTATCAGAGAGGTTGTGTGTGTGTGGTTTTCAGAGGTGGTTGGCCTTCTCCCTCAGATGCAGCTAAGTGAAATAAGAGGCCTCCAGCCTGCCCCAGTGCCTTCCTGAAAGGAGCGTCTCCACGCCAGCCATAGGCAGCCCTCTCGAGTTTGCTCCTTGAAAACTAGCTGGAAAACCAGGCCTGCAATTCCAGCTACTCAAGAGACTGAGGCAGGAGGATTTTGAATTCAAGGCTAGTTTAGGCAAGTTAGTAAGAGCCTGTCTCAACAGAGTTAAAAACAGAGCTGGAGATGTGGGTCAGTGACCAGGCACTTGCCTAGTGTGCCAAGGCCCTGGTTCAGTCCCCTGCATGACGTAGGAAGACAATGAGCAGAACAGCTTTTCCCAGTAAATCACTAAGATGTCAAGTGACCTTTGCAGGTTTACTCTGAAAGGATTCAAGCTGTTGCACGTATTGCCCTCCAGGCTCTGAGCAATCTTCCACCAACATTATCACAGCTGATTGTCCTCACACCTCCACTTCAAGATGAGCATTGCAGAGTTCAGAAAAGGACACTTGGGGGCTGAGGTGGGAGGGCTGCCAGGAGTTCAAGGCCAGACTGAACTAGAAGGGTAGTGTCCATGCTAACCAAGTAAGTAGGTGGCAGAGTCAAACTTGGATCTTTCCAGACTGAAAAGCTTCATTCTTTCTGCTGTCTTCTGCTATCTCGTCATGCGTTCATTCATTCATTCATTCATAGACTAGGCTGGCGAAGGAGATCAGCCTGCTTCTGCCTCCCAAGTGCTGGCCCCACCTCACTGAACTTATTTAACTATAGATGAAGAAGAAGTGAGTCTTCTAGCCCAGCACACCTCTCTTTCACTTCTTCCACTTTCAGTGAGTGTGGGAAGGGAGGTGCATTACTGAAGCAGAAACAGCCCAGAAGGACCTCAGACTTTTCGTGTGCTGGCCTGGGACTCACAGAATTAAAGGCAGGCGCCACCACATCCAGGCCCTCCATTCTATTTTTTTTGGTTTTTCGAGACAGGGTTTCTCTGTGGCTTTGGAGCCTGTCCTGGAACTAGCTCTGTAGACCAGGCTGGTCTCGAACTCACAGAGATCCGCCTGCCTCTGCCTCCCGAGTGCTTCCATTCTATTTTTTAAGGACTAATGTAATTCGGGCTGATTTTTGTTTTTCTCACATTCTATCCCAGCAATAGGATAACCAAACTGACCAAAATAAAAACAAGGTAAGTGACTGCTTGATTAAAATCCTCTATGTGTCTTTGCCTGACACAGAAATTTCTAGTAATTTATTAAAAGTTATATGAGAAGGCTTTTGCTTTTGTTTTGAGAAACTGGATTTTTGGTTCGTCTCATTTCCTATAACTGGGGTTAAGAAGAACAGTGTCCACGCAGTCTAGAGAAAAGGAGATGTGGTTTTGGTACGGAATATGTAAGAATGCCTTCGAGCTTAAAAAGGAATAATTCGTTAAATGATCAGTAGGGACATGGCTGCACAGCCTATCTTTGTAGTCATGGCTGCGCAACCTATCTTTGTAGTAATTTTTCACATATAACAGAAAATATTTGTTGTTTTGTTTTGTTTTGTTTTGTTTGAGACAGGGTCTCTTTGTAGACCTGACTGTCCTGAAACTGGAGATCGGGCTGACCTCAAACTCATAGAAAGCTGCCTCCCAAATGTTGAGGTTAAAGCTGTGTACCACCGTGCCCAGGTTCTCTTTAAAATCAAATATAAATGCTAGCTGAAAACGAATATGGTTTCTGAAAGATCAAATGTCACAGCCCAACTCCTTTCATTTTAGTACAAGCTTTGACTGCAGTTCCTACAGCATAGCATGGGACTGACGAAATGTTCTAGGCATTTTGCCTAACTTAGGAGCTTGGCTCTAATTGTGGGACCTTCCTCTCCTTTCAGATATAGAGGATTTAGACTGAGATGCTTTTGGAAGCTATAGTAGCCATTCTGCAGTGGGCACACGTAGGAGCTGTGACTGGCCAGACAGGGGTGATGCATCTCAGGGCAGAAAACTCTCTCCATTTGTCCCCTCAGCAGGAAATGGGTCCTTCTCAGCCACCTCAGATCTTCAAAAGAAAGAGACCTCATTTGGCAGTTCTGAAAACATCACCATGTCATCTCTCTCCAAAGGAACAGCCTTGGCGAGCGAGGATGCTCTCCCAGAGACTCCCTTCGCAGCCTTCGCCAGCTTTAAAGACATGATGCCCCAGAACGTTGAGCAGAAACAGTGCGAAAGTGAGGACTACCAGGACTTCACAAGGCAGGACCTGCCCACAGCAGCACGGAGCCACGAGACGGCATGTCCAAGCCCGGCTTCCAGTGTCGCCTCTCACGAAACCCCCAGGGAGTGTGCAGACGACTTTGGAGAATTTCAAAGCGAAAAGCCCAAAATCAGCAAATTTGACTTTTTAGTAGCCAATTCACAAAGCAAAATGAAGTCCAGTGAAGAAATGATCAAAAGTGAGCTGGCAACCTTTGACCTTTCTGTTCAAGGTAAGCCTTCTTCTCATGGGCTTGTCCCACTGAGGTGTTACATTCTTTCCTGAGAATGCCACAGTGATTTTAAAACCAGGCATGGTGACACATGTCTGTAAGCCTCGCATTCAAGAGGCTGAGGCAGGAGGATCATGAGTTTGAGGTCAGCTAGGTTATATAGTAAGCTTCAGGCCAGCCTAGGCTACATGATGAGACACTACCTTAAAAACTAAAAAGTAAGTTCAAAGAAAAAGTAAAATGATGATTCTTTGTTTAGCAGGAGATAGATGTTCCAGCTTGTAGGACTGTAGTTTCCCTGGAGCTCAGTTCAGGTTGCTGTCCCTCGTAACTGCTTATTGGAGAAAGACAAAGAGCGTGTGGCTTTTCTTCACTCTAGTTTGCTTAGAAGTGTGCTGTAAGCCAGGCGTGGTAGCAAACGCCTGCACTTGGGAGACAAAGGCAGGTGGATCTCTGTGAGTTCAAGGCCAGCCTGGTCTACAGAGTGAATTCCAGGACAGCCAGTTGCATAGTGAGACCCTATCTCAAAACAAACTAAAAGAACAAGCAGTGCTCCTGCAGGGGACTTGAGTTTGGTTCCCAGCACCCACATCTGGCAGCTCACAACTACCTATAGCTCTGATTCCAGGGAATCTGATAACTTTAGCCTCTATGGGCACCAGCACTCATATAACATGTCCAAATAATATATAGCACACATTCGTAATTAAAAGTCACAAAAATCAGTGCCTTTAAAAAAGGTATCTGTTTCAATTGATCCATAAAACCTGAAGTAATAGCAAACATTTTAAAATTAGATTTCTTGGGCTGGAGAGATGGCTCAGCTGTTAAGAGCATTATCTGCTCTTCCAAAGGTCCTGAGTTCAATTCCCAGCAACTACATGGTGGCTCACAGCCATCTGTAATGGGGTCTGATGCCCTCTTCTGGCCTGCAGGGATACATACAGACAGACTATTGTATACATAATAAATAAATAAATAAATATTTAAAAATAAAATAAAATTAGATTTCTCAATCTGGATTTCTGGTTTTTCTTGCAAAGTTGTAATATCTGGCAGTGCAAGGCCTGCATTCAGCCAGTGACAGGACGGGTCTCATGGCTCCTAGTCACAAGCCCACAGCCAGTGACAGGGCGGGTCTCGTGGCTCCTAGACACAAGCCCACAGCCAGTGACAGGACGGGTCTCGTGGCT
>NC_022014.1:15024208-15025081 GCF_000317375.1 Microtus ochrogaster | reverse complement strand
CGTGGCTCCTAGACACAAGCCCACAGCCAGTGACAGGATGGGTCTCGTGGCTCCTAGTCACAAGCCCACAGCCAGTGACAGGGCGGGTCTCGTGGGTCCTAGTCACAAGCCCACAGCCAGTGACAGGACGGGTCTCGTGGCTCCTAGACACCCATATTTAGAAAGTCCCTTTGCATCTAGATGCCAGTGATTCAGACCTTAGGATTATGTAGTGTGGTGATAGATGGGAGAAGAATGGAGGAAGCAGAGGAAGGGAACCTCCCAGACAGAGTAAGGAGACTGTGTTTCAGAATGCCTCCCGACGTGGCCACCTGTAATGATGGTCACGTCAGCAAACAGACCCCTGCTCCAGCCACGCTGAGTAACAGAACCTTTGTGTCTACTATTCTCCCCTACCCAGGATCACACAAGAGGAGCTTAAGCCTCGGAGATAAAGAAATAAGCCGGTCCTCTCCTTCTCCGGCCCTGGAGCAGCCTTTCAGAGACCGGTCTAACACTCTGAGTGAGAAGACAGCGCTGCCCGTCATCCGAGACAAGTACAAAGACCTGACTGGCGAGGTGGAGGTAAGCTGGGCAGCCTCCTGGAAGAGCACTCCAGGAAAGAGTGCTTTTCCATTGTCCCGGGGGAGGGAGAAGGGAGGGATGAGGAGGCAACTCTGGACACCAGAATGAGCATGCTCCCTGCGTGACAGCCACTGAAGTCCTGACTAAAGTTGAAGTTGTTGCTGGGAGTTTGTAAGGACAGAAGCGTTTGAGAAAATTTTTTCTAAAACTTATACTTTATCATCCTACTGAATTTTAAAACATCAACATAAAGAAAAGGAAAAAATGTTTTGGATTTTCTATTTCTGTGTATCTGCCGGGCGGTGGTGG
>NC_022014.1:15002852-15024108 GCF_000317375.1 Microtus ochrogaster | reverse complement strand
GAGGCAGAGGCAGGCGGATCTCTGTGAGTTCGAGACCAGCCTGGTCTACAAGAGCTAGTTCCAGGACAGGCTCCAAAACCACAAAGAAACCCTGTCTCGAAAAACCACAAAAAAAAAAAAAAATGATCTATTTCTGTGTATGGTATCTTCATTCCATTCCTGTTCCTTGTGATACATACGAGTGTACACACACACACACACACACACACACAGAGTAATGAACTGGAGAATGGAAAGCTGAGGTTCTATTCTGTGGAGTTTTTATTGTTGTCTTTAGTTTGGGGGCTTTTCCGGGGGGGGGGGTTGTTGTTTTGATTTTGATTTTGTATAGGTTTGGAGTCTGTCCTGGAACTCACTCTATAGACCAGGCTGGCCTGAACTCACAGAGATCCACCTGCCTCTGCCTCCTGAGTGCTGGGATTAAACGCCTGCACCACCACCACCCAATTTTATTGCTGTTTTGGGACACTCTCATGTAACCCTGGTTGGCCTAGAACTCTCTATGTTGACCAGGCTAGCCTTAAACTCAGTGATCCTGCTTCTGCCTCCCCCAAGTTCTAGGATTTCAGGGGTACGCCCCTACGCCTAGCTAAAGCTGTAGGATGGTACAAGCTCATATACTAGAGACCTCCATGTTGATCGGTAGAAGCTTACACTGTTACTGACGGGAGCAAATGAGGCGGTGTTTACACAGAGAGGTAGCAGTAAAAATAGGTCCTTCAAGTTCATATTTCTTGTCTGAGTGAATTTTGAATGATAACTGTCTTTTGCAAGCATGCTTTCAGTAGAAAGGAATCTTCCAAGCCTTGTATTGAGTGAAGTCATAAACAGAGCACCCTCAAGCCTGCCTTGTTGATCTCAGTTCCTTTTATAAAACCCACAGGAAAATGAGAGATACGCGTATGAGTGGCAGAGATGCCTGGGGAGCGCCTTGGATGTGAGTATGTCACTTCTCTGCACCTGCGCTCTCTCTTGCACTGTTTTGTCTCCTCCTTGGTTCTTCTGAATGAAAGCAGGAAAACACAAGGGATGCCTTACTTCCTTCTCCACACACAGCATGGAAATCAGGCAGGGCTCTCAGTGAGCTGGCTCAGTATTTGAGAGTAGTGGCTGCTCTTCCAGAGGGCCTGGGTTCAATTCCCAGCATCTACATGGCAGCTCACAACTGTCTGTGACTCCAGTTCCAGAGGATCCAACACCCTTATACAGACATACATGCAGGCAAAACACCAATGTATATAACATAAAAGTAAATAAATTTTAAAAAGAAAAGGCAACCGTGCACTTCCAGTTTGCAGTGTAGACACTGCTCATTGGCCAGCTGTCCTGGCCTGTCGCTGTGTTTAAGACATGGCAAAGCGATAGCACCACCTCTGGCCTGCGTAAAAACAATATGAACCTTCTTCTCTTCCCCCTCCCATCTCTCCCTCCATAGATGTGAAGACTGGTTTCTTCAAAGTTAAATTCTTAGATTTGTCTCTGTATAGGCTCTTGCACACTCTGGTCGGGCACAGCTTTTCACACTGGTTGGGTTTTCTACTAATGAGAAAGTGATTTGCAGTGACCTTTCTTGACTGTATCAGATAATGCGATTTCATTTCTTGTAGGTCATTAAGAAAGCAAATGACACCTTAAATGGCATTAGCAGCAGTGCTGTTTGCACGGAAGTTATCCAGTCAGCCCAAGGCATGGAATATCTTCTCGGTATGTCTTTGGTATTTCACACAGTGAGTCGTGACATGCCGCATTAGTATCAGTGTTCACTCACTCCGAGCATTTCAGGGCTGCACGCCACCATCTGCAGCCTCACCAGCAGCTGCCTTCCTAAGTAAAACGCTGAGGTCACGGGCAGCAGCTATTCTACTTAAGGTCTCTGTGGTGGTTGAAGAGATAAGCTCAGTGGTTCTGAGAGCCTACTGCTTTTGCAGAGGACCAGAGTTCAGTTCCCCACACCCATGTTACTTGTCTCACAACTGCTGTAAGTTCAACCCCAGGGGACCCAATGTACTTTTCTGGTTTCCACCAGACCCTGCACACACATGGCACACATTCACACAGATTTGCACACACACCTGAATAAGAGTTAACATCTTAAACCAGTAATTCATTTATTTTTGTCAACGAGTCTTAACTGGTAAGACGTTTAAGTGGCACTGTTTTAAGAGCATCCTCCTCGTTCTCTGTGCACTCTCCTTTCTGTCAGTGACATAAGCAGATTCCTTACCTTCCTGGCTGCCTTCAGCTGTTAACATCGAACTTGGAGCTTCAGTCTGATCCAGTGTTCCTCCTCCGCAAGCTCAGGCTGCCCTTTGGCCTGGGCCACAAGCACAGGAGCCTGACATCTTTCAGACCTTCCCGCACCTGTCCCCTTGTCAGTAAGGCTTCTGCTTCCTCTTTCTCAAAATCCCATCTCTTCCCTTAGCCCTGTCACTTTGAGCATCTTACATTTCTTTCTGTTCACACTACCTCCCTTCACTAGGGTAAACCTCTAAGAGGAAAAGAACTGGGGCTTGTTTTGTTCATCCCCACACCTCCAGTCCCTGACCTGGGGCCTGGCACAGAGAGCACACTGTGTGCTGACTGATGAACTGCTGGTGAAGGGCTTGAGGGCCGGGCACCTTGACTCCACAGCCATAGTTGTCCCACCGGGAAGTGGTGGCTTTCCTTCTAGAAGCTTTCCTAACATAACCATGGACGTTTGATTGGAGCAGCCCTTACTTCTTAGCCATTCCTGCCCTTGCTTTGGAGAAGAGGAGGAAAAGCCATGCTGTTGTGCAAGGTGCTGAGGCCTGGAATTCTCCAGTATTCACTAACCGAGTCTGGAGCATGTGCCAGTTAGCTGCCCTTAGGATGAGGAGGAACTTGGTACCTCTCCTCCTTGCTTAAGAATTCAGCCTCTGAGGGCTGGAGAGATGTCTCAGTAGTTAAGAGCACTGGCTGTCATTTCAGAGGACTCAGGTTCAATTCCCAGAACCCAAATGGCAACTCACTGATGTCTGTAACTCCAGTTCCTGGGTACCTGACAGCCTCATGCAGGCAAAATATCAATGCACATAAATAAGACAAAACAAAGCAAAAAAAGCCTCTGCCAGGCATAGTGGCACACACCTTTAATCCCAACACTCAGGAGGCAGAGGCAGGTGGATCTCTGTGAGTTTAAGGCCAACCTGGTCTACAAAGCAGGTTTTAGAACAGCCAAGACTGCTCAGAGAAAAATAATTCAACCTCATAAGAAACCATAGGAAAAGAACAGTCTCTAGCCAGGCTCATGCCCATAATCCTAGCACTAAGGATGCTAAGGTAGGAGGATTGCTACTACTTAAAGACCAGTAGGTTACATAATGGATCCCAAACCATCTTGGACTACAAAAAAGGAAACAAAATTAAAACCCCCAAATCAATGCCCTTGCTGCTGAGACTGACAAGTTTAGTGACAAGACCTACTTGGGGGAAGGAAAGAGCCAGTTGATACAGCTTGCCCTCTGAACTCCAGAGGGGCACATGTGCCTCCAACTTGCAGTTTGAGATGTGAGCTCTCAGCTCTTCCCGCCACCACACCTTCACTCTGCGGTTGTGGAGTATAGATCCAGAAGCCCAGGCAACACCTTTGTCTCTAAATTGCCTAGGCCAAGATGTTTATCACTGCAAGAGAAAAGTAAGTAGTGCACGTCTGTGCTCGCAGACCCGTCTCCATGCAGCCGTGTTCCTCCTAATCCACATCAGCAAACCGCAGTACTGCTTTGTCCTGCCTGCCTTTCCCATGCCTAACTCTCTCCTCTCTCCCCATCAGGCGTCGTGGAAGTGTACCGAGTAACCAGACGTGTGGAGCTGGGGATAAAAGCCACTGCTGTGTGCAGTGAGAAACTCCAGCAATTGCTAAAGGACATCGATAAAGTATGGAACAACCTGATCGGCTTCATGTCACTCGCCACACTCACGGTGAGCCTGCAGCAGCCCCTCTTCTTCCCAGAAGCCTGTTTGAATAAGATGTACTTATTAGAGGGTGAGTGTGCCAGCTGACTGCCTTGTGGTGATGGAGGTCCGAGATAGCAGTGCCAGAATGACTTTGGAGTTCCAAGGCACGCTGGAACTTGGCAAAATGAAGTGTACAACAAAATCTTTATCCGTAGTTCTTAATGTGTGTATTTGTGTTTGTGTGTGAAGGCCAGTGGACAACCGTGGATATGTGTTCTCACTTTCTCCCTGTGTGAGACAGGGTCTCTGTTGTCAGCCTCTGTGCACACAGACCGGATAACCCACAGGCTTCTGAAGCTTTTGTCTGTCTTCGTAGCACTAGCAGTACAGACATGTGACTTTACCACCCCTGACTTTATACGGGTTCTGGGAAATTGAATTCATGTCCCCACGCTTGCGCAGAAAACTGTCTCCCAACATTCGTCATTCTTAATTCTTACCATGCAAGCTTTTTTGTTTGTTTGTTTGTTTTGTTTTAGTTTTTTTCAGACAGGGTTTCATCTGTAGCTTTGGAACCTGTCCTGAAACTCACTCTGTAGATCAGGCAGGCCTCGAACTCACAGAGATCTGCCTGCCTCTGCCTCCCAAGTGCTGGGATTAAAGGTGTGCACCACCACCTTTAATTGCAAATTTTACCAAAATGTAATGGTTTGAGTTCATCCCTTTGCGCGTTTTTATGCCCCTGGTGTTCCTTAGGAAGCTGTGTGGTAGACCATATTGCTGTTCGACACCCACCGCTGTTATTGCTTTTCTTGGGTTCATCTTTTTTCATGTTATGAATAGCTCTACTCTGAGTAAACAGATGACTAACTCCCCTCTGGGTGTTACAATCTCTCAAAGTGGATGGCGAAGGCCAGAGTGTGTGCACATGCATGTAGCCTGCATGGCTGCTGCAACACTTTCCGGATAGCATTTGAGGCCTGCTGTATTCTAAACCATAACTGACTGGTTCTCTTTCCTTCTCCCAGAAGCTAATCACTTCTTTGGGCCATTTCAGCATTCTTTTGATGGAATACAGCTGTCGACGTGTTTCTAGTCATAATACATATCCTAGGAAACATGCCAGTTTCCTGCTGTTATTTGTAGTGGTATTTTGTTTGCGTTTTCACAAATAAAGCTTGCCTAAAGATCAGAGTGGAGGCCAGGTGGTAGTGGTTCACACCTTTAATCCCAGCACTAGGGCACTGGGACTGGGATTATGACGGTGGAGAGAGGAGATAGGAGCTCATTGCAGTCTGAGGACAAGACCTCCCCTTCGGTCTGAGCATCAGTAGAGGTAAAGGTCTCTCTAGTGACTGACCGCTCTGGTTTTCTCTGATCCTTCAGCCTTCACCCCCCACAGCTAATTCTGGGTTTTTATTATTAAGAACAATTAGAATTCATGCTACAGTTACTAGTGTCTTCTCACATTTCCCTGGGCAGAACCTTTGTGTTTCCATGGCCAAACCCATTCAGTTAGTCCCTGGTGTGGTCATCTCTTCACAGCAGGGTGCTTGCTGCCACTCCTCCAGTCAGCTGGGCCCCTCCTGCAGGAGGCAGGAGTTCTCAGTGCTCTCAGCTGACAGCCCCTGATAGCCAGCTGGTGCATTGTGTCCTAAACAGCAGATCTCACAGCTGTTGCATTGCTTCTCCTTTCACTGGATTAAGTTCTTAATGAGTTTAAATAAGGGGCTGAAGGGATGGCTTCTGAGAGCCGCATTGCTCGCTTGTCCAGTTTCTGTTTTTATTTTGGTGGTGCTACGGCTGGACCTCAAGATCCACGAAGGCCAGAGAAGTTACCTCTATGGGCCCATACACCCCTACCTAGTTCTTTTCTTTTCTCTTTTTTCAAAAGCCCTTACCAGTCTATTCGTTGTGCCAATACCAAGTCGTTCTTTATAAACTGTATAGCTGATCGTGTCATTTAAATCCCACTTAAAATCCTTCAGTGGGCTGGGCATGGTGGTGCATGCCTTTAATCCGGCACTCAAGAAGCAGAGGCAGGCAGATCTCTGTGAGTTTTGAGGCCAGCTTGGTTACAATTTGAGTTCCAGGACAGTCTGGGCTACACAGAGAAATCTTGTCTCAAAAATAACAACAGCCAGGTGGTGGTGGTGCACGCCTTTAATCCCAGCACTTAGGAGGTAGAGGCAGGTGGATCTCTGTGAGTTTGAGGCCAGCCTGGTCTACGGAGCTAGGTCCAGGACAGCCAGCGCTGTTACACAGAGAAACCCTGTCTTGGAAAACAAAACCCAAACCAAGCAAACAAATAAACGTGTGTGTGTGTGTGTGTGTGTGTGTGTGTGTGTGTATTCGTGTTCCTGCAATGGGCCTCCACAGTCTTCAGGACTTTAGCCAAACTTAGTGTGTTGTTTCCTGTTATTGAACTAGACTGCTTTCCCTCTGAGTTCAGCATAGTTTTCCCCAGAGGGCATTCCCAGTATCCTTTAGTCTGAATCAGAGGCCCTTTCTGTGTGAGTGTCTTTAGACCATTTCACTCTCACATCCCATAATGCTCACCTCATTCATTACTTATCTTATTATAACAAAATACCTCACTGAAGCAGCTTGAAGAAGGGTTTGTTTGGCTCCCAGCTCGTGGTGCCAGCCATTCTGGCAGAGAAGGCGTGGTCTTATGAGCTCCCAACCACTGATCCCATTGTGTGGGTAGACAGGAAATGAAATGGTGATCTGAGTACTGGTCCTCCCCCTTTCTCTCTCTTGTGTTCCAACTGAGTTCCATGGTTCACTGTGTTCACAGCATAAAAATAAACTTGATAGTCAGGAGGGGTTTGCTGGCAAGAGTACCAGAAAGGATTTCTTGTGTTCACCTTCCAGGCTCCATGTGAGCCCGACACCCAAGACAGAGCCCTGTAAGAGCCCAGTGCATCCGAGGGCTCACACATCCAGAATCGCTGTTTTGCTGATGCCACTTCAGAGCACGCTTTTCCAGTTGTTCTGAATGTACAGCCACCAAAGGAAGCCAGCAAAGTGTGCAGAGCATTGTTCTTGTAAAAGAAAAATTGGAAACTGCCTGAAAGCCCTGGAATCTAGAGAGTTAGTGAAGTAACCCGTGGTGGCTGTTCATACGAGGTGCTGTGGTATTTTGTCAGGGCACTCTCTCCACATAACAGATCTGCTGCCACATGGCTGGGAGGAAGGCTGTCACATGGTGATTAGGTTGTGCTTAGTGATAAAATCCCATGTTTAGAAGTGTTCTGCTTTTTTCAACCTTCTTTAATGAATATTTATTGCGTTTGTAATGGAAAATAAATTTTCCCTCTGGTAGAGAAATTTCCCTTTGCCTTCACACACTTGAAACCCTTTTGGTGCTGTGGTCACTTTTTCAGTCGTTCTGATGGGTTATCCAGTCCACTGAACTCTGTGGCAGGGTCTTTAGCTGCATTAAATACACACAGCAACTTGATATCTTCACTCTGCCACCATCTTGTCCTGAGGCAGGGAAGGACCAGAGGCATCTGGTCTGCTCTCTGCTTCATCCTATCTTGAAAAGAGTGAGTCAGGCAGGCAAAACTGAAGATGTGCAAAGGCTTTTGCTGGGGAGCAGAGCATAAGGTTAATGAGAAACATTTAAAACAAACAAGCAAAGCCAGGAGCTTGTCCTGGCACACTGTAAATCTGAAATCAAGTCACTTTCTGTATCTCACCCCCTCGATTTATTTCCCAGGATGGTGGAGTGTTACAGGCCTCCCACTTTGCATTTACGTGTGAAGGCTCCTTGTTTTGGTGGCAGTCAGTTCTCACTTCTTCCTCCAGTCATCTGGCAGCCCTCCTCTTCTGGTGCTGCTGGAGAAAGCTGACACGTCTTCCCTTTCCCTGAAGGCCAAGGCCGTGAGCCAAGCTTGTTATGCATTTGTTCTTCCAGTCAGGGTGAAGAATAAACCGGCAAGTGACCGCCCCTGTTGCTGGCCTGTGTTCACTATGTGAAGTGGCTTCTGTCACTAGGGGCAGTAGAAGTCATTTTCCTTGGGCTACATCTTCCCCAACTCCCAGGCTCCTGGGTTCTGCCATTGTTCATGAAGAGGACTTTCTGTAGGCTTGCCTTGTCACTCCAGGCCACTTTTGAGTTCACACACAACAAAATGCCAAAATCTTAGTAACATCGCACCGTGAGTTCTGTGACTTTCCCGTCTGTATCACCTGTGCCCTGTCAAGCTGTGGCCTGTTTCACCCTCCCGACAGCCTCCTCGTACACTTCCAGTCTCTGCCCGGCTGCAGGTTTTACACCCAGTATCACTTTTGTCCAGACCTTTTCAAAGAAGCCATGGCATTCGATTTGTGTCATCATTTACCTAGAATGTTCTGTTCCGTTCATATCTGGTGTCTCTAACATACTTAGCAGGGCCAAGATGTTAGGGAAAAGGAGAAGGGTTCACAGTCATGCCTTCTCCTCAGATGCTGTCTGCAAGCCTCCACTCCCAGTACCCAGATCTGGACTCACGAGGACACAGAGATTCATGGTCTCTTCTCCGTGGTGCTAGAGTGCATGCAGGGTGTACATGAACACTTGTCTTCACTTCCTAGTTAGCCATGTTCTTCTGTTATAATTGTTTGGGGTTTTTGTTTTGTTTTGCTCTGCTTTTTGCTCTGTGACAGAGCAATGATGGTTCTCTGTCCACATTCTTTTCCTCTTGAGAGTGGGCAGATGGGTCCTCAGTCTGTAAAGCTAACTTGAATTCCCCCACTGCATGAGGAACAGCATGTATCTCACAGAAATGTTAAGGTGTGAGCTGTCATAAATGAACCTTAACTGTAACAGAACTGACAAAAAAAATCCATAAAATAGCATAAAACACAACATCTGAATACGTCAGTCCAGCTGTATCACAGCTTTGAAAACCCAGCAACCCTGGATGAGATCCTCAGAGATAACAGGTCATTAGAGAGAGGCGGGCTTGAGGTGGTCCGAAGCTTTGAACCCTTAAAGGCACCTGTGTTTGATTTGGAATAAATGAGCTCCTTAAGGGACCGCATGGCCATACGGGCTGGTCACGTTTGCAACTAGGACACTGAAAATAGCCCCCAATGTTCATAGGGAGTGGCACTATTAGGATGAATGGCCTTGGAATAGGTGTGACCTTGCTGGAGTAATGTGTCACTGGGGAGGGTGGATTTTGAGGTTTTAAATGCTCAAGTCAGGCTGTGTCTCTTTGCTGTTGTCTGCTAACCCTGGCGGTGGGACACTGCGGCAGGTGGGAGACCGACAGATATGCCATGCAGAGAGCTTGGGTATTGAGTTTATTTAGTGGGTATTGGAAGGGTATAAGGGTAAGGGGATTATCGAGGGGATGAGAGGGATGGGGAGAAGGGAGGGGAGGGGAGAAGAGAAAAGGAGAAAAAACAGAAAATCAGCTTGCTTCAGTGGGAAGGGAGGGGAGAAGGAGATTGGGGGTGGTCGGAGCTTGTCTCTTAAAGGGACAGGGTACCCAGGTGACAGGGAAGGCCAGCAGAATTGTAACAGTCCTTACACAAAATGAATGCTTTTACCTGCTGTGCTCTCACTGACCTAGAGAAATGTTTGTTTCTGTAGTAGGAAGAAATCAGGGTGGAAACATCAAAACTTAATTAAAACTATAAAAATCTAGATTTTGAATCTATATCATCATTTTAAAATTTGTTCTTCCTACTATGTAATTCCTAGCGTTCAAAAGATCCAACAGCGCTGGAGCTCAGCGGTAGACAGCGTGTTTACTGTTTTGTCTTGTTTTATGATGTTTTTGAGAGTACTTGCTTAGTATGCTTGCAGCCTTCATTAGATATATTACCCAGCTCCCTCAAAACAAACAATAAAATGCCAGCTGTATTTTTCACCCCAAAGTGCTCCATATGTGCATCACAGGGGGAGGCCTGAGCTAAGGAAAGCAGAGTACACAGTCACAACTCCAAAATGGAACTTAATATTTTATTAAGCTGAATGTTACAGGGCCGGAGGGATGGCCCAGCATTTAAGAGCTCTGGCTGCTCTTCCAGAGGATCCAGGTTCAGATCCCAGCACCACCCACATGGCAGCTCACAACTGTCTGTAACTCCAGTCCCAGAGGATCAACACCCTCATACAGGCATACATGCAGGCAAAACACCAGTACACATAAACTAAATAAGTAAATAATTTAAAAAAAAACCTGAATGTTATATAGCAAAAACCCTTTAAAGCTCTGGGTGACTGTGGGCTGAACACCCTCTTGTGGTAGAAGCAAGAAAAGCTATCTGCTTCAGTGACTTATGGTTGCTCTGACATCAGGCCCCAAGTGAAGGTCAGCTAAGCTTTTATCTTGCAGATCTGTTGGATCAAAGAAACAAATCAACCCTGGGAAACAAGATTTTGGCATTTAAAACCTAATGAAAGAAAAAGGACTTTTTTCACCAGATTGGTGGCCAACTGGAAGTTGGTCTTTTGATTCCATTGCCCCTGGGTGATTTCTCCCAGTGTTTTCTTCCTCGATGCTGCCAAATAGAAGGAACAGTGCGGTTCTGATGATAGCATCTCCATACTTTAAAGACAGCATTTTTACCATGTCCTCAAATGAAACTCTCACCCCTGCACAGGCCCCTAGAGCCTGCTCTGTCTCCTGTGTTATCTCAGGGCAGTAAGAACTTCAGAAGCGGGGTTACTGAGTTAGCCGCTGTGAGGCCAGCCTGATCTCCAGGACATCCAAAGCTGTTACACAGAGAAACCCTGTCTCAAAACACAAGAACAAAAACAAACAAACAAACAAACAAAAATCAATGTTGGCTTAATATCTGATTTTATAGGATAAAGAACATCTTCATTTTTCAGAGTTCATTGATATTTTGATTTTGTAATTGTCAGTGCTGAGAACACTTCACATATAAATGAATTACAAAATGTCTAAAATAAAATTATTAAAAATCACCAATATTCATGCAAGTGTTATACTTACTTATGAAAACAAAAGTTGACCATGAATCCAAAGGATGGGCAAAAATGGAAAAAAAATTATTCTGTGAAAATTCTTTGACAGGGAATTTTTAATAAGGTGAACAGATATTCATTCTTTCCTGCTGTTTTGGTTTTCAAGGGGTTTTGTTTGTTTGGTTTGCTTTGGTTTTTTAAGACTGGGTCTCGCCACGCAGTGCTGGCTTTCCTGGAACTTGCTGTATAAACCAGACTGGCCTCCAAGTCACCGAGGCCTGCCTGCCTCTGCCTCCCGAGTGCTGTAATTAAGGTCCTGGGCCACAAGGACCTGAAGGCCTGGAAAATATTCAGACTGTTTGTGTCCCTGCCTATAGTTCACTGTAGGGCTTTCATAGTCAACCCCCGTTCTGGTGCCCAGTGCCGCCACGGACCTGCTTCCCAGAGCTTAGGAGCACAGTGTTGACATGCAGTCATGTTGATGAGATGTTACTTTGCTCCTGCTGAGTAGGAGTCCATTAATGCCCACAACTTGTTTACCTATCTTCTGATTACCAGACACATGTTAGTGCCAGATTTGGCTAATATGGATACAGTTGCTATGAATGCTTTTTTGTTGACATATTTTGCCTTTTCTTAGATAAATATCCAGGAATAAAGTTGCAGGCACATATAGCAAATGCGTATTTAATCTTTAAGAAATGGACAGCTTTTTTTCAAAATTGAGACCTGCACCTTTAATCACTTCACCACGTACCCCATATTTCATAGATTGGGGAAGAATAACTGGATGATACCTGTAAAGAGCTGAGCATATTGCTTAGCACAGGCCTGCGGACAGTTACTCCATCTGCTGTCTCTCTCAGCCTTAGTGGCCACCACCTGCACTTCTGACCTGAGCAGCTGCAACTCAGCCTGAACCAAACTATGCTCTCTTCTGTCCTTGCACCTAAAGTGGATCTTCTCAGCTACCCAAGCCTCGTCCTTTCTGTCCTGCACATGCCCCCAGCCTGTAGAGTCCACCCCTTCTCAGCCCTTCCGTGAGCCCTCCTGCCCTCTCCCTTTGCTGTCTTAGCAGTCATCCTACTGAAGCCGTGCCTTGAGGACCGCCACCCCAGTCTCTTGCTGACACTGCCACAGAAGACAGGGTTGTGCCATGATGCTGTCCCACCTCCTTCTATTCCTTTCTGGTTGGTTCTTGGTATTCTAGCCTCATGCCCACCTTGGCTTGGCTCCTACCCTCAATTTCTCCTCATAGCTGGACTTTGCTTAGATGTCTGCTTTGTGCTGCTTGTGTGTGAGACATCCTTCCCCTCTCCACTGCCTCCAACTCATCACCCCATTGACCCATCCCCTTCCATAGTGTCATCAGTACTCTATGTATTGTGAGTTCCAGGAAGCATTCTCTTAAGTGCCCTGTCGAGTGCCTGGATACCCAGTACTTACCCCAAAGTAGGCACTGTAGCATTAAAAGCCTTGCACTGCTTGACACCCCCCAGCTCCACTGCAGACAGTGAAGTCCCCAAGAGTAGGGAGTGGTTTTCTTCCCAATGGCATTGCTAGCAGCCAGGATATAGCAGCTGCTTGGAAGATCTGGGAAACTGAGCAGTTGTGTTACTAGCTGACTTCTTTTATAGTTGACCTACACAGCATTTGAAACCACTATGTCCTTACCCTGTCTTACTGTGTCTTTCCTGTCATCCTCAGCCGGATGAAAATTCACTGGATTTTTCCTCCTGTATGTTACGGCCTGGGATTAAAAACGCTCAGGAGCTGGCCTGTGGGGTGTGTCTCTTAAATGTGGACTCCAGGAGCCGGGTAAGTTCTTGCCTTCCCCCTTCAAGTGACAAGGTTCATCCCTCACGTGATCTGAGGGACAGCCACAGGGAGCCCACTTTACAGCAAGCTCTGTGACCAGAGCTGGGGATTTCAAAGTCTAGAAAGTTCTATGGAAGCAGATGTGGTCTTTTCTACAGGGCAGTGGAGAAGCTGCCGAGGGAGTGGATGGAGTCCTTCCCTCCCTGCAGAGCCTGCAGTTCCCAGGGTCTCCACAGCACGCCATGCACTGGGTGGGGGAAAAATGCCATGCTGTGTGGATTTACCTGGAGGCAACAGGCCTGTTCTAGGGCCTTTTTCTTTTTCTTTTCTCTTTTTTTCTTTTTTTTTTTTTTTACCATATGGTTTCAACATTTCAGAAAGAAGAGAAGCCTGCAGAAGAACAGCCTAAAAAAGTATGAGCCAGTTACAGGTTACCTTAGTGTCTCCATCTCGTTCTTGTGTGTTAAGAGGTCAACAAACGATTCTGTTGTCGTCCTGGGCTGTGCCGATCGTGAATCCTCTACTGACTCGTTTTTGTCCCCATAATGTTTGATCAAATCAACTAACGTGTCTCTGTGGAGCCACTGCTGTCTTGCTTGCATGCTTGTAGCTGCTAATCAGCTTCTGGTGTTGTCATTATCTTTCTCTGCCACGAACTAGCACCTTCTGGAAGACTAGAAGTTGTAGTGACGTACAGAATGAGATGGGAGAGCTTCAGGATTTAGAGGATGACAGATGGAAACAAATCATTCTGGTTTTAAGATTTTCTCCGTGGTGTTTAAGAAAACAAACTGCAGAATGTTTAACCGGAGCTACGGCTGAGAGGGACGGCTGTCGCTCACTCCGTTGTCAGCTCCCAGCGGCATCGGACCATTGGTTCTCAACCTTCCTAATGCAATTTCCTCATGCTGTGGTGACCCCCAACCATACAATCACTTCCTGTCTACTTCAGAACTGTAATTTTGCTAATTCGTGAACCATAATGTAAATATTTGATATGCGACCCCAGAGTGGGTCGTGGACCACAGGTTGATCTCTAGTTCTTTTAAATGTTTTCAGTCCTGATAGGACTGTAATCAGCCATGGAACTCTAAGGGGCCACATGTTACAGTCATGGCAGCCTCCAGGGAGGGTGGCCTTTAAAGTGAGGGAATCAATTACCACAGCCCTTGGCTATTTTAATTCTGTGTCTTGCTCATCCGTCTCTCCTGTAACCACCACCTTTTCTGTGAAGACTGGGCCCTTTGCTGAAACTAGGCTGAATGGTACTGACTTTTATACCTTTAATTAGCAGTAAAAATAAATAAATAAATAAATAAGACTTTCCTACTTGAATCCTGTAGCCACCTGCTCAGCTTTTGTGCCATTCGGGGCTCAGCCTCTGTGAACCTGGGGATGTCCTGCAGTGGCTGCTAACAAGCACTTAGATGAAAGGAGAACCTGACTTGACCCGTGTCTATTTCTGGCAGGCATTCAACTCGGAAACAGACAGTTTCAAGCTGGCCTATGGAGGACACCAGTACCACGCCAGCTGTGCCAACTTCTGGATCAACTGTGTTGAACCCAAGCCTCCCGGCCTCCTCCTGCCAGACCTGCTCTGAAAAGCTGCTCAGTGAAGCTCCAGCTGATTTTTGGTTGTTTCTGTCACATGACTTGGGGTAACAGGGATCAATAAACAGAATGCAAGCGCTGCACAGTTCCTTCCCCAAGAGGTGGGGAAGAGAGACTGCAATTGAGAGGCAGTCTTTGAACAGCACGTCCCCCTGCTCCCGTTGAGACTTGAGGTGAAGTGCTAGACCTAAACCACATGTGGCACTGGACGCTTGTTTACTTTCTCCTCTGATTTTCTGATTTTTGTTGATGTTAATGTTGGTCTGATTTTTTTTTAGGATAGGGTTTTGAAGCATGCCCCTGGCTGACTTTGAATTTGTAGAAATGCTGTCTCTGCCTCCCAAGTGCTAGGTCATAGATGTGTGCCCCCTACTCTGTTTCTCTTATTCCTGTAAGATATTTTACAGTGTGGATCACAGTTTCTGTGAGGAGTAATCTGCTGCTGAAGTGTTTAAAATGTGAAAAATTAACAAAAGAAAAAATAAATTATCCTAGGACTGGAATCCACAAGTTTTTCTCCAGGTCCCATGAAGCAGGACACATTTTTCTGCATTTAGCTTGTAGATGCTTGAAATGAATAAAAGGGGATTGTGATTAACGTGACGCTCTGTACCTGTCTCCACCTCCTGTCAACCCTCACCCTCTTCTCCTTCCCTGAAAGGCAACTCTCAAGGAGACCCTCCCGCTTTGACAGAGCCCAGGGCCTGTGTCTGGCTGCACAACTGTTTACTGAGATCCCGCTGTTTTATCTCAGCATCAGGACTAACACAAAGCATGGTATTTTTCCTCCAAACAAAATCTGTAAGAGCCATGAAATGAAATCTCTTCATAGTGACCTCTGTCCACATTCCCAAAGATGACTGCATAGGGGCCAACAATGCTGGACTTCGCAGTATTTCAGGAGAGACCCGAGAATGAACCCTCTGTGAGAGTGGAATTCTGGGCCTAGTGCGTGGTTCTCAACCTTCCTACCGCTGTGACCTTTAATACAGTTCCTCATGTTGTGGTGACCTCCAGTCAAAATTATTTTCATCGCTACTTCATAAGTGTAATTTTGCTGTTATGAATTGTAATGTAAATATCTGATGTGCAGGATCCTGATATGTAACCCTGTGAGCCCCTCCATCATGACCCTCAAGGTGGGAACCACTGGCCTAGTGTGTATGTGTGTGCATGCGCATTTGTGTACATGTGTTGGAGAAACGCATTCATGTGGCAGAGAAAAGCAGTTAGCAACAGCACTGAATTTTCAAATGAAAAGGCTACTGTAGGAATTTGTCATATAAACAAAATGCATAAATCTAAGAGACCTGAAGCTTCAGAGGTTAAAAGGTGTGTAACCTCCAGGAGAAGCTGAGCAGTCTGGGTCAGCATCTCTCGGTCTCACTGGCTGTTGGTTTTATGTGTTGGGAAGGACTTCAGGGTGTACACGCTTCGCTGACTTGATTTAGTCTTTATTTAGAAATCTAGCCGGGCAGTGGTGGCGCAGCCGGGCGGTGGTGGCGCACGCCTTTAATCCCAGCACTCGGGAGGCAGAGGCAGGCGGATCTCTGTGAGTTTGAGACCAGCCTGGTCTACAAGAGCTAGTTCCAGGACAGGCTCCAAAGCCACAGAGAAACCCTGTCTCGAAAAAACCAAGAAAATAAAAAATAAAAATAAAAAAAAAAAAAAGAAATCTAAAATGCTGGCTTTAGTCTATCTCTCTGCTGCTTCCACATAATTCACCATTTCCCCTTCCAGGACAAAACTTGAGGAGATTCTGTGGTGTCCCCTCTTGTACCTTATGTCTTTTCTCCAAGATGCGGGTCATTTCCAACACTTGGCACAGCTTCTCCTTGGCCATGCTGTCGATCAGGGTGCAGGGGGAAGAGCGTCCGGAGGAGTCCAAGCCATTTACTCATCTGTTCCAGATGACGTCATCCGAGCTACTAACATCCAGATGGCTGTCTGCATTGTGACCACAAGGCCGTTCCCTCCCTGGGGCTGCTGGAGTGTGAAGATGGCACACACAGGTGGGTTGGTTTTCAGCCGGCTCTCAGACAGCCCCATTACTGTCCTGCCATAGCCGGGGGTAAGCAGTCAGACCCTCCAGTCTGTATTCTAGATTATTCCCTCATAAAAATCAGTAATAGGACTGACCTTAGCCTAAGAATGCTCCCCGTGAAGTATTGTCTGCACAGTGGCCTGTATGTATGGCATCTTAAGTACCTGTTAGCTAGGTTGTCTCCACTTGTAGATTTATTCCAGAATGCCTCGGTTAAAACTCCTTACCGTAGGGTTAGTCACTCGTTAGGAGGTGCAGAGGAAAATGCAGTAAACATAGACAAAAGTACTGTCTGTTTAGTGCTTCAGATGTTCAGCTAGATCCCCACACCGGGACTTGGGGGCGTGGAGAACATTAGTCGACTGATTTTCTTTGTGTGCATGGATTAAAATGACTCACGTTGCATTCAGTTTCACCTCAGCTCTCTTGTTAGCCACGAGCCCAGTGTCCTTGGAAACAGTAACCAAGGTTACCTATCTCCACGCTGTGCTTTGTGTCAGGCAGCTTCACCCGCCTCTTGAATGGGATTAATAAGCACTGCTGGGTTTGGGAGCCGTGCCTTGCCTTTCTGTTCCTGGGGTTGGCGTGTGACCTGTGTCTGGACATGTTCGAGACAGCAGAGGCTCAAGGCGTGCTCAGATATTATCTCTGCTTTCCTTTGCTGTGTCTGCTAGTTAGCATTTCATCTGGGAGACACATTGTTAAATTCATGTTTTGTGTTGCTATACATATTTTGGGTGTTTGGGCTTTTTCTTTGTTTTTATTTTTGGTCTTATTTCCTGTTTTTCTATTTATGTATCATCTAAAAGATTTCTTAAAAACAGAAATTGGAAATGCTTGCTTTGTACCAGGGGCTGCTCTGAGAATTCTCCTAAGTACCTTCGAGATCAGATACCTTTTGTTAACGGATGAACTGTGACGTTTTCAGTCATTTGTCACAAAGAAGGGGCCCTTGAAGCCTGCTGTAGACATACCAGCAGATGTCACAATTCAGGTCAAGATGTGTGTAGCCTGGTTTTATGTCTAGGTTGGGTACCATTTCTCTGGAAAAGGGTTCACCAAATAATATTGCAAAGCCCCCTCCTTTTTAAGTCCAGCCAAGGAAATAGGGCTTAGTGAAACAGTTCACTGTGTTTTTTTAAAAGTAACTTTATAAATACTTTTCATTATAATAATGAAAATTTACCAGTTTCATTCTTTGTGTTGAATCTAGTGCAGTTGACTTAAAGAGCACTCACCTCTCAAGTCATAGCTGTGACTGAGTTAATCTGGTGAATGTCACAAGTCATGAAACTGCCTTGTGTGTGATGTGTAATGCGGTCCCATATGGTGAAGGATGGGTGCAGCCTTTCCCTCTGTCTACATCTTTATAAACTACTACTCTGATTGCTGTGTTTATGTGCTGTAGAACCGGGCATTTCATCTTCTCAGGCTTGTTCTAAGCCACCCCCTCTCTAACAGGAAACACCCTGGACTATGGCCCTTTTCTTTGCTGGGTTAGGATTCCATAGACGAGGTCACTGGAATGAACACAGAGCAAAGCACCTCAGGAAGGCGCTAGACTCCCAGGTGCTCAGGACACCTTAGCTACTTCCCAGTGCTAATGTTTACCTGGATGCCTTTTGAGTGGGCGGGAAGGGGGCTGTTTCTATGTCTGTATGTTCCTGTCAAAGAACAGCCTTGGGTGTCATTCCCCAGGTGGGGAGGGAGCCAGAAGCAGAGCAGGGAGGAGAAAGTGGTAGCAGGTGGGAAGGGAGAGATGGCCTGGAACTTATTAAGTAGGCCTGGCTGTCTGACTAAAAGGCCCCAGGGATCCTGCTGTGTCCACCTCCCCAGCCTTGAGATTACAAGAGTGTGTCACCACACCTGGCATTTCTTCTTTATTCTTCTCCCTTTTATTGATATTAATTTTTTTTCACATAATATACCCTGATTATGGCTTCCCCTTCCTCTACTCCTCCCAGTTCCTCCCCATCTCTCCTGCCCCCCAATCTGGATCCACTCCCTTTCTATCTCTTATTAGTAAACAAACAGGCTTCTAAGGGGAGATAATAAAGTATAATAAGAAAAAGCAAACACTAACAAATCAGAGTAGGACAAGGCAAACAGAAGGAAAAGAGCCTGAGAGAAGGCACAAGAATCAGAACCCACTCGTTTGCACACTCAAGAATCCATAGAAACACTAAAGTAGGAACCACAATACGCATGCAGAGGCCCTGATGCAGACCCGTGCAGGCCCTCTGCGTCCTGCCTCATTCCCTGTGAGTTCATGAGCTTCGCTTATGTTGATTCAGAGGAAATGGTGGTTGTTACATTCTTTCTGCCTCCTCTTCCATGAGGTTCCCAGAGCCCTCCCTTGGTCCCTAGGCTGTCTAGTTTCTTGGTCACCCATATAGTGTTGGGTATGGGCTCCATCTTGTGGAGTGGGTCTTAAACCAGATATCGGTTGGTTACTCCCATAAGCTTTGTGCCACCATTGCCCTAGCATATCTTGCAGGTTGGACACCATTGTAGATAACAGGATTTGTGGCTTCCTTGGTGTTTATGCTTCTCTTTTGGCAGTGTGTCAAGTACCTTCATGTATCAAAGATGCTAAAACATAGGGATGAAGGTTTCTATATAGGCACCAACTCAACTTCATGTTAAATGAGCTGTGTAGTTGTCTTCAGCAATGGGGTCTTGCTGTCAGTTTGTGGAGAGCAACCTATACTCTTGGCAACAGCCTAGGTGGCTTTGGCTTGGGGATTCCCATGGGAGCCTTTTGGTCAACACAATGAAATGTAACCCAAGCCTGGTACTGGAAGCTTGATTTGGTGACGAGATGTCCAACTGGAACTTTGTCTCCCGTTATTTGATGATTTCATTGAGATCGCTTTCATGCATGTATTTAAGAAACTTCCTCTGTATTAGGTTTCCATATCACCCCTCAAATGGCCCTTAATTTTAGCTGTCTCTCCCCGTTCTCCCTCCCTTATCCCTATCCCTCTGTTCCTTCTTCCCTACTTGAGCCTCCTGTTCTAGCCCTCCCATCCATCCATAACTATCTGTTCTATTTCCCTTTCCTAACAAGATGTCTGTACCCACTACTCCCTTTCTGTATACCCAGCCTGTGGTTCTATGGACTTTAGCTTGATTGTCATTGACTTAACAGCTAATATCCACATAGAAACGAATACTTAGCATATTTGTCTTTCTGGGTCTGGGTTTTCTAGTTCCCTCCCATTTGCCTGTGAATTTCACTTAAGTGACTGAGTAGTAGTACTCCAATGTGTAAAAGTGTGACATTTTCTTTATCCATTCTTGTGTTGAGGGACATCTAGGTTGTCTCCAATTTCTGGCTACTATGAATAAACATGATTGAGCAAATAGCTCTGTGGTAGAAGTGTCTTTGGGGTTTATTATGCCCAAGAGTGGTGTAGCTGTTCCTGAGGAACCAACACATTGATTTCCATAGTGGTTGTACAAATTTGCACTCCCACCAACAAGGGAAGGGACCAATGTTCATTCCCTTTCTCTCACCAGCATGACCTGTCACTATTTTATTGATCTTAGCCATTCTGACAGGTATAAGATAAAATCTCAAAGCAGTTCTGATTTGCATTTCCCTGATGGCTAAGGATGTTAATTTTTTTGGGGGGGTGGGGGGGTTGAGACAGGGTTTCTGTGTGTAGCTTTGGAGCCTGTCCTGGAACTTGCTCTGTAGACCAGGCTGGCCTCAAATTCACAGCCTCTGCTTCCTGAGTGCCGAGATTAAAGGCATGCACCACCACCACCTGGCACGTTGGATATTTAAGTATTTCTCGGCCTTTCAAGTTTCCTCTTAAGAATTCTCAACTGTGCGGGAGGCAGAGGCAGGCGGATCTCTGTGAGTTCGAGGCCAGCCTGGTCTACAAGAGCTAGTTCCGGGACAGGCACTAAAGCTACAGAGAAACCCTGTCTCGAAAAAAAAAAAAAAACAAACAAACAAAAAAAAGAATTCTCAACTGTGGGCTGGAGAAATGAATCAGCAGTTAAGAGCACTGACTGCTCTTCCAGAGGACTGGGGTTCAATTCCCAGCACCCACATGGCAGCTCACAACTGTCTGAAAATCCACTTACAGGGGATCTGACACTTTCACACCAATGCACATAAAGATAAATAAATCATAAAAAAATTAAAGAATTCTCAACTGGAGCCGGGCGGTGGTGGTGCACACCTTTAATCCCAGCACTCAGGAGGCAGAGGCAGGTGGATCTCTGTGAGTCCAAGGCCAGCCTGGTCTACAGAGCGAGTTCCAGGACAGGCTCCAAAGCTACAGAGAAACCCTGTCTCAAAAAACAAACAAAAACCTGTTGTACCTGTTGTGGTTTAATAAAAAAAGTGCTTCTGCTGTTAGAGTAGCCTCTGGATTCCCAGGGAGTGCCTGCTGGAAAGGTGGGATAAAGGAATGAGTGTGTGTGTGTGTGTGTGTGTAGGTTAGAAGCTGAAGATCTGGGTGATCCACTGGAGGTGGGGATAGGGGGAAGGGAGGCTGCAGCAGGTTTCTCTAGAGTGCATATCTGGCATTTTTTATGTGGGTTCTGAGAATGAACTCAGGTCCTATGGTTACACAGCAATCATTTTACCAACCAAGGCATCTCCCCAACCCTTGCCAGGGTTTTCACAGGAAAGTTTTTCTTAACAACAAAGAATATCAGCAAATATTTTCTTTCTATAGTACAGTCCATGATGAAAAGCCAGTCTCTGCATTGTTTTTGGTCATGTGCTAATATTACATGTATGCTCCTGATTTCCCAGAGAAATTGTTTTAAAATTTCCTGCTTATGATGTGTGCATAGAAGAAGGGTGGATAGCCGGGCTGGCGCACGCCTTTAATCCCAGCACTCGGGAGGCAGAGGCAGGCGGATCTCTGTGAGTTCGAGACCAGCCTGGTCTACAGAGCGAGTTCCAGGAC
>NC_022014.1:14958126-15002626 GCF_000317375.1 Microtus ochrogaster | reverse complement strand
TCGAGACCAGCCTGGTCTACAGAGCATGTTCCAGGACAGGCTCCAAAGCCGCAGAGAAACCCTGTCTCGAAAAACAAAAAAAAAAAAAGGTAAAATTTGCAATATAGAAATCATATGTCACTGGCATGCTTGTATTGTTAAAACAGACATTCCATGGACACATAACCAGCTACCCTGCAAGTCAAATGAAAAAGCACTGGCTGGCTCTCCTCTCAGACAGGCTGCCTGGCCTCCCCCTCCCAGCAGCTTGTTAGACTTCTACTGCTACCCTGATGGGCTGTGGCAGCTGGTTCATTGTAAAACAAGGAATAAAGCTAAGAGAAGTTTTGTGTTACTAAATGAACAAAGGCATGTCTTCTGTTTCTTTGATGGTAGACTCGACACTTTGATTTACCAAGACAAAATGGAATGCAACACCTTTCGTGTGTGTGTGTGTGTGTGTGCATGTGCGCTTTTTACATTGTGACGTGACTTTTGTCTGCTATGATGTGGGGGCCACATTCACAGCTATCCTGGGATCTTACTGTTCAAGAGCTGCAGGTTTGACACACCTACACCCACATGCTGATGATACCGATTCCTGCTTCTCTGCAAGGGTGTGAAATGCCGACGTGATTCCACCAGGGTTTCTATTTTAAGTACGGACCATAAGCATCCTAATGGCCACAGCGGAACAGTGACTGAGTACTGACACACATGCACACACACCTGAAATGATTAGTAAAGGGCTTATGTTAAGCAGATAGATTTATTAAAAATAATGCTAATATAATCCCAGAGCACACTGATTTCAAGAGGGTCTTTGCAACAGATTTTGTCATAATCACTTATCAATTAAACTTAACTTATAGAATCGCTAAATAACAGAGGAAAAGAAAGGACCGGGCTAATTAATCCAGTAGAGACTGAGCTGGCCTTGATATCCTTAAACATCTATCCAGCCATCAGCCACAGGCAAATCTGGTCTCTAGAGGGTTAATCAGGGCCCAGGGTGATCTTTGCAGTGGACTCCTCCTGCACCTGCCAAGGCTCCAAAAGGCTTGGGAGCCAGAAAGAAAGCAGGAACAGTAACCTACACTGTTCCAGGTCTTATAAAGGATTAAAGGCCAGTTAAAGATTTTCATGTTCGCTATTTCAAAATGCTAGTTTTAAAAAATTTTACTAGCAGCGTATGTGTTTCCCTCCACATCTCTTAAACGCGAACACCCAGTGTAGAAACACTGGCGGGATAACCAGAGAGGGGAAGAGGGAGAAGACCGTGTGTGGATGCTGGTGCTGCTGAGGGGCTGCGGATGCCAGCTGTGGCAGCACTAAATCCCCCAGTAAGGCTTCAGGTAGCGGGAGTCACAGATGTCTGGAAAGACACCATAGGGTGTATCTATCATCTGCACGGTCGACTTCCCGAAAAGCTGGTTCTCGTAGTCTATCAGCTGCTTCCAGAAGCCCACGTTGGGCCTGATGACAGGCCTCCGGGCTTTCACCCACCTGTACGCCTCCAATAGACACACATTGTGGAATTTCATCAGGTACGCAATGCAGAGGGTGGCCGAGCGGCTCACTCCCGCAGCACAGTGCACCAAGGTTGCCCCATGCTTCTTGCTCACACTGTGGATCTTGTCAGCCACACTGTCAAAGTACAATCCAATGGGCGCATGAGGAATGTCAGCCAGAGGCACTTTAACATATTCAAGCTGTGGCCAGTTGTAGTTGGGGATCTCAATGGTAGCATTAACAATGCAGGTGATGCCCCGGGCCTGGAGGAGGTGCCGGTTGGAGGCCACACTGCCTCTGCCCAAGAAGAGAGAGGAGGTGATCTGAGCAATGCCTCCTGTGTCTCCCTCGGGACTCATCCGAGGAGCCATGAGAGTCCGTGGGAGCGTGCTGTGACCTCTGGAGCTCATGAAGATGCCAGCAGTCAGTCACACTTTCATCATCGGAGGGGCAAGACCAAAGAATGGTGAAGTCCGTCCTCCCCCAGGGGATTCAAGACCGCAGCCTCCTTCCTGCAAGACACGGGTATCTGATGTCAGAACTTTACACGCTACTCATTTGCCACAGCTGCCTCCAGTACTGGGAAGGGAAAGAACTAGGAAGCTATTTTCTTTTTTTTTTTTTTTAAATATTTATTTATTTATTTATTTATTTATTTATTTATTTATTTATTTATTTATTATGTACACAATGTTCTGTCTGTGTGTATCCCTGTAGGCCAGGAGAGGGCCACCAGACCTCATTACAGATTGTTGTAAGCCACCATGTGGTTGCTGGGAATTGAACTCAGGACCTTTGGAAGAGCAGGCAATGCTCTTAACCACTGAGCCACCTCTCCAGCCCCTAGGAAGCTATTTTCTAAGGCAGGAAGTACATAAATCCCTTTCTATTGACTATTAGGGAATGTAGCCTGTAATGCCAATATGTAAAAATCAATATAAAACCAAGCTTTCTTTTCTTCAAAGCCCTTCAGTGACAATAGTCACCCTATTTTTAGGAAAGTTAAAAAAGACAGAAAACATGCCTAACTGGTTCCTGGAGAGCCATCTGGCAGAATCCTGCTGAAGGAAGGGCATTCCTTGATTTTTCAGGGCTGGGATCAAACCCAGACTGAAGCTGGCTAGGCAAGTGTGTTTATCACTAAGTTACTGACCCTGCCCAGAAGTCCAACAGGAGGTGTCTGAAAGTGATGCCCCAGACAAGGTAGGTGATAAACTACCTTTATAGAATAACAAAACTAAGTTGGAAGCCAGCAGAAATAAAAAAGCCAAGCCATCTTTGTTCTTTACTATTTAAAAATACTTTTTTGTATTTCTTGTGTGTGTGTGTCTGTGCATATATATGAGGGGGCATGTGGAAGTCAGGACAACCTGTGAAGCTTGGTTCTCTCCTTCTGCCAGATGGGATCGAACTTGGCTTTATCAGGCTTGCTGCGGGAGAATTGTCTGTATTCTGTCAATTATATTTTAAATAAATGCTGATTGGCTGATAGCCAGACAGGAAGTATAGGTGGGAAAACCAGACAGTAAGTAGAGGTGGGGCAATGAGAACAGGAGAATTCTGGGAAGGAAGCGCTTTCTGCAGTCCTTCCCAGACCACTGAAGCAGGATGTGATCTGCCTCCGCTGAAAGGTACTGAGCCATGTGGCTAACATAGATGAGAATAATGGGTTAATATAAGTTGTAAGAGCTAATAAGTTATAAGAGCTAATACGAAGCCTGAGCAATGGGCCAATCAGTTTATCATTAACAGACTCTCTGTGTAATTTCTTTGAGGCTTACCGGCTGTGGGAACTGGGCAGGACAGAAACCCCAACAAGCAGCAGGCCCTCATGTTACATACCCTTACCTACTGAGCCATCTTACCAGCCCAAGACACCTATTTCTTATCATTTTTATGATCCATGAATACTTTGCAAATCCAATTAAATTTAAGTACTGTAGCCTTCCAATGAAAATAATCCCAGGCAACTTGAAGGCACAGTCATTGTGTGTGTTTATGTACACAGTGCTGGAGAGTGAATCAGGGCCTGCCTCAAACATGCTAGTAAGAACCAAGGGAGTTAAACCCTCACCTTTGAAGGTCAGGCACGATCTTCAAATCTTACTGTCTATCAGCTAAATAGGAATTTAGCTGAGCTGACTCTCGGTGATTATAACCTTACCCTCCTCTGCCAATTTGAAGCTTCTGGTAAATCCTGCTGGATTCAGGGATGTGCTGGCATTAACATTAGTTTAGTGCAGTATCTGAAGTCTATGTTTTCCCATTAGTAAAGTGTTTACTATAAAATGTCGGCGTATATTTATAACAACAGAAAAGGAAATAATTGAACTGGGCATGGTAGCATATGCCAGGCAGGGGATTGCGAGTCCCAGGCCAGCCTGTGCTACTCAGTGAGACTATGCCTCAAGAAGGTTTCCTGAGATTTCAGACACACCACTCTCACTGCCAAGCCATGTTTCCTAGTTTGTGCGTCCTGATTAAGTATGTAACACCCGCCTGGTGCCATGGGAAACCTGACTGCTCAGCCAGACAAACATCTTGCATAGCGGCAGCATTATGGTACTCACGTGCTGAGGAGTTCAATGAGCTGCAGCCCTTGGTCTGGATCCAGAAGGTCTTAGGTAAACAGTGGTTAGTGTATACAAATCAGATCTGTAGGAAGACAAGGATGCAGTGAGTCAGGAAGCCGCATGCCATTCCTCCTGTGGTTTTTGTTTCTCTGTAGCTTTGGAGCCTGTCCTGGAACTAGCTCTTGTAGACCAGGCTGGTCTCGAACTCAGAGATCCGCCTGCCTCTGCCTCCTGAGTGCTGGGATTAAAGGCATGCGCCACCACCGCCCAGCTCCTCCTGGGTTTTGCTGCTAAAATCAAATATGCTATGGATCTTGAAAGCAGGGTCTGCTGAACATTTCTGACGTGACTTAAGGACGTAAGCCAGGTCTGCAAGCATTAGGCACAGTTTTGGCAAAGGTGATTCAGGGACCACACCACATACCACTGACGGCATCAGCGTGCTCGTTAGGCCTCTGTAAGACCTCCCTGGCACCCACTGTCACCCCAGGAGCATGAGGACCTGAGCCTGAAGTCACAGCAGGAAGAACAGGGTGGCAATGAGCTGTGACGTGGGGCACAGAAGTGGTGTGGAGAGAGCATTATCTTCAGACGTGGGTCCGACAGCTTCACAGCAATGCCAGAGGCAGCGGCGCCACCAGCTGGCCCTGCTGTCAAGGAGAGTAAGCAAGTTCATCCTCATTCCCTTTTTAGCCTCTGTCCATTCATTCTGTAGCCCGACAAGCACCATGTCCATCTCCAGAAAGGGCTTCCCCCCCCATGCAGATCCCACAGACTCCCGCCTCACCCAGATAAACATTATGCTTACAGCTCTGCTCACATGTAAATGATGTGCGAACCGACATAACCACCAAGTGTGCCACTTGACAGTTGACACAAATACTCCAGACACAGGATCTTCAAAATAATAAATACCTGGGCACCCCACTCAATAATGTTCCTTTATAATCCATTTCTCTTAGGCCTCAACCTCATTTTACTTTAAGTTATGTGTATATGTGAGACAGAATCTTACTAGGCTTAGCTAACTACTAACCATCTATGTAGCCTAGGCTGGCCTTAAACTTAATCCTCCTGCCTCAGTCTCTTGAGTACTGGGATTACATGCATGTGCCACCACACTTAGCTTTGAAGTTGTCTATAAGAGTCCTGTAAATTTGGGGGTGTCTGGCTGATTTGAGCAGAGTATGCAACTCATCAGTGATGCTGGGCGGAACTCCATTTCTGATGCTGAGTGGTGCTCAGCAGTGTAAAAACACCATGTGGTTTCTTTATCTGCTCACCTGCTGATGAATACTGCATTGTTTCTAGCTTAAGGCTATTTTGAGTAAAACACTATAATGTTCAGGGCCAGGCCTTTGTGTGAATGAATGGTCTCCCTTGGTTAAATACCTAGAAGTAATGAGACATAGATTTAACACTTGCAGATGGTTTTGAAAGCTGGGAATGGTGAGGGCAAATTCATAATCCCAGCACTGGATCATAAGTTCGAGGACAGCCTGAGCTACACCTTGTTTCCACTGAACAAAAGACCAGCAAAAGAACAGAGAATATAATAAGAAAATTAGGGGCTAGGATTTAGTTCTATGGTGGAGCGCTTGCCTGGCATGCGTGACTCCTCAGATCCACCGTTAGTCCTTGGGCTGGCAAGATAACTTAGCAGGTAAAAGTGCCTTTCCCCTGAGCCTGAGGACTGAGTTCCTTCCCCCAGAACCCACACAATGGGTTGTTGTCCTCTGACCTCCACGAGCTGTGGTGTGCCTCACTCAACAAGTTAGCAATGTAAAAACACCAGCACCGCCACAGGGAACCAGATGTCCAGTTGGCATTTAAGAGCTCCATACCCTGCTCTTGTAAGGGATTAGGGTGCCATTCCAGTACCCACAAGGCAGCTCACAAACCTGACTCCAGTTCTAGGAGGGATATGATGCCCTCTTCTGGCCACTATGGGCACCAGGAATGCACAGAGTACATGCATACATGCATACATGCATGCATGCACCCATCCAAACAAGCATACACATAAATGGCTCGTGCCTGTAATCACAGCACTTGGGACGTGGAGGCAGGGAGATCAGGGGTTCAAGATTATCCTCAGCTATGTAGCAACCCAGAGGCCAGCCTGGGTTAAATGAGCCCTCATACTATACCCAAAGCCAGGTTCAGTTCTGTCACAATGCAGTGACTTTCCCATTGGAGGTGTTAGGACTCAGACCACTGGCCCCAGTTTCTGTGGTTCAGAGCAGGACTTGAATTTCCTAGGTGCTGCTGCTGTGGGTCGGGGCAATCTGAGAGTCGCTGAAGCACTGGGTACCATGTGGTACCACCCAGGACACCCTACAAAGGCTGAGATGCTCAGAGTGCTGCACAGGGGTCTGCAGGACGACAGGGGCAAGTGGACTCTGCGGAAGCAGAGAAGGCGATGGTGGAAGGTGTGTGGGTGTAAAGGTGTGCAGACTGTGAGCTCTTCCCCGAACAAAACCACTGTGGCAATAAATGCAAAACTCGAAGTGCTGACGACTCTCAAACTTCCACATGGCTCTCATTGCCTAGTTAGGAGAAACTCAGCCTGTGTTCTCCCAAATCATCCTACCACCCAGGAGGCTGCCAGCCCTGAGCTGGGGAGCTGGGTGCCCAGGCTGGAGGCCAAGCTGGAGGCCAGGCTTTGCTCCTTACTGCTCATGCGCTCAGCGTGGACAGGGAGGACAGATTGTGCGTCCTCAAGGCAGAATCCAAGCAAGACAGACACGATGCTCTGTTCCTGCTGCCACCGCCAGTCCTATGCCAGCAAACCTGCTCCAAAATGCCAAAGCTGGCTACAAGGTTTAGAAAAACACCTTCTGTCAGCGAATGCTCCGAGGGCAGGGATGACAGATACTTCTCTGACAAGTCCCCTTGCCCTGACAGGATGGTTTGGGTAGGGCGGGACGACTGCAATTTGGAGAAGGCAAATAAAGCCAGGAAAGCTCCAAGCGTCCTCCAGCTCTGCACCAGACACTGCTTCTCTGTGGAACTGTGTGGGACGCTGTGTCCTCGTCAGTGTCCCGACGGCAGCAGGACCCCTTTAAACACTGATAGAAGAGCCTGAGCCCAAACTCCTCCTGCATGTCACCTAGTATCCAAAACAAGAGGACTGGCGCAGCCTGCCTGCACACCCTCTGGGGCACAGAACCTTCCTCATGGCATAAGGACACAAGGCACTGTCCCTGAGTGGGCATAAGCAGCCTAGTATGACCCATTTCTAAGAATGGCAGAGCCTAAGTGTAAAGAATACAAAAGCCCACAGGTATTACATCACAGGCACGTAACAACACAGCAGATATGTGCTAGGAGACAGAAAAGAAGTCTGGCCTGCTTGTGCGGGAGCAAAGACTGTCCCAGGGCTGAGCGAGAGGTCCCTCCGCTGCTGCACACTGGCCTATGGGAGCATCCTGATGCTGACTGACCATGGTGTCCACCTCAGCTTTCCCAAGCTGTGGTGCAGTAGCATTTTCTTCTGAGAGGGGAAAAATGGCTCCTGACAGAGGCACCAAAGCAGAGCTGTCCTAAAACAAACACAGAAGGTCGGGAGGGGTGCGGGGGGGGGGCATTTTAAAATCCCGGTGTCTTTGGCTGTCACTTTTAATTACAGTAGTTGGAGGAAGAAGCAGTTAGATCTGAGTTCAAGACCAGCCTGGTCTATGTAGCAAGTTCAGACCAGCCAGGGCTACATACATAAGAAAACTCAGGAGTAAGGATGCCCGGGATGCCAAGCACGGTGCATGCCTATAATGCGGCACCCAGAGGGAGCCACAGGAGGACAGCAGCGAGTTCAGAACAGCCAGGAGATCTGACGCCTGGCCTCGGGATAATAAGCACCAAGCACTAGGAACTAAGAGTTTAGTGTCAGTCTCACAAGGGCCTGTAGTCTTTGTAGCATACCAGCTAGTAACAGCCGCCCTTGCTCCTGGCATGCAGAGCTCTGGGCATGTAGAACTGTCCTGTGGTTACACACTGGCAATCCACACCCAGATCAGTGCCAACGTGGTTGAAAATGACTGGAAGTTCCGGCCGGGTCAGAGCATCCACCCGAGTGTCACCAATGCTACTTTTCCTTCCTAATGCTGACAGCCACTAGACTCGGCAGTTAAAGAAGCAGTGATCCTAGCTATGTTTATTTTTCTCATGTGAAAAATGCAGAAAGTGGGGGCTAGAGAGATGGCTCAGTGGTTAAGAGCATTGCCTGTTCTTCCAAAGGTCCTGAGTTCAATTCCCAGCAACCACATGGTGGCTCACAACCATCTGTAATGAGATCTGGCGCCCTCTTCTGACCTGCAAGCATACATGCAGACAGAATAGTGTAGAAAAAAATTATTTAAAGAAAAAATTGCAGAAAGTGGCCACACTAGGGCAGGAAAGCTAGAGAGAACTGCAAATATGTATCTATGTGTAATATACATGTTGTATATATTATTTACATGTTGTGTGTATATATACATAATGCATTTGAAGTTCTGTCACTTGGGCTTACAATATTCCCCACAAGAACCATACACTAGTCAGTGGTGATGATGTGCACCTTTAATCCCAGCACTTGGGAGGCAGAAGAAACAGTTTGATGCCAACTTGGTCTATAAAGTGAGTTCCAGGACAGGCTCCAAAGCTACACAGAAGCCCTGTCTCAAAAAAACAAACAAAAAAACCCAAATCACAGACTACAAACTGGTACTAATCACAAGGAATCTTCTAGGGACGAGCACCATAACCGGTAATACAGTACAAAAAAAGTGATCAGCCCTGAAACCATATACACACAAAGCAAAAATGGACTCAGATTGTATTTATATATTTATATATATGGGGGGGGCTATCAATTTGAGAATAGAGGTGGAAAATAAGAGAAGTTGGTGGAAGGAAAAGGGAGAAGTGATAATTATATTTTAATTTAAATAATAAAATATCCCTAGATTCAGGAACTTCCGAGGGACAGAGGGGTGATGGAAGGATTTTATGTGTGTGTTATAGAATTAAAAGTACACACACACACACACACACACACACACGAGATTTGTCTGTCTGGGTATATGCACGTGGCCAGAGGTCAGAAAATAGCACTGGATTCCCTTACCTCTACCTCCCACACTTCAGCCTAAAAATCATAACATTGATTGATAATCTTTCATTAAGAACATTAAGAATACAATTCTAGGTAGGGGGCTGGAGAGATGGCTCAGCAGAAGAGCACTGGCTGCTCTTCCAGGTCCTGAGTTCAATTCCCAGCACCCACATGGTACTGAGATCTGCTGTCCTCTCCTGGCCTGTAGGCATACATGCAGACAGAACACTAAATACATAATAATTTTTAAAAAAAAAATACAATTCTAACAACTATGGTATAATATTTATGTTGAAATAAAAGATATCAACAAGCCGGGCGGTGGTGGCGCACGCCTTTAATCCCAGCACTCGGGAGGCAGAGGCAGGTGGATCTCTGTGAGTTCGAGACCAGCCTGGTCTACAGAGCTAGTTCCAGGACAGGCTCTAAAACCAGAGAAACCCTGTCTTGAAAAAACCAAAAAAAAAAAAAAAAGATATCCACAAGTTGCTTTTAACTGTAAGTCAGCTGATTGAGCGGGACACCTTGACAGTCTACAGTAGGAGGTGAGGTCATTTTGCATTTGCCACCACATTAATGAAACAATGCCATCAGCGTTCTTGGATGAGGGCAAATACACCCAGTACACGTGACACTAAAACATCTGGAATCCCAGAACTTGGGAAGCTGAGACAGGAAGATGCGGTGGGTTTGAGGCCAGCCAAGGCTATTGTGAGGACCAAGTAACTGGACTATAGTATAAGATACCATCTCAGAAAAATCCAAATTCAAAGCAGAACACAGTTCAACTGGCTCAGCCACCACAATCCCTGCGTGCGACAGAGCTACCAAGCAACTGCCTGTATAGCATAGTGGGACCAGCTGACCATCTCCTCAACCTTGTGTGGACATACTTGCTAAACCCACTGCACGATAGCTAAACGCAACTGGAATGAGTTCCAGGACAGCCAGAGCTCTGTTTTGAAAGACCTAAAGAGAAAAAGCGTTCGTGGGTTTTTTAAATCAAGGTTTCTCTGCTTTGGAGCCTATCCTGGAGCTCACTCTATAGACCAGGCTGGCCTCGAACTCAGAGATCTGTCTTCTGGAGTGTTGGGTTTAAAGGCGTGTAGTGAAATCTTTTAAAATCTTTAAAGATCTCCCCTACACACTGACCTTGAGCTCCTCCCCATCCCAAGCACAGGAATTACAGGTGTGTGCCCCCAAGCCTGACCTAGAACTGAAGTTTTAGGCCCGACTCCTATCCTCACAGTCATTCACTCATAGGGCAGCGTTTACTGCGTTATTTAACATGCAGTGTAATGTTGACACATTGTCTCCCAGGTTGGGGCTGGTGTCCCTGGAAACCCAGGTTTGTGAAGGCCTCAAGGTGAGGTTCTAACCAGGACCTGCTCTTAGAACTCAGGTGCTACTACTGTGAAGAAGCCTAAACTAGTCCAACAGCAATCAGGTGACAGGCGGTCTGAGGGCGTTCCAACTAGCAGCCCAAGGGAGGTCCCAGCTGATCAAAGATAGGGAAGACACCTGAGTGCATGTCACTCCTGACTTGAATTGCCCACTGAAGACCTAGCCATTAAGAAGCAAACACAAGCTGTCCCTACTGTACAAGGTCTGGGTTCTTGGTCTACAGGAATCTGTGAACAGATCATTACAGGTACAGGGGACAGGTGCCAGGAAGCAGAGTGGTAGCCAGATTGTATAATCACAGCATCTGGGAGGAGAGGTAGGAGGATCAGGAGTTGAAGGCCTGGACTACAGAGTGAGTTTAAGGGTAGCCTGGGCTATATTAGACCTTGTCCCAAAATAAAAAAGGACTGTCAAAAATCTCATTATCACGAAGAAAGGTGTGACCCTCTACCAAAGGGTGACCTTGAATATTTTTTGTTTGTTTGTTTTTCTAGACAGGGTCTGTAGCTTTGGAGCCTGTCCTGGCACTCACTCTGTATTCCAGGCTGGCCTCGGACTCACAGATCTGCCTGCCTCCTGTGTGCTGGGATTAAAGGTGTGCACCACCAACCCCCAACTTGACCCTGAACTTCTGATCCTCCAGCCTCCACCACCCAAGTGGCAACAATATAACCTGGACCTGGCTGAATTCTTCACGGGAAAGAAAAAAAAAATCTCAACTTCAAAATTATATGTAATTTCGGGACAACACTGTCCCCAAACTTATTTCACCTAATCACTTATGGCACACTCACAGCAACCCACCTCCTCCCTTTCCCCTCCCCTCCTCACCACCTCCTCCCAGGAGAGGAAGGCTACACCAGGCCTTCTCTGCTATGCAAATGAATGTTCTAGTTAGAGTTGTCTCCTTACACAGTTACAAACTAAAAGACCAAGGAGTCAGAAAAGCCTGAGATAGTCTTTCCAAGGGAAGAGCACACCAACTGGCTATCCAGTGCCAAGCAGGCAGCCCGAAACTACACATGCAAGTAAGGTTCTACAGACTGAGCAGAATCTATTTAGGAGTACATGTGTATATACATATTCACAGGTACATGCAACAATGAAAAAGGAGGTCATGAGTCTGAAAGACAGCAAAGGAGTACATGGGAGGGCTTGCAGGAAAGAAAAGGAAAAATGATATAATCTCAAAAATAAATTAAAAATAATTAAAAAAAAAAAGCTTGCCACAAACCATCAATCTGGGTCCTGACTGAGCATAGATTTCAAAAGGGCCCTTTCCTCCAGAGACTATGAGATGGCAGGAGGCGTCCACAGCTGACAAACCGGACGGGAAATGTTCCCTGTCAGCATCACCACTAAAGTACCCAGAGGAGCTGAGCCAGCCTCACTGACAAGTCATTGGCGAGCACTGTGGCAGCAGCTGCAAGGTCAAGGGTTATCAAAGCAGTCTTCCCTCCCTCCCACTCATCTTTTCCTGAAAGCCAGATCTGAAAAAAGAAAACTTTTACAAGCAAAAAAAAGTATTTGTGACATTCGTAAATAAAAACCGAAAGGACTATATAATAGAGTGTTTTTTAAGGTGACTTACAGAAGAAATAGAAAGGAACCATGGCCCTCGTGTGCTCTGAACTCATTCTTGCATCATCCCTCCGGCTGTGAGAAAGGGTCTCCTGGGTCAGCTGGAACCTTAGGTCACAGAATCTAAGCTGATGTGACAGGCACTCACAGTCCAGAATTTAGTGTCTTGCAATGACTTCATTTCTCTCCTTCCTCGCCCCCACACACATCCCTAATTTTAACTTCAGCGAGCAACCCAAACACAGGCAAACCAAAGCCTAACAAGTATGCTCCGAAAGCAGGAAATCTCTGTAGCGAATGTATCCTAATTTGCTTTGAAATATGTAGGAAGAGAGAGAAACTTGAATTGACAACTGTATTATTCTTGTAGCACAGACACTGTGTGCAGCTGTCTCTTCGGGACATGCACACACGCGTGTGTGTACATGTGTGTACGTGTGTGTCTGTCCCTGTCCTCAGGGTCCTTGACCAAGGATGGGTTTGAGTTCATGCCCACTTCACACACTTAAGTTCCACCGTTAGGGCTTGGTACAAAGCAAGTATTCTCCAGGAGTAGGAGGCCCTTAAGGCCTTTAAAGACTTCTATTTTTAGTACCTTGTTTTACTTAGGTAAATTTTCTATAACTATAAACTGTCAAATAAAATCAATAGAAAGCCTGGGTGGTGGTGCACACCTTTAATCCTAGCACTTGGGAGGCAGCGGCAGACAGATCTTGAAAATTCAAAAAAAAAAAGGGGGGGGGAGGTGGAGAGATGGCTCAGTGGCGTGCAAACACACGTGCAGGTAAAACCACCATTCACAACAGGAACCAGACTAACCAGGCGTCAGTCACAAACAACCCCACACCAGTTTGGAATTATTATTAATAGAATGGTTATTTATTTAATGGGGAAAACTTACAGATCACCGTCCCAGACAACAGTCCTCTGCACAATCAGGAAAGGAGCCTAGTCGCTGGAAGCAGAGCCAGAAGGCAGAGACCACACCTCAATGGGCTGGTATCTCAGCGGCTATTGGCTGGAGGAGCGGAAGAAGCTCCCGCAACACCTCCCCCTTTTATTTAGTTAGAGAGTTCTAAACCTACTATGAAATTATATACAATAAGTAAATATCCTATTCTAACTAGCTTAAGTCTTATATAATAAATAGCTTGGCCAAGTCATGAGAGAAAAGTAACTACATTTATATAGTCTTCAACCCCATCGAAGATCTGAGAAGGGAAATAATGTTACCCAAGTAATTAGGAAGTGCAATCAAACAACTTCCAAAACATGCAACAAATCAGAGACAACGGGCTACCTAGGCAATCACCCGAGGTCCTGTTTGCAGCATTGAAGCAACCAACTTTGGCTAAGGCCTAACATAACTGACATAGCATTTTCAAAGGCAAGAAACTTGTCAAACTATCTTACCCTGTCTTGGAAGGATATGACAGTCCTGTCTTTTCCATTCACGGATACTCTATCTCTGTCAGTGGTTGAAGTATGGGCATTTCTTTGCTCAAAGGCCAGTTCGGCCAATAAGAAAGGCTCCAGGTGGAGTGTCATTGGTGCTCAACATTGTCTGGGGAATAGAGATCCGTGTTGCCAGGAGCAATTGTGTCTCACTACCACGAAACTCTGAGATTAAAGGCCATTTTCTACAGCTCTTTGAAGAGGTTGAAGATCCTGATTAGTCTAATTATAAATGACAAACTTAGAATACTATTTATTGATCTATATAATTCTCAATACCTATCTAACTTAAAGACTAAGACAATAAACAACTGTGAAACACAAATGAGGACAATGACCTCCAAATATAAACAATGTACAAACATACATTGCAATATGGTAAATATATATCAATACACAAACAATATATAAGTATCTTAATCAGAGGTAGAAATGTACACTGCAATATGGTAAATATATATCAATACACAAACATTATATAAGTATCTTAATCAGAGGTAGAAATGTACACTGCAATATGGTAAATATACAATATAACCCCCCACCCCATGTCACTTATTCACTTAAGAAACATCCAAGCCTACTGTGATTAAACAACAAACATGGGGGACCTATGACTTCAAGGTGGATGTCACTAGAGGAATGTAAATTGGGACAACCACTTTGGAAAAGGAGCATCACATCTGACCCAGAACTATTCATAATTGCCCAAGGCCACAAACAATCCAGATGTTCACCAACATTTGACAGATAGTGTGTGGTATGTTCACCCTAAAATGAATCAACTACAGTCTATAGTAGTAGGTATACTACTACTCACCAATATACAGTGTAGACGAAGCTTTAAAAACCCTAGTGCAGGGGCTAGAGCAATGGCTCAATGGATAAAAGCACTGACTGCTATGAAGAGGACCAAGGTTCAACTCCCAGCCCCTACAAGACAACTCACAACTGTCTGTAACTTCAATCTTAGGGATCTGATACCCTCTTCTGGCCTCCCTGAGCACTAGACACACATATAACACAAACATGCAGCTGAAATACCCACATATATAAAAATACACCAATTTTAAAAATGTAAACACTATGGTACATGAATTTACACAATTATCTATATGTCCATGTCTGTGTATATAGATCTAAAGCCTGGTATAGTGGTGCCGCACTCCGGAGGCAGAGGCAGGTGGATTTCTGTGAGTTCAAAGCCAGCCTGGTCTACAGAGTTCCAGGACAGCTAGGACTACACACAGAGACCCTGTCTCAAACAAGAAGAGCTACAAGAATGTTGCATAAAGGTGAAAGAAGAACAGCTGTGCTGTTTAGGTTTGTACTTAGGAGGCATAGAAAAAGGGGATTATTTCTATTAAAGCCGGTGTAGTAATTGGCTGTCCTGAAAAAGTAGTGTGGAGAGGGGGGAGAAAGATGAAGTCCACTTCTTGGCCTACGAGATTAAGTTACACTTACATTTTCTCTAAAATAACTCATCGCTAACTTTCCAGTGTATTTCTTTCTCTTTATAAGTCACATTGAAAAGACTAAGTAAATACTACCAAACATTCTCCTAGCCCAGGGAAAGAACCCGTCCTCTCTGAACGTCACTGTTACTCAGCCTCTAAGGTCAGGGCCCTCATTTGCCCTCCACCTCAGCACTCAGCCCAAGGCCTCCGGAACAGCAAAACTTGTTTGCTAGGTGAACCCAGGCACTGCTGACAAGCTGACATGCATTGCTACAGGGGACCTTTTCCTCACATTGCCAGCTTGAGCTGTGACCCCCATTAACGCTTTCCTGCTTTCCTTTCTGTTGTGTCTCCCCGGTGAAGCTATCATAAATAATGAAGCTACCACCTTAAATGCCAGCCCTGTAAGTTTATACCCAGGCTGCCTTGGTTGCTTTAGCAACTCTCCCTGCCTTCCACTCCCTCTTGTGTCTTCTCTCAGGAAGGACAGTCCGCTGCTGTTGGTCGTGCCTGCCTGTGTTTTAATAGGGAAGTTTCCATTTTGCACCTGAGAGTAAAGCCCAGGCATCGTGAGTCAATTACTCTCAAGATGTTTCTGAAGGGCTCATTTGCCTGTTGCTGGAAGAAATACCAAAGTGCAGTCAGAGGTAACGTAATTTTACAATCAACTGTACTTTAAAAGCATGCTACCTGTCCTAGAAACCAAATCCCTATACATAGGACCAGTCTACTTTAAAATAATTCTGTTAAATCACTTATGCAAATACACATCTATGAAAATGGTGGGAAGAATCTATGAGATGCCAACAGAAAGACACACAGCTGTTCTTCTGAAGGTGATTAAAGGGAGACAAAGACCTCATCTGTAAAGTTTTAATTTCTCATACAGAATGAGCAAAGCTCAATTATGACGCTGGGAAAATATTTTGAATCCATCTTGTTCTAAAACAAAACCCCACATGCAAAGGCATACACCCCAAGAGTTCTCAATTTCCGAGACTTAGAGCCTTTAGCCATTTCTTAGGATAGGAGTAGATCTGAATGCTATTCGATTAAGGCATCTCACAGAATGCATACCTGCAGCCCGCCGGTAGCAAAGATTACCGAGGAGAACTCGGCTCAGCTGCGCTCGACAAGGATGCTGAGAAGACTCGAATGAAGCCAACTGTCTCCCGTTTTATGGGGGAAAGCCAAAAATACCAAGCAGCTTTTCTCCTCCCCCAGCGTCAGAAGGTGAGTCAGAGCTGGAGGCAGGAGCGGGGCCCATGTGTCAAAGCCGCCTGTGCAGGGCTCCTTCCTCCCTCCTCCTGGGAATTCTCGGCCCTCATCTGACCCTGATGTGAATTCTTAAGGTGTCTCTGGCGAGGAGGAAGACGTGGCTACTCCTTCTGGGGGAACCTCATTCCTCCGTTTCTCAAAGGAACCGACACAAAAGGCAATAGCAAAATTGCAGCCCTAAACACACATAACTTTGCAAAGAAGACGTACAGTACCTTTGTTCCCCCCGTCCTTAAAGAGGAAGCAATTACAAAGAGTTGTATCTTGTCCAAGAGACAACTTAGATTTGTGGTGGAAGCCTGCTGCTGCAGACCACTGACCCTGGCCTCTCTGACCTTTCACTGACCTCAGGGAGGACGTTCCGGTATTTCATTAAAGTTCTAAGTGGCTACTTAGGAGCAAGAATCTGCGTTAAAATTCTTGGACCACATTTCATTAAAGTCGGTTAGAAATCCGAATCTTTGCCTTCGTTTTTACATCTGCAAAACGGGAAAATACAGCTCTGACACTTATAAACCTATTGAAAACTAATCAAAGAACATTAGCCAAATGCCTAAGGCTCTCCTGAGTGCAAAGTACAAGGTGTTGTTCTTAGTAGCCCTACAGTGAGACTACTGGTAAACCACCCGCCTTCCCTTGCCTCGAAGATGCCCGGTTACCACAACACACTAGCCGGTGCCACTGGCAGCATCCACTTCAATACAAGGTAGTTATACAATACACGTAAGGAGGCTACACCACTCGGTTACCCCCCCTACCCCAAGCCCAAGACAGTTCAACTTCACTCCAGAGCAAGGAGACTTAGGAGAAATAAGAGCCATATGTGAGCACCGCACACAGCAATCTACAACCACTGAGAGACGCTCAAGTTGAGTACTTGGCATTGCAGAAAGCCAAGTGTTTCCAAGGGCTGGCGGTGCCGGTCGCGGGTGCACGCCCGCCAGATGAGGCTCGGGGGTCCCAGCCTCTCCCACCCCGCGCCTCGAGGCCGCCGGGGAACCGCACAAAGTTTGCAGAGCCGAGGGTCGCGAGGGACCCGGGTACCTCTGGCGTCCTCTGTACCTCGTACCGAGCGTCCCGGCACCGGTGGCGGCTTTCGGGTCGGTGCAGCTTACACAGCTCGCGGCTTCTGCCCGCCGGCCTCGCGCGCCTCCCGCTTCCCGCGCGCCGCCGCCCTCTTCCGAGCGCGGGCCCGCGGCGAGGACGCGCGTGAGTTCCGGGCGCTGCGCGTGCGCGCTGCGGCGCGGGCGGGGCGTCTCGGCCCCGGTGCCTGCTCACCTGGACGCGCTCGCTGAGTCTCCTGGGGCGATGTCCCCCCAAGCCCGCTTCTGGGTTGGAGTTCGAGGGTTCTGTTCAAAAGCCGAGAGGTAACTTCAGGAAAACAAGGGATAAAAGGTGTGAGCATCTGAGCGGGTGACTCATTACCACTCTCAGCCACCCCCGCCTTCTCCAATGCGCGAGTCAGCCCCGGGTAGGGACACAAGGACGAAAGCCAACTCACTCCGTTGCGTTCGTTGAGACAGGGTCTCACTATAAAGACCAGGCTGGCCTCGAACACGCGAAGATCCTCCCCGCGTGCACCGTTGCCTCCCTAGTGCTCGGATTAAAGGCGTGCACCACCACGCCCCCAACTAACTCTTCTGGGTGAATTTTGGCAGACAGGTGCCGGCAGTTTCCAGTAACCGGGAAACTCCAAAGTAGGTAAAGCCTCCCAAACCACCGACACCACACTGACAGTGCCCAACCATGCTCCTATATGCTACCAGGGCTGATACGAGGATCCCTTGAGGTTTGTTTGCTCTTATTCTGGAGGGTCTTTTCTCTCTCTCTCTTAGGTCTTCCCACCTGTAATGAGTAGATGCAAACTGACATTTTGTTTGTTTGTTTGAGGCAGGGTTTCTCCGTTGCTTAGGAGCCTGATCTGGAACTAGCTCTTCTAGACCAGGCTGACCTTGAACTCAGAAGTCTGTCAGCCTCTGCTTAGGGAGTACAGGGATTAAAGGCTGCGCCACCACCCGGCTTCCTAGTTTCTTTTGTTAAAAATGTAGATCTCCTGAGAAGAGGTGTTGGCTAAAGCTGATGACTTAAGAGTTAGGAGTTTTGATGCTTCCTTCCTTTGTAATTTGGAGGATGTCTTATAGAGATGCTAATTCATGGCCTGACAGCCACAGGTAGGTGCATGACTTGAGCCCATGCACCTGGTTGCCTAGGAGACAGCCAAATGTGTTTTCCTGCTCATTTTATGTGATGATAAAAGATCTTCGAGATCTTCGAAGAGATCTTGCCCTTCCATGATGACCGTGTAAGCTGCGTCTGATTATTCCTCACGGCTCCCTTCCAGTCCAGATAGGGAATTTGTGTTGGATCCACACGGCCCCCAACAATGAATCGTAATGTAAATATCTGATATGCAGGATATCTGAAATGAGACCACTGTGAAAGGTCGTTTTGAAAGACCCCCAGTGCTGGGGAGACTCTCACTCAAGTCTCGGGATAACATGACCCCCCCCACTAACTCACGAGAGACCGTCCTCGCTGCAATCACACGAGGCTTTAATTGGTGAGATGAGACAGGAACCAGTGCACTGGGGCCTAGACTCACAACCCACCCAGGAGAAGAGTTCGACCCCGAGTGATTGGGAGAACCGATTTTTAAGGGAAGAAACCACAGCCCAGTGATCCGGAATTGGCAGGGAGTGTACCACAGAAAATTCCTAAAATACCAGTGAAGATTACAAGGGGGCAACTCCCTGCCTCTCAGGACCACTCCCAAGGTCATAATCAGCTACTTCCTAAAACACATTACAATGACAATCACAAGGGGGAAACTCCCTATTTCTCAAGATTATTCTCAGGATTACAATCTAACTTTATCTTCAGTAGTTCCTGAAACACAGTCACTAAACTGGCTAATGCTAGATTCCTGATTCTTCTCTTCATGGTTAGATTTTTGGCTATTTTCTTCCTGCTGGGGAGGTCTGGATTTACCCAGGTCTTTCAGTTTGACACCCCTGTCCCCCAAGGACCAGGAGCCACAGGTCTCTGCTCCCTGTTCTTCAGTCAATTCATGACTCAGCACCAACACATTCCTCTTTAAATTCCAGTCATTTTTGTTTGTTGGGTTTGTTTTTGCTTTCATTATTATTTGCCTGTGTGAGTAAGCTCTAGGTGGTGACAAGGAGCAGGGCATTTTCTGTGAGCTATGGGATATAAGCCTTCCAGGAAAAGTCATGTCCTAACCCAAGAGGAGAGAGGCAAGCGCCTATGTTCTTTTGTTTTGGTTGTTGTTTTTCTTTTGTTTTTGGGGACAGAGTTTCTCAGTGTAACAGCCCTAGCTGGCCTTGAACTCACAGGGATCCATCCGCCTCTGCCTCCTGAGTGCTGGGATTAAAGGCATGCGCCACCATGGCCTGGTGCACCTGTGAACAGAGATCCTGCTTTGTGTAGTGTGTGGTGTTGCCTAGAGTTAAGTAGAAAGTGTTGTTCTTCTTAAAAAACAGGGTTGTTCTTCTTAAAACACGGGGCACAGGACAGACACACACGGTGGAACAAACACAGACACGACACGGCGGCTCCCACGTGGGTCCACTTTAATGGGGGAGGGGAACACAAGAGGGCGGGGAGGCATGCAGGACACACGAGGAAAGGAGAACGAGAGAGAGAGCCTCGTGTGGCCCTGCCTTTTTAACGGGGAGCGCAAGGGTGTCTGGGAAGGATGTCCCATATCCATAGTCCAGGAGGAGTCTGGGAGTTGTAGTTTCCAAAGGAACAACATATCACCCTTTTTATTTTGTTAAAAAAAATTGGGGGGGGCCTCAGAGGGTAGGGAATAGGGGCGTAGCCCGGTCTTTCATGACTGCTTCCTGCTGGCTTTGGGCGTTGAGGGGTCCAGGGTGTATCGGATGATCTTGGTGGTGTCCTGGTGGTTCTGTCCTGGCCGCTGGCATTTTGAGATGGTTGGTTTCTGTTGGTTCTGTCCAATTCGCTGGCGTCCTGAGATGGCTGATTGAAGAAGTCACATTTGTCTGGCTTTTCCTGAGCAGCTGGGTCATTGTTAAGATGCTGGAAGGCAAAAGCAGCATTAGTAGAGAAAAGGAAAAAAAAATGAAGGGAAGAGGAGGTCTGGAAGAGTTGAGGGGAAATTTGGGGATAGGGGTGGGGAAAGAGTTTTTAGGAGGTCTGGGGTTAAGAATAATAAGAAAATTAAATAATACTTATTCCGTTAACGATCCGTTTGCGTTTTATCTGCTTAGGAGGGGTGGGCTGGCCACTGTTTTCCTCAGACTGGAGTAGAGGGAGCTGAGTCTGGTTTCCTTTGGAACTTAAGGGAGTAAGGACCTGTCTGGGTTACCATATATAAAGGATTATCTTGAGCTGTGGAGATGAATGGTTTAAGGTGTGACAGGTGGATCCAATGAGGGATTCCTTCAAGCTTGGCAGCCAGTCGAGGTGGAGTTCTTGTGACATCTTAGCGAGAGTTTCCTTTAAATGTGAGGCTCGTATCTTCCACCAGCACCACGAATAAGAAGTTCAGCAGCTGCCAAAGCACGTATGCAAGGCGCCCAGCCACGGATGGTGAGGTCCATCTTCTTTGACAGGTAAGCTACAGGCGCGAAGGAAGGTCCCAGTTGATGATGACCTAAAACTCCCAGGGCATAGCCTTCCTTCTCTGCTACGTAAAGAGAAAAGGGGCGGGTTAAATCCGGAAGATGGAGAGCTGGGGCTTGGGTGAGAGCCTGTTGAAGTCTCCAGAACGGTTTAGTGATGGGTTGGAGAAGGGGCTCATGCAGAGAGCCAAGAGCTGCTTAAGGAACTGTAAGAGATTGAATTAGTTTCTTTCTGTTTAGGGTGATAGCTTTTTGTGTTGGAGTTATGGTTAACCCCAGATACGTTACCTGAGTGGTGGACAATTGAGCCTTAGAAGATGAGACTCTGTAGCCCTTTTTGGATAAAAAATTTAATAAGGTGGCGGTGTCAGTCCTGCTAGTCCCCAAAGATGGGCTACATAGCAGAATGTCATCGACATAGAGTACCAGTTTTGATTGAAGGAGAGACAGTGAGAGCAGATCAGAGGCCAGGGCCTGGCCAAAGAGATGTGGGCTGTAGCGGCAGTCTCCGCTGTGGCCTGCAACGTGGTAGGGGCGGGGTGAATTTTGGGGGAAGACAGCGGATGGGGGTGGAGCTTAAAGGCACTCTGGAGGGCCGATGGGGTTGGGGGAGGGGAAGACAGGGAGGAATCCGAGGACGCTTCCGGCTGCCTGTGACTGAAAGAGACTGTTAATTGTTTGCGCTGCCCAGTACAGGAAGAATTTGGAACCCAGAACTCCGGCGAGAACGGGAACTTTTTGGAGAAAGAGACCTGGATCTAGAGAAATGTTTATGCGGCGGGGAACAGGAGGGAGACCTGAGAGTGGAACAGTAGAACGGTTAGAGGCATCATGGGGGGAAGGTTCGCAAGACCGGACGGGGCGGGAGGGGGTGGTCCCTCGAGGCCGGAAGAGTGGAGGCTTGTCCGCTGGATCCATCCTCATGGCTGGAGCGGAAGGTTCCTGTGGGGCAGACATTGCTAGGAACATGTGAGCAGGAGGGCATTGTGAAGTTGTAGACGGATCAGTTTTTAGGGCCATATAAAAGAAGGCCATTACGTAATCAAAGCATGAGGCTTTAGAGATTCCAGGAGTTGACCGAGGGGGGAGTTTGGAGAAATTGGCTTTGATTTTTTAGTTCCCATGGTTAATCAGTAAATCCGCCTGCAGAAGGCAAGCAGGGGTGGCTCGAGTCCAGGCGTCCCTGAGCCCCGAGAAGCCGCACTATGGGCAAAATCGACCCGAGCCTAGCTACCGACAGGAAAATCCCGGCAAGGAGGGGAAGATTAAACAATCGTCCCGAGCCTAGCTAACAACAGGAAAATCCTGGCTAGGAGGGGAAGATTAAGCCTTTTGGGGCTGACCGTTCAGCCGAGAAGAGGTGCCCGTCCCGTGACGAGCCCGAACGTGAAAGAAAGAGTAGAAAGGAGGAAAAAAAGGCAGAAGAGGCCAGGAACACCAAATTCCTGGTGGGCCAGGAACACCAAATTCCTGGCGGGAAGTTGGGGACACTGAGTCCTCAACTTGCAGGCGGAGCTATGGTCAACCAAGGAAGGGAGGGGGTAGAGAAAAAAAAAGGGGGGGTAGACAACTCAACCCAGAATGCGCTAGAGAAAGCTGGCCAGGCGTTCCCTAGGCGGGACGGGGAGAGAGCCAGTGGGGGTAAACTCACGAATCAGTTGGAGATGGAGGTGGCTGTGGGCAGGTCCCTGGTTGTAGACTTCGTTCCCGGGAAGGAGGTCGTCCGGCACTCCGGGAGGCGCGCCAAAGGCCTGAAGGCCGGGCCTCAAGTGGAAGGCCCGGGACAGGAAGTCCCCGAGTCGGCACCAATTGTTGTTCTTCTTAAAAAACAGGGTTGTTCTTCTTAAAACACGGGGCACAGGACAGACACACATGGCGGAACAAACACAGACACGACACGGCGGCTCCCACGTGGGTCCACTTTAATGGGGGAGGGGAACACAAAAGGGCGGGGAGGTGTGCAGGACACACGAGGAAAGGCGAACGAGAGAGAGAGAGCCTCGTGTGGCCCTGCCTTTTTAACGGGGAGCGCAAGGGTGTCTGGGGTGCGCACAGGTATCCATAGTCCAGGAGGAGTCTGGGAGTTGTAGTTTCCAAAGGAACAACAGAAAGAATCATTGTAATAATTTCTCTGTAGAGCATAAGAACATAAAAAAAAACATAAAACTTATTTATAGTACTAATGATTGTCCTTGTGCTAGGGAGGCAAGCACTGTAGCAACTGAACTGTATCTCCCAGCCTGGTAACTTCACATTTATTTATTTGATCTCTATGGGTGTTTTGCTTACATGTTTGTTTATGCACCACATGGGTGCCTGGTGCCTGCAGAGGACCTAGACAAGGGCAGTTGATTCCTGAGAACTCGAGTTACAGGTGTTTGTGAGACATATGGGGGCTGGATGTTGAACTCAGGTTCTCTTGAGAAACAGTGCTCTTTGCTGCTTTCTCTCCAGCCCCAAAAGAACAGGTCCACCTGCCTCTGCCTTCCCAGTGGTAGGATTTACGGCCTGTGCCACAAAGCCTGGGTCACTTCAATTGAAATAGTTCCATGTAGCAAATGGACTGGCACTCTCTAGACTATAAATATGTGTTTATTGATGTCAGTTACTAGAAGAGTCCAGGTTGTGGGGACCCAGACAAGGTTTGGGTCCCCCTGGCCACAACCACTTCAGTAGTACTTCGGAGCAGTGCATTGTCTTATGAGTGAGATCCTGCTAGATGGAGCAGAGACTGAAGACTTCTACTCTGATTCCATCCTGATGTCTTCCTTCCCCCAAAACAGTCTTAGTTACTTGTGTAATGGTAAAAGTAAAATGTTGCAGCTCCCTGAGCAGCTGCAGAGGCAGCGGGCCAGGAGACCACGCAGCAGGTCTCCGAGTTGGGGCAGACAGCGGCTCCAGAGCAGCAGCGGGACAGTGTAATTCCCACACGCAGCGGGAGAGAGCCAGAGACATGGATAGGCATGCCAGGCAGGGTGGGGTTGGATATTTATTTACTGGGTTAGGGAAGGGAAAGGGGAGAAGAAGAGGAAAGAGGGGGAGGGGAAGAAGCTGCAGTAAGGTAAAACTAACCTGTCTCAGGAAGATCTAAACACAGCTCATGTTCCCTATTAGTGGGTGAACAATCCAACTCTTGGTGAGTTCTGTTTCACAATAGGAAGAGCTGACATCTAAGGACCCAAAAGCAATGTCTTTTTTTAAAAAAAATATTTATTTATTTATTATGGACACACTATTCTGCTTTGCATATATGTCTGTAGGCCAGAAGAGGACACCAGACCTAATTATAGATGGTTGTGAGCCACCATGTGGTTGCTGGGAATCGAACTCGGGTCCTTTGGAAGAGCACGGAATGCTCTTAACCACTGAGCCATCTCTCCAGCCCCCCAAAAGCAATGTCACTATGAACGCTTAGCCACCACAAAAAGGAAGGAACTCAGGCTGGAAGCTGAAGATCACCCTGCTTCAGCAGACGGGGGCGAGGGGGTGTGGGCATGGCTTGGCTCAGCAGTTAAGAATCTGTTCTTCCAGAAGATCCCAATTTGGTCCTAGCATCTACACTGGATGACTTACAACTGCCTGAAATTCCAGCTGCATGGGATTCGATGCCCTACTTCAATGCCCTCTCCTGAACGGTTCAGGCACCCAAACACCCATGTGCTCGAGGACACACACACTAATTTTTTTTTTTATTAAAAAAGAATGCTTGCATCTTCTATTTATGTCCCTGCCTCTGGTTGACAAATTGGCACAGCTTTGATGTCATCTGTGAGACAGGAACAGCAGTACTCAGGACTCTCAGTCTACAAAGTCTGACTTGGGGGTGCCATTAGGTCTTGTGCTGTGAATACAGATTATATGGCACTAATTACTATAAAGATGCGAATCCCCCAAGTTTCACAAGTACAGTGATGACCAGGCACATGGGAAAGTAGTCTAATGAGTGTAGAAAAAGAATTACCAGAGCTACAGTCTCAAGACACATGTCACATAGACAGAAGTTTGCCTAAAGCTTGTTACACCATAGGATGTAAGACAGCAACTGTATACCTTTCCTAGAGATTAAATAGGTTTTATTATATATAAAAATGCTGTGAGGGGCTGGAGAGATGGCTCTGCGGTTAAGAGCACTGGCTGCTCTTTCAGAGGTCCTGAGTTCAATTCCCAGCAACCACATGGTGGCTCGCAACCATCTGTAATGAGACCTGCAGGAAGAATGCTGTATACATAATAAACAAATATTTTTAAAAATGCTTTGAAAAATCCATTTTTTCAAAGGTAAAGGAACATTACCTAAGATAAAAAGGAAAATAGGAAAAAATACTACCGTCATTAGCTAATGACACAATGATTAGCATATGAATGTCTTTACTTTCTCCTCCTCCTCTTCTGTTTTTTTTTTGTTGTTGTTGTTGCTGTTGTTTTGTTTTGTTTTTGTTTTTCTTGAGACAGGTCTCACTATGTAGCCCTGGCTTGTTGTAAGAAGGTGGACCATCTCAGCTAGCCACTTGGAATTCCTACAATACTCACTGTCCTGGAACTCACAGAGGTTCTTCTGCCTCTGCCTCCCAAGGGCTGGATTTAAATGCATGCCTCACTGCACCCAGCAAACTAATGTCTCTGTGAATCTGGGACTTGAACCCGGGATCCTCAGCTCCCCAGGTCATTAGGCCACTGGCTCACCAAGCCTTTCCCTACTTGAGATTTTCTGTTATCTTAGTTACAATCTTGCCATACAACACTCTCTACCTTTCAAGCTTCTTGAGGGACATTACAACATACCTAGAATAACGAGGTAGTTTAACATCTGTCCCTACTCTCCGGCCTTAATTCTATGCTAGGGATATGGTGATATTGCAGGATTCCAAAATAAACAGCATCCTTGAAAAAATTCACATTTGCTTTAGTATCTCTGTATTTCAGGTGTGCCCTGTGTGACCCTGAGTGATTTTAACCTACTCTGAATTATGCTACACAGCTGGGTGGTGGTGGCACACACCTTTAATCCTGGCCAGAGGCAGGCAGATCTCTGTGAGTTCAAGGCCAGCGTGGTCTACAGAGTGAGTTCCAGGACAGTCAGGGCTACACAGAGAAACCCTGTATCCAAAAAAAAAAAAAAAAAAAAAGAGAGAGAGAAAAAAAAAAGAATTATACCACACAAGTGTACCTATCCTTGTTCTTGCTTGGCTACAGCTAAAGTATCAAAGGTTCCAAGGGAAGGGAAGTCACTTGTGGTTTTGCATATTTTTTCCCACTTAATCTTTGCTAAACCCAGCCACACTTCAGACTCAGAGTGGAGAATCTGGGCTAAAGTTATAGTATTAGTAAACAGTGAACAAGGGAACTGGAGATGAATGGTAACAAGGGCTAGCTATCCAGATCAGATCAAACTGGTGGTTTATTGGTGCAGCTCTCTGGAAAGGTTCCCCAGTCCCAAGGCTCTGGGCCAGAGAAGTCAGCGTGTTTCCCAAGATGGACAGTTGTGCTTTCCTGTCACTTTAAGGGACAAGCCACGCCCACGTGCGTGCTTTTTATTATAAGGAAGACCTGGGAATGTTATGGTTTTGGTCCCTTTAAGAGACAAGCCACACCCATTCCCCTCCCCATCCGCTGAGGCAGGCTGATCTTCAGCTTCCTGCCTGAGCTTGCTCTCTTTTCCATCTTCCTCTCGGAGAGGCAGCTTCACTTCTGCCTCTCTTCCCACTTCTCTGCTTCCCCCTTCTCTGTCTCTTTCTCCTCTTCTCTCTCTCTCTCTCTCTCTCTCTCTCTCTCTCTCTCTCTCCCCCCCTCCCCCCTTCACTCCTCCTCCTCCATAACCCCCTGAATAAACATTCAACCTCACCCTGCATGTCGTGTCTATCCATGTTTCTGTCTTCTGCCTGCCCGCCATGTGTCTCCCTGCCTGGAACCAGCCATTGCTCGGGGACCAGCAGCCGTCTCTGCCTGGGGCCCGCTGTCTGCCGCCACATGGCCCGCCACCACCGCTCGGGCCGCCGCTCTGGGACCAGCAGCCATTTCTGCCTGGGACTGGCTGCTCCCAGGGCCCGCTGCCTGCCACCACATGGCCTGCCGCCACCATTTGGGACCTACAACATTTCTGCTGCCTACTGCCACCAGGGATCTTGCAGCATTTTAAAAAAAGAACAACACTTATAGTCTTGGGAAAGCGGACAGATATGTCCTGGTTCAAGTGCTAGTGGGTGTTCGGGAGCAGGGCTGGGTCCACCCAGAACTCAGTTTTGGTGCCATTCAGGTAAGGAGGGCAGTGAGCAGAGCTGTACCAAGAGTCTTTTCTGTCCTGAGTGGTCCCAGCCTAAACTAACACCTAGAACTTGAGCGTAGATGAAGAAGAGTTCAAGGCCAGCTTCAGCACAAGGCTGAGGGCCCAAAGAATACACCTCTAAAAGAAACAAAAGCTAGCAAAGATTATTGCTCAGTTGATTCTAATACCCAGATAAAGAAGAAAACATCTACCAACAGTCAGTAGTGTACAGTACTCCCTGTCCTCCTGTTATTTGCTGTATAAACTCTTCATTTAAACACCAGTGTTAGGGCTGGAGAGGTAGATTAGCGGCTAAGAGCACGTTTTCCTTGCAGAGGACTCTGACTCAGTTCCTGATGTGGGAGTGTCATATATCAATCTGTTGATTTCATTGGTTAAGGAATAAAGAAACTGCCTAGGCCCCTTGATAGGCCAACCCTAAGGTGGGTGGAGTAAACAGAACAGAAGGCTGGGAGAAAGAAGCTGAGTCAGTGAGTCGCCATGATTGTCCCACTCCAGACAGACGCAGGTTAAGATCTTTCCTGGTAAGCCAGCTCATGGGCTACAAAGATTAATAGAAATGGGTTAGATTAATATGTAAGAGCTAGCCAATAAGAGGCTGGAACTAATGGGGCCAGGCAGTGTTTAAAAGAATACAGTTTCCGTGTAATTATTTTGGGTATAAAGCTAGCCGTGCAGGCGGCCGGGTGCTGGGGGCACCCCTCTGCTCTTATTTCAACAAGTTCCCAGCACCCGAATAGCTGCTCACAATCATCCATAACTCCATTCCAGATCTGACATCCTCTCCTGACTCCACTGGCACCAGGCACACAGTATACACACACACACACACACACACACACACACACACACACACACACACACACACACATATATATGCAGGCAAGACAAACATACACACAAAATAATATAAGATGAATCTAAAATTTTTAATCATTTTTTAAGGGGGATTGAAAAACTCAGATGACTGCCTCAAAGAACCTACAGTGGTAACGTGAGAATACCAGAAATTGGCAGGGCGGTGATGTCTCACACCTTTAATCACAGCACTTGGGAGGCAGAGGCAGGTGAATTTATGTGAGTTCGAAGTCAGCTTGGTCTACAGAGTGAGTGTCAGGACAAGCTCCAAATCTACACAGAGAAACCCTGTCTTGAAAAACAAAAACAAACAGAAAAGATTACCAGAAAAGATGAGAGACAGATTTCCTTTTTTGGGGGGTGGTGGTGGTGGGGTGGTGGTGATGAAGGTGTTATTATGCACTCCTGGCTGTCCTGGAACTTGTCATGTAGACCAGGCTGCCCTTTTGCCTGCCTCTGCCTCTCTAGTGCTGGGGAGTAAAGGTGTGCACACCCCACCCCATCAGAGACGCCCTTTTTAAGACACCTAAGATAATTAATGGCGCTCTACACGATTTCCTAAAACAGCAGATGAGGAAAAACCCGGATTTGCTCAAGAGAAGCAGATGCACACGTCAGCTCTGGAGACTCCCCTTTGGTTATGAAATACGATCTGTATCATCTTAAACTGCTGAATATGTAAATGAAGGATGTGAGTGGTAGGGTAGCAGAGGTTTGGGGATGATTCCACGGTACCTACTGTGCTGCTCATCTGCTCTTTCCTAAACACTAGCACATTTGTTCCAGGAAGACTCCAGTGCTTCTCAGACAGGCCCTAGATGCACACTTCCTTGTAAACAGATCCTCGGTGCAAAGCCTGGAGGCCTCGTCTGACTACACACTGGATGCTAATTAGGGGTATCACCTTTCATCACAGGGCCTCTGTGCTTCCGGCCTCTTCAGCCACCCCATCTTATTACAGGCGCTGGAAAGCCAATGCTTCACCCCCACCGGTTTCCATGGAGATGCAACAGTTTACTTTTTTCTTCCCAAGTCTAAGCCATAGTTATTTTTAACCGGAAAACTCTGAGCCAGGTCACAGCTGGGATCTGGATGATGCAATGACGTCTATAGCTACCCTTCTCTCCCACAAACGCCTTCTTTTCTGCAGTTGTTGGGGGCGGAGGCGCTCCTGGGAGACTTTGAAAAGCTGTTTTTGCTTTGGTTCATGAAGTTAAAACCCATACCTTGACTTAGAGCTGGCAGGCATCCTCAATCTGAAGCTCTGCATGACCAGATCCCAGCAAAGATGTTCTTGTTGGGGGTGGGAAGCAGATGAAGCTGACATTGCTTAGCTATCTGTGGCTGAATGGTAGATGAATGACCAGTGGGCCTGGCAGCTTGCCTTGGTGAAGATGAGGCTTGTAATGGGGACAAAGGTAGAAAGAGGTGGAGAAGCTAGTGCTTGCCTCTCCAGCACAAGCCTCAGGATAGCTTGCTGCTACCCTATCTTACTGTCAAAGTTCCTTCATTCCCTGGAGCTGGGCTTATCAAGGACTTTCTGAATGTTTCAATCCCTTTTGATAGGTTATTTTGTTTTGTTTTCAGGGTTGGTGCAAACTATTTACCTGGACACTGCTTATTTCACTCTTAGAACTCTCTAAGATTATTACAAAATACTACAACAGAGTTCTGAGCAGGCCTGTCAGTTTGCACACAGGTGAGACTCATTGTACACATTAACTTCTACCGTCCACAACACATCCTTGCTTTATCTTTTTTTTTAATAAATCTTTTTTTTATATTTATTTATTTATTATGTATACAGTGTTCTGTGTGTAGGTCTGCAGGCCAGAAATGGGCACCAGACCTGTTTGCAGATGGTTGTGAGCCATGTGACTGCCGGGAATTGAACTCAGGACCTTTGGAAGAGCAGGCAATGCTCTTAACCACTGAGCCATCTCTCCAGCCCTGCTTTATCTTAAAATACTTTCTGATGTTGTTGTTTTAAAGGAATTTCCTAAATGAAGACTGGTAATAGGAAGCAAATCAATAGTTTTCTGTTGTTCAGTGAGAAAACTGATTACTCAGAAATGGGGGAGAATGCACTCAACACAATCCTCCAAGGAGAAACATTAGATGGGTCATGAGCTGGAACTTGGCTGTCGGCCTGCCGAAGATGGTGGATGGCATTTCAGTGAAGAAAGGGTTTAAATGTGTGTACATGTTCATGTGTGCACAAGAGCACACAGAGACCAGTGTCTTCACAGTCTCTCATTGAAGCTGAAGATCACCCATTTGGCTAAATCCATTGGCTAGGAAGCCCTTGTGCCCCCACATCCTCTGCCTTCCCAGCACCAAAATGACAGGCTCATGTGACTACTGATTTATGTGGATGCTGGAGATCCAAACTCAGATCCTCATCCATGCAAGCACTTTACCAAATCAGTCATCTCCCCAATCTTCATGTGTCAGTTTTTTCTTTTCCTTTTTTTTGGGGGGTGGGGTGGGGTGGGAGAGATGGAGTTTTATGTAGCTCAGGCTGGCCTTTAACTGCATATAAAGCTCAAGATTGACTTTGAAATCACATGTATGCACCACCACCCCAGTTATGCTGGGACCTGAATTCCGTAGATTCATGCAGGCTAGGCAAACAGTCCACCAAGCTGTCTCCAACCCTACTGCATCTTCTCACACTTCCTAAGATGCTGGTTTTGTTCCCTGTTAACTACGGACTAAGGCAAATCAGTAAGTCAAGACCTTTTACCATGGAAGGTCCTGACTAACACAATCAGGAAAGTTTTGCCTGATAAAGGATGCAAGATTAATTCAACCTAACAATGAGTCTGATGCCAAAGAAATCTACAACCTGTACTCTGAAGTAGAAAATTAAGTGCATTAGACTCAATTATTTGGCCCTAAAGGACACAGGACACACGTAGGCTGGCAAACCAGTTTTTAAATACAAGCCCAGTTTACTGACCTTCAAGGCTTCATCATTGTTCTTTTTTTGTTTTTGTTTGTTTGTTTGTTTTGTGTCAGGTTTTAAAGCTTTTAGGAATCACTGTATTCTTAGATGTATTTCACTCCTATTCTGAATAGGAAAAGGGGCCTAGAAACATAATGCTTGTGTAACAAGAAACTCATCGTGAGGAAGTAATTTTAATGTTTTAATGTCAGATGCAAAGCATTCATCTTTCCTGCAAATATCTATGTCACTGAGTGGGATGCTTAGTCCATAAAAATCAATGGGCAGTTAGTACACTTCCACCGCAGAACATCTAACACTGGAAGCCCAGACAACAAAGAGCTTCCTTGCCATTAGACAGGGAAACTGGCTATGAAAACCAAGTTAGCCCCTGCCTTCTGAGTGCTGGATTACAGCTATCATTGCACTTTTCTCTCTCATCTCCAGCCGCCCTCTCTCTTTCAAGACAGGGTGTTTCTGTGTAGCCCTGGCTGGTCTGGAATTTGCTCTGTAGACCAGGCTGGCCTTGAATCCAGAGATCTGCCTGCCTCTGCCTCCAGAGTGCTGGGATTAAAGGCATGCGCCATCACTGCCTGGCATCTTTACTCTTGTATCTCATTCCCCAACTAATTTCTACCTTCGAATGACTATCAAGGCTGTTCTGATTCTACTTTAGCTAAGATCCTGGTCAATTTCCTTAAAATTTCAAAGAGCTGGTGTTCCACTAAAGAACAAAACAAAACAAAACGACAAAAAAAGAAAAACAAACCCAACCTTTTAGCTAGGTCACAGACATGACAGTGTACTGCTAAACCAAAAATGGTTCTTTTGAAGTGATCTGATAGAGGCTGTCTACCTGTAGCTAAGTACAACAGACAGGAAAACAACATGTACAGATTAGCAATTCGAACATAAAAAGCCATGCCCATCACAAATTGTACAACTGGCTTTTGTTTATTTTGTGTACATAGTATGTATCTTGAAGGTATTCCCAAAGGTGTCCTTTAAAACATTAGCAGGTGCAGTGGATCACAACTGTGATCCCAGTCAGTATTTGGGAGGCAGAAGCAGGGGGATTGAAACTTGGGAGAGTAAACTCTTTCTGAACTGATGAGGGATGGGAGAAACCTCTATCAGTGTAGCTGGCTTTCAGCAAACCCTATGTGGATGCAGAGAAGCATGCTGTTAATGAAAAGTCTCTTGCTGGTACTAGGTAGCCTTGTCTAGGTGTTAAGAATATAGATGGTGCCAAGCAGTGGTGGCGCACGCCTTTAATCCCAGCACTTGGGAGGGAGAGGCAGGCGGATTTCAGTGAGTTCAAGGCCAGTCTGGTCTACAAAGTGAGTTCCAGGACAGCCAGGGCTGTTACACAGAGAAACCCCGTCTCAACAAGATAGAAAGGAAGGAAGGAAGGAAGGAAGGAAGGAAGGAAGGAAGGAAGGAAGGAAGGAAGGAAGGAAGGAAGGAAGAATATAGATGAAAATAAACACAGCTGCATCAAATTCAGCAAGTGCTTTTCTAAAATGAAAAGGATAATGTAGTGACTCTTCTCAAAGGACTCCCTGGCTGGAATGTAACACTTGCCAGGCAAGAGCATGGCCTGTTCAACTTCCAGTTCTTTGAAGGGGGAAACAGTCACTGGGCATGGGCATGGAGGCACACACCTATAATCCCAGCACCTGAGAGACTGAGGCAAAAGGATTACAAATTTGAGACTAGCCTGCACTAGTCTCCAAAGGAAAAACAGCAAATACTTCAGCTGGGCGTGGTGGTGCACAGGCAGATCTCTGTGAGTTCAAGGCCAGCCTGGTCTACAGAGTTAGTTCCAGGACAGCCAAAGATATACAGAGAAACCATGTCTGGAAAAACCAAAACCAACCAAACCAACCAAACCAACCAAACCAACCAAACCAACCAACCAACCAAATTCCCCAAATACCTCCCAAAGCAATCAATCAAACAATTCCTTACTCAAAATATGGCTAGACCTTTGAGAAATTTCAGAACACAAGGCTTGAAATTCGACAGTTGCACTCATTAAAGCAACAGCAACCCTACTTCCTAAAGTCTAGTCTGCGAGGATAGTTTTCTCTTCCCATTGCTATTTCCCACCATGTCTACTAATCCCCAAGCACTTATCAGCATGTAGTTGCTTCCCAGGTTTCAGTCTGTCCTACCATCCTCCAGTTCGGGACGGCCACAGCTGCCCCTTGTGTCCTAGCCAGATCTCTTGGCCGTTTTCCTTACTCCTACTGCCACCTACACACCATCCTCCACCCCTCCCTATGTCTACAGCAGTTTCCCACTTCCATCTGTCATTTCCCCACCTCCTTTTGATTTTTATCTCTGCCTCAAAAGCCCTCTTCTCCTAGGAGGCTTTCCTTAATCAAGATTAAAATCCTTCACACAACAGACACAACAGCACTGAAGTCTAATGTATGCAGAAATCGCAGACCAATGGTTAACTTTCACGGTGGGATGGAATCTGTTTATAACCAACCAGTGTTGGTGGTGGTGACAAAATGCATTTTCTAAGAATGCTTACTAAAGAAAGGAAACCATGTCCACAAGTTATCCTTTCTTTTTAATGAAAAATTTTTTCAAATATCTTGTTTATTATTTCTCCTCCTCCAACTACCCCATATCATGCCAACCTCTGTACCCACCCAATTTCATGTTCTCTTCTTCCTTTCAAAAAAAAAAAAAAAAAGAAAAGAAAAGCAAAACAGTCAGACAAAAAGTTGTCCTTTTTAAAGAAAGGAAGTTGTTGGACTACTCTCGGATCTAGTGTTCTTCTCTGTCCAGCAGAAAGTTTAGCCAGTAAAAAGTGCTGGCTGCATCAGCCTGACGACCTGAGTTTGGTCCTTAAAACTCACGGTGGGAGGAAAGAACTGACACAGAGAAGCGGTTGTCTGACCCCACATGCACACGTGTGATACAGCCATGCCGCCCGTCCTGCCCATTATCAATTTTTAAAAACATACCGTTCTCTCATTCTCTAGATACCCATTAGCAAGCTGCAAACAAGTTACAAGTCTGAGCACGCACTTCCAGCAAAACACTGGATCCTTACTGGTGTCTGAATGTTAAAGGAGAGAGAGAATTAGCTACTGGAGGTGACCTGTGCAGACTCTAAAGTTATGCCCACCTGCAGACATGAGAACCACGACTGGCAGTTTGGCTTCTTATTTTGCTGAAGGCTTGAGGACCACATTTCAGATGTGGTGGAACTACTCATCCTCACAGCTACTGAGTCTCATATGAAGTGGCTTTACTTGTGTTTGAAAAGCAGCTTTTATTGCAGGCTAGCCGTTTGCCACTGAAAGATTAGGGTTCAGGTCTCAACTGAAGCAAAGCTGGGTGAGTTGCATCATCTCTATCCTCATGGGCCTAGTATTTTGGAAACCCAGGGTAACAAGGTGAGACCAGGACACAGGACACACGTGTAAGCAGAGACAGTGCAGCATGTTGAGGCGGGCATCCAACAACCCAAGTGTGCTTTTAGTTACCAGAATATCTGACACACCCACAAATTAAATAGCAAAACATTTTAATCCATTAATTCTAAAAATAACAGAGACATTTTATATCCGGTGCCACCTCCTCAAGAGTCTACTGCAGATCAGACAGCCAGACTGCAAAGTACAAAGCCAGACATTAAAGTTAAAAATGCAGCCTGAGACAGACCATCATGGGGGAGATTTTCCACCTCTTCAGCTCATAAACTAAGATGTCAACTTAAAAAAAAAAAAAATCCTTGAAAGAAAAGGCTTTCCTGTGCTTTAAAAACCCTCCTCTTCATTTAAGATCTGTCTGCAAGATGGGAAGCCAGAGTCAGAGAGCTCCACTCTCAAGTGCAAGGATCCGCACTGGACCCCTGGGATGAAATGCTGTGGCTTGGTTCTACTTTCACCAAAGCCAGGATGTGAGGTACTATGGTGCTAGGATTGCATGCCCACTTGTGTTTCAGAATAACTCGGCAAGCACACACTCTGCATCACTGCCCCACAACAGGAGCACTCTACAGCAGGGCAGAGAAGAAAGAAACCGACGCGCTTGGAGTCCCTGTGTCTTCCTCCTTTTCACAGTAAGAATCCAACTCAAACACTCTCCAGAATGTGTACACTGTCCTGTGACCCACCACGTTCCAAACTTCTGGTTTCCATTGTCAAGCAGAGAGAGAGACTCAGGCTTTAGTGATGTATCCTTCTCGGATGAGGAAGTCATAGATTTTCCGGGTTTTGTTCACGTCTATCTTGATGAGCGCTCGTGCCTGTGCCAGTCTCAAGCCTCCTTGCTTGTTACACTCATTCAACAGAGCAGACTTATACTCTAAATAGGCTCCAGGTACCAGCCTCACCACCTGACAGAGCTGTAAGACACGACAAATTTAATAAACGTTAACATCTGTCATTCTCAAAATTTAATCCAGAAGGTATGGCAACCCCAAAAGAAGGAAAAGGGGGTGGGGCTGGAGAGATGGTTGGGCAGATTAACCCCATTTGCCACCAAGACTTGACAATTTAAGTTTGATCCCTGGGACCAACATAATGAAAAGAGAAAACCAACTTTTTTCTTTCTTTTTTTGGTTTTGTTTTTTCGAGACAGGGTTTCTCTGTAGCTTTGGAGCCTCTCCAGGAACTAGCTCTTGTAGACCAGATTGGCCTCAAACTCACAAAGATCCGCCTGCCTCTGCCTCCCAAGCTAGGATTAAAGGCGTGCGCCACCACCTCCCGGCAAGAAAAGCAACTTCTTCAAATTGTCTCCAGACCTCCACAACACACTGTGGCACACATATGCCCCTCCCTTCACTCCACACACCCAAAATAAAAAGTATTTGAAAAAAGTGACATCAACCTCCAACTATTTATGGGAGCTGTTGAGTGGCTGGGCCACATTCTACTTCCTCTCTTCTCTGGAGACAGACATTCAGGAAGAAAAAGGCAGATGTGACATCAGCCAGGAGAACCTTCAGCAAGTGAAGGCTGGCTCAAGGATCTAGTTCAGATAGAGAACAAATACATGTCCCTGAGGAGGGTTAAATGCCTGGAGTTGTCGCTCAGCATCATATTGACATAGTCAGGGAAATAACCCAGAGTGCAGCGGGGCATTGAGGGGTGGTGGGATCTCAGGGGCCTGGATTCCTAAGTGGAAATCACACTGTTGCCACTGGCAGAAGAGAGCAGCCTCTGGTTTTTTACATCTCCTACCACCTGCCATTGTCAGCACCGAGTAGTCTGAGTCCAGCATATGGGTAAGCAGTGAAAAGATGTATAGAATTCCAGACCATTCAACACACAACACTGAGAAACTGGTCTGTGACTTTCTTCAACACACACTTCTTTCTACCCCAAAAGAAATGGCTATTTCTTTCTGATGAATAAAAGGCTAACACAGGTCCCCGCACTGTGACTTCTTAAGTGCCTGACGTGAGCAGATGCTATGAACCAACAGATGGGGGACAGACACTGGGAACTGCAAAGGAATAAGAAGAGCTCCTCTTTTGTGATTTTGGTTTGATTTTTTTGAGACAGGGTCTCTGGTGGCCTCTGAACGCACTAGATAGCTGACAGCTGTGGATGTGCCTAAACCCCGATGTGCCTCCATCTCCCAAGTGTTGGGAATACAGGAGAGTACCACCCAAGCAGGCTTTCATTCACTGTATGTCCTAGGCCGACCTCACAGTCTCCCCCATCTTAGACTTTCAAGTGCTAAAATTAGAGATCTATAACCATACCTAACTAGATGTGCAGATTTAAATGCTAGAAACAGACAAAAGCAACACAGAGACAGGTCAGTGATTACAATGGCAAAGAAGGTCATGCATGGTACTTTTTAAAATCAATGTGTTGTAGGAGTGTGTGTGTGTGTGTACGTGTGAGTATACGTGCGTGCATACATCTGGGAAGCAGAGGCAAGCAAATCTCTGTTGAGTCTGAGGCAAGCAGCACTACACAGGGATTTAGTTCCAGGCCAGACAGTGTTAGAGAGTGAGACACCGCCTCAAAAGTAAAAATAATATGCAACTACACAACACTGGATTATTTTCCTTATGCTTATCAACATTCCATGGAAACAATTATAAAAACATTCTAAGTGATGGTTATGTTGCTGGAATAAGTGCAGAACTGCTCAAAACAACCATTCTAATAGAAAAGTCCTATTTTCATGTAAAAGCTACTTTAGGCCTGCAAAAAGTTTCACTTACATAAAGCATCAAGTGGAGCGTCTGCCACAAAAATGCTCAGTAAGTGACAGCTGCTGCTATTTAACTGACACTGGTGTGTGCACTTCCCTCAAAAAGGGGAAAGATAGCTTCAAGACGAAAGAAGTTAGCTCGTTAGCTCCTCGACTTCTCAGACAAGAGCAGTGCATGTTAGACAAGTACAGTAAAATAGGTTTGATGTTGTCATGGATTTTAATGATAACTCAATGAATTAATCAGCCCCTCTTTCCTTTCCTCTGGTTTCCCTCCCTTTTATTACCTCCTTTTCTTTTTCATTGAGTTTCTCTGTACCAGGGAGGCCGGTGAGGTTCAAAGGTGGTGCACATCGTCTTCCTATAGATACAGATGCAAAAGAATAAATACTTCACAGAGGTACAGCTGTTCAAGTATAAAACAGAAAGTCTAACCTACTCCCTTAGGCTGGTTTAGCTAGCTCCTTGACATTGGTGGTCTGCTTGAGAACAGCCTCCACAGGCTGATATTTAGATGATTTAAATGCTTGGTCCCCAATTGGTGGGACTATTTGGGAAGGATTAGGTGGTGTGGCCTTGACAGAGGTGTGGGGGGCATTCCCAGAGTGCGCTCTGCTTCCCGACCACAGATTAGGACGGACGACAGCCCTCAGCTGTTCCTGCTGCCATCCCTTTCACACCTTTGCTCTGGATCACAGACTCTAACTTTTTGCAACCATAAACCCAATTAAATGCTTTCACTTAGAAGTTGCCTTGGACAAGGTGTTTTACCAGAGCAATAGAAAAGTAACTAATACAGTCACCCAACATTCCATTTGAAAATAAAAATAACAATCCGTGTGCTCTTTGTTCTGCTGATTTACAAATATGGGCATGCACACCTTAATATCAATGATCACTCAGCACAGTGGAGGAACCTGTCTGATAGGAGACTCTAAACTCTGGAGCCCAGATGCTCATACAGTGTAGAAAAGTTATATTCTGTGTGTCTGGACAGCTGACGAATAGAAACAGGTATCTTGCAGGAGAGATTCACCACTCTCCAGCAGGACAAGGCAAACATGGTAATTAATCAAGTACTTCAGATCAAAGGTGGAGTCAGGCCAACAAAGCTCTGTTTGTTTACTCTGCTTTGAAAAGAAGTGACGTTTAACTGAAAGATCCACACTAGAATAACAAGCTGAATATCATATTTGCTGTATGGCAAAGCAAGGACCAATGTTAACTTCGTATCTGAGAAGAAACCCATACACAGGAGGCAGCACCAGACTTGCCAGGCCAGCCTATAAAGATGAATGCACAAGAGCTTCTTCCTTTAATGGATGATGATGATCAGTGTGTGTGGTGCACAGGCCACAGATGAGGTCGGACAACAACTGTGTGGTCTCAGTGCCCTCCTTCCAGCCTAGCTTTGCCAGGGTTCCAGAGATTTCCAGCCTTACCACCTTTACCTGCTGGGCCATCTCGCTTGCCCCTAGTTTTATTCTGAACAGATGCTTGGGATGAGTGCTCAGTTGGGGATGGATGGAGTGAGTTAAGTTTTATGGGGACTGCCACTGGAATGGGACAGAAGGAAGAAAGGGCTGCTCAAGTTGTTCTGAGAAACCTGATTCTTGAGGACATCAAAAGGGCTAAGAAATGAAGGCTTAGAAATGGAGATAAGAGGCTGGAAAGATAGTTCATTGGTTGAGAGCACTGAAGCACTCTGTTCTTCCAGAGATCCTGAGTTCAATTCCCAGCACCCACACAGTGGCTCACAACCATCTGTAATAGGATCAGATGCCTCTGCTGGCAGGCAGAGCACTCATACATAAACTGTAAAAAATAAATAAAATAAATAAAAACTAAGAAAAAAGAAATGGAGATAAAATCATGTGCTTTCTCACAAATCTCCTAAGGCTAGGCTACAACCAGGGATGCTGGGCTCCCAATCTTTCACTGCCTGAAGAGCAAGTCAGACATAGAGGCTCGGGAGCCAGGTATCTCAACATCAACACAAAGAGAAAGAAGGAAGGTTATGAGGAAACGGTGAGCTGCACAATTGTTTTAAATAGCCAGTAACAAGTTTTTTAATTTCTGTGCTTAGCAAGGGGGAGGTTTGAAATAATAAGCATGGAAAGGCCAGGCGGTGGTGGCGCACGCCTTTAAATCCGGCACTTGGGAAGCAGAGGCAGGTGAATCTTAGTGAGTTCGAGGCTGGCCTGGTCTACAAAGGGAGTTCCAGGACAGCCAGGGCTGTTACACAGAGAAACCCTGTCTTGAAAAACAAAAGCAAAACAAAACAAAAAAAGCTTATGAAATTAAATCTGGAGTCCACTGTCTTGGTGACTCCTTAAAGGCTCTCTTCCTTTCAAGTATCGAATAATGAGGGGCTGGAAACACACTTAGAGGTTAAAAACACTTGCTGCTCTTGCAAAAAAAAAAAAAAAATCCAAGTTCTGCTTCCAGCACTTAATTAGGCAGCTCACAACTGTCTGCAACTCCAGTTCCAGAAGATCCAATGCCCTCTTCAGACCTCTGCATACATGTGATACACACATGGAACTCAGGCACATAGACATAAATCTTTAAACAAAAAAGAATTACTTGGAGAGCTGGAGAGATGGCGCAGGGGTTAAGAGCACTGGCTGCTCTTCCAGAGGACCTGAGTTCAATTCCCAGCAACCACATGGTGGCTTATAACCATCTACAATGAAATCTGGTGCTTTCTTCTGGCCTGCAGGCATGCATGCAGGCAGAACACTGTATAAATAATAAAATAAATCTTTAAAAAAAAAAAGAATTACTTAAAACAAAGGAAAACAATTATCCACCAAATGCCCATATCTGAGCACTATTAGATCTGGAGTATATGGAGACTTTTGTTCAAGACGAGGTTTCACTATCTAGTCCAGATTAGACCCAACCTTCCCATCCTCCTGACTCAGCCTCCCTAGTACTAGGATTACAGGTGTATGCCACCATAGCTAGCATACTGAGAGAATTTCAAGGTTTGTTGTTACAACTGCACCATGTTATACCACTGTGCTTTTTCTGGTTGTGGTCTGGATGTTCAGATTAGGAGAAATGCTGTCATATGAGGCGGAGATGAATGGCGATCAGGACAATTGACAAAAACACCACAACTGTGGCTCAGTAACTTCATTATGTTATCTCCCCAAATACTAAGTCAAAAGCAACAGTCACCAAGAATCATCACACTGCATTGGCTTATTTGTCTTGCTCTGACAGTTAATTTCAAAATGGGACAGACTCAAAATAGGTAAAGCTCAGAAGCATAGATTCCTTAAGTCTCTAGTCACAAGAAATCCTTGAATTTCTGGCAAGTGCCCCGCTGCTCATGTCAAATCCATAGCTCTTCATGTAGCACTTCTAAAGCACACTGCAACACTGCCACAGGTCCCGACTGTAAACACCAGTAAAAGAGCATCCTTCTGAGTCCTGCTCGCGACAAGGGCTATCTGACCACGAAGTCTGAAAGCACGCTGGTGTGCATGAGCCATTCCAACAGTTGATTACCATCACTCTACCAAAGAACCATGCTCTACAGGAGAGCAGCTTTGTCACACAACCCTTGAGATATAAATGCCAGTCCACACTTGCTCTGGGCTGGGGAATAGCTAAGTGCTAGAAGATGCACATGTCCAGTATGTGAGAGGCCCTGGCTTCAATCTCCAGTGCTGGAAAAGAAAAGAAGAGAAAAGAAAAGACACACAATCCACAAAACCCCTGGTGATAGCCTGAGAAATCATTACCTGAGTTTGAAGCCATCAGAACAGAAGGACTCAGCCCAGAATCACTAAAACAAAGAAAAGGAATTTAAATTTAGGTCTTATCAAAAGCAATTTCTAAAACCCCTCAAAGGACTGGGAGCATTTATCAGGAAGATCATCCAAGAATAGCTGTGGTGAGATTGCATGACACTTCAGAGTTATCTCACTGTACAGGAAAGAGAAAAACTTCCCTCACCTTTGCTAAGGGTTCTTTTTTTTTTTTCTTCTATTTATTTATTTATTATGTATACAATGTTCTGTCTCTGTGTATGCCCACAGGCCAGAGGAGGGCACCAGACCCCATTACAGATGGTTGTGAGCCACCATGTGGTTGCTGGGAATTGAACTCAGGACCTTTGGAAGAGCAGGCAATGCTCTTAACCTCTGAGCCATCTCTCCAGCCCTGCTAAGGGTTCTTAACAGAGGACATCACCAAAGCAATTTACAGGAAAGGAAATTTTAACAAAAACTACACCATCTAGGTGGGTACAGACATGGGTGAGAGTGGAGTTGAGACAGGGTTTCACTGTGTCTACAAAGAAACCCTGTCTCAAAAAACTAAAACCAAATCCCCCCTCCCCCGATTCCTTACTACTCTAACAACCAGAATACCCACCAAAGTGTCTAAAAATACATGTAAAGCCCAAGAATGCCAGAAGGGGTGCTTCCTTCAGCCTGCCCTAACTACATACATGTCAGCCTGCCGGCGGAGCCACTGCTGACATGCGCTGCTGTCCTGGATGTACTGGAGAACTTCTGAGAGCATGGTACGTTTAAGGCGCTCCTCCTCTCTAGTCTTCTTCAGGTGATCGTATGTCCTGGCACCTAGAGGGGCAGAAGACACCTGACTTCAAGGAAAATACAGCAGAGTCAAAGGGTCTTCTCACTGAGCTTAACCAACATTGCCACTTCAGGTTTCCTTTGCAAAACTGCTCTCATAACTTTTCCCAGGAGTCAATGTATGTTTGAGTCTGAAATATGTCATACTTGGTTCTACTTTTTCCATTTGTGAGTGGATCTGACTCAGGGCTCTGAACATGTTAAGATAGTACTATACCACTAAAGTATACAATCGGCTACTTGAAGACATATATATGGACATATATTCTTCCATCAAACCCAATTCCAATTTTTGTACTACAACTTTCCTCTCTATCACATACACACAGAAAGCAGAACTAGACAACCAGACTGAATTATCAGAGTCCACATATGTTTCTTATGCAACAGAAGGGTTATCTAGTGTCTTCTATACATCAATAAAGTTATACAGATTTCAGACTACCATACCAGTGGCTCTAACCAATTCTTTTGTTGTTATTTTTCTTTTCTTTTCTTTTCTTGGTTTGTCTGTCCTTTCTTCCTTCCTTCCATTCTCTTTCCAACCTTCCGCCCTTCCTTCGTTCCTTCCTTCCTTTTTGTTTTTTCAAGACAGGGTTTCTCTGTAGCTTTGGAGCCTGTCCTGGAACTAGCTCTTGTAGACCAAGCTGGCCTCGAACTCACAGAGATCTGCCTGCCTCTGCCTCCCAAGTGCTGGGATTAAAGAAGTGTGCTATCACCGCCTAGCTTTCTCACCAATTTTCAAGAGACTTAAAGAGCTAGTAAATAGAGGAGTCAGAACCTAATCATAAGCAATCCAGTCTCTTGTGTGCTTGTTTGCTAGGTCTGAACACAGGGTCCTGCACATGTGTGGTAAGCATTCTAACGCTGATAGACACCCCCAGGTCTATGCTGCCTAGTCACAGCCTTTCCTTACAACCTGGCTCTTCTATTAACTAGCTCTTTAATCTCTTTTTCCTTTCTTCCCCCTGAGATATAGTTTCTCTATGTAGCTTTGTAGACCAGGCTATCCTTGAACTCACAGATAACCACCTGCCTCTGCCTCTCCTGTGCTCATTAAAGGCACGAGCCACCACTGACTGGCTCTTTAATCTCTTTAAGGCTTGATTAATTCATTAAATAGAAGTGATGATATCTCTTAAGCGTGTCATGTTATCCAATGATTTGAAAGTAAAATGTATTCCATAGACCTGGTACATGTTAAATGATAGATATTTACCACTATTAAAAAAGAGTACCAGGGGCTGGAGAGATGGCTCAGTGGTTAAGAGCATTGCCTGCTCTTCCAAAGGACCTGAGTTCGATTCCCAGCAACCACATGGTGGCTCACAACCATCTGTAAAGAGGTCTGGCGCCCTCTTCTGGCCTTCAGGAATACACACAGACAGAAAATTGTATACATAATAAATAAAAAATATTAAAAAAAAAAAAGTGTACCAGCACCTTAAGTAAACTGGATGTAAGCACCTTGGCCTCAGTAAGTCTGGTAAATAAAAAATGATTATATGCATAAATAAAATTTAAAAGACTGAGGTTAAAATCTGTAACGTAAGGATCACACACACCACTCTACCTCACTCTCATGTATGTTTGTGTCTGTAGACAGCCTCACTCTGTAGTCCAGGCTGGCCTAAAATATGCTAAACAGACGTGGCTGGCCCCAAACTCAAGTTATCTTCCTGCCTCTGCCTCTCCAATGCTGGAAGTAAAAATGTGAGTTACCATGCCAGGCTAAGATTTTTTTTTTTAAAGAACCACAGCAGACTCCTAATTTTAAAGCACTGTTTTTTTCTGCTGTGTGCCATAACTTTTATTCTGTCCTGATAAGCTAATGATATTTATAGGAACTGAACAGATGAAACTTTACTAGGAAGTCTGTAAACTCAACTGAAAAGCTTGTTTTTTTTTTTTTTTAAGTTTTCAAGACCTCAGAGATTCACTTTGTACCTGCAAGTCACCGGCACTTCGACACTGCAGACATATTGGGAGCATACTTACTACAAAAATTGGTAATGCCTGCTGTCCTATATTCTTGGAGTCTCTTGATTTCCCTCCGGAGTTCAAATTCCACTGTTTCCCCAGGAGAACAAAGGAGAAAAATTGTTAAAACAAATCAATGTCAGAGAGCAGCTGGGTGTGTTTCAGCAGTCTGCCGTATGTAAAAGGTGGGGTCACTTCATCTCAGGATACATTTTACTTTGAACATCTCATCAGAAATACCTCCCACGCCTTTAATCCCAACACTCCCAAGTGGTGGGAGGCAGAGGCAGGAGGATAGAGGCCGGCCTGATCTACAGAGTGAGTTCCAGGACAGTCAAGACTACACAGAGAAACCATATCTTGAAAAACCAAAATAAATAAATAAATAAATAAATAAATAAATAAATAAATAAATAAATAAGCTAATTTATTTTTTTAAAAAATGCAGTTAAAATGCAGCATTCCTGTTCTGTGCTAGCACTTCTACTCACCCATCCATGCTCTCTGATGCAGTTTGTCTGTGGAGGAGACCCTGCTGCATGGTTAGGACAAATCTTTACTCAAGCCCCGGTTTCTTTTTAGCTTTTTCCTATAGGGACTAAAGAGCGCTGCATTTTCTTTTCTTTCTTTCTTTCTTTTTTTTTTTTTTTTTGGTTTTTTGAGACAGGGTTTCTCTGTGG
>NC_022014.1:14950723-14958026 GCF_000317375.1 Microtus ochrogaster | reverse complement strand
CCGCCTGCCTCTGCCTCCCAAGTGCTGGGATTAAAGGCGTGCGCCACCACCGCCCGGCGAGCACTGCATTTTCTATGAGCCACAAATTGCCGCTGAGCACACAGCTCAGACCGCATTGTTGGGTATTCTGTGACAGAGCAGTCCAAGCTGGTGCTGAAGGAAAGCCATGCACAGGGTGACACATAAGCCAGGAATGATATAAAGTAGGACAGGAAGCAAAGGATAAGTCACTAGATACCAACCACACAAAGAATAGCAACCAAACAAGGTGTTTCCTGAGGACAACCAACCTGGCTCAGGTAAATGCCTGTGATTCTTCCTAAGAAATATGTGCACCATGAGAGCAATGGTAAATTTTCAGAAAATCACAATACAAAAAAAAAAAACTTTCCAGAACTAAACTCTCTCATGAGGAGAGTATAGAAATAAAACCCCAGTGCAGGCTGCCTCAAAGTCTTAGGCCTTCCTGCTTAACAACTTCAATTTTTTATAGTGGAAAATCCAATTAGAATTGGGATGAATGCTCTTGGGAATACCAGAGAAAGGCCAGAGGAAGATGGAAATATTGCTTCCATGAGCCAACAACCCTGTTCCCATGACTGAAACTAATTTTAATATTAAAATATTTATAAGTGATACTATGATGTTTGGAATTGGCTTCAAAATAACCAGCTTATGAACAAGAGGGTAGGGGAGTCCCTAGTTCCCTTCAGATGAAGCTGGATGGGTACTACGTCGAAAACCACCGAAGTTGGCTACACAGACACAGGAATTCACTGTGTTGTTCCCTCTGTAAGAAGTAAAAACTGCTACATATGGTAGCACATATCTGTAAATCAGTTCTTGGAAGACAAAGGCAGAAGGACTTGCAAGTCAGTCTGAGCCTAGGTTGGATTACTCAGAAAGTTTCAGGACAGCCCAGGCTACATACACAGCAAGACCCTGTATTAAAACAAAGATAAAAACAAATAAAAGACACCAAAAATAAAACTAATAAAAACAGAACACAATAACAATAAAAAAAATCCCTAAAACAATAAAAAAAAAAAAAGCCCTGTATTAACTTGTAAGTTACTAAGTTTTCTCCCTCTTTGGCATGTAGGGTTGTGCATATGTGTGGTATATACATAAACTCAGAAATCAAGGGGACATGGGTGTCCTATTCCATCATTTCCCACCTTATTCCTTTGAGATAGTTTCTTACTGAGTCTAGAGCTAAGGTGCTGGCCAGCAAACCACAGCAACACCCGTTTCTACCTCCTACTAGACTACTGCGGATAAATACAGCTTTTCATGTAAGTGTTGGGATCTAAACTTAGGTCCTCATGTTTATGCAGCAAGCACTCTTACCCACTGAGCTATTCCCCTGCCCCTCATTAAACTTCTAATCTCCTTACACACACACACACACACACACACACACACACACACACACACCACCTACATGCATGGCTTTCAATGAACTTGTCATGTTCCACTGGTCCCACAATCCTTGCAAATCGCCTCATTGTTTCATAAAGGTCTTGGACCTCCTTGGGATACCGCCGCTCCATTACTAGAAGAAGTGAAACATAAAGTCACAGAGAATGTAAGCACTCCCGAGTTTCTGGTATTATTTTTTAAAACAAGCAGTAAAATGCAAGGACATTTTCCTACCCTCACATGACTAACATGCCCATTACAACATGCAAACAACAGCTGACAATGAAAATCACTAATCATAATTACAGCATCACAGCACCTCACAAAGGGATGCTGTTATCATGGAGATCATCTCTACTACTAAGTACTATTGATGTCCTTGCTCATGTCTTTTAATCTGCACGAGACAAGGCAGAGGACCAGGCATTGTTGTCACAAGAGAGAAGGGAATTAAAGGCACAATCTATGTTATCAGAGAGAACTCTGGCTAAATTTCTGCTGGATTAATGGAGGAAAACAAGGAAAGCAAAGACATAAGAAACCTTCCAGCTAGTATGGAAGCATGAGCCTATAATCCCAGAACTTGAGGTAGGCAGGAAGACCTTCAGAAGTCTGAGGCCAGCCCTTCTCTAGAATAGAGACTTCCAAGACAGACAAAATGTTGTCTCAAAAAAAAAAAAAAAAACAAAAACAAAAACAAAGGTCAATCAACTATGTGCATGTCATCCTGTGCGACAAGCTGATTTATTTAAGGCACTCTTCCAACTGTGAAACACCTCCAAACACTTTGATCTTTCTACAAAAAAAAAAAAGTTTTAAAGATGCACGAGTGCTCTGCCTGCATGTATGTATGTATGTGCATCACATGTGTGCCCACTGAAGTAAAAAGAGGTCATCAAATCCCCTGGAACTGGAATAATAAATAGATGGTTGTGAGCCACCACGTGGGTGCTGGGACCCAAATCCTGGCCCTCTGCAAGAGCAGCAAGTGCTCTTAACTGCTGAGCCATCTCTGCAGCCCTACAAAAATGTTTTCATAACCTGAGACCAAGGTTATGTTTAACACATAATTCTGAAACATGACTGTCTAGAAAATGATCCATTAATATTCATGCTGTAATTACTATAACAATTAATTCTTAGGCAACGCTGTTGACTATAAATGAATAGCTTTTTACTGTCACCATGAATCAGAGCTGCCTCGAATGCCTTTGGTTTCGTTTTGCTTTGGTTTCTGTACAAGGGATCAACATCACCAACATGCTACACACCCCTCTGCTACTGGAGTTACCCACAAGTCCTGTGTCAGAATTTTCAAATTTTCCTAGGTAATGCTAGCTAGCATGTAATGTGGATTATGAGCACTCCCACAACAACCTGAAAGAACTCAACAGTGTGAGAAAAATTTAGATCAGAAAAAAAAATCAGCTCATACTCACATCGGAACTTTCTAAGATTGACTAATCCATGATCTCTTATAATCCTAGAATGAGAAACCACAATAATGTATGTATTAAGAGTAAGCTTCAAATTTTGCATTTTTTTTTGTTTTTTTTTTGGTTTTGGTTTTTCGAGACAGGGTTTCTCTGTGGCTTTGGAGCCTGTCCTGGAACTAGCTCTGTAGACCAGACTGGTCTCGAACTCACAGAGATCCACCTGCCTCTGCCTCCCGAGTGCTGGGATTAAAATTTTGCGTGTTTTATATGTTATAGTTATTACACATCCTAACTATTAAGAGGTGGAACATTAGGGTCCAGAGAGCCAAGTGTCCACATGCTTCTGAATTAGCCTCTAAATGGAGAATGGCACACTGTCCTTCTCGGGGTATAGAGGACACTTACAGATGATTCAGTAACCAGTGACAAATGCTGAAAAATAAGTGCTTGTCAGGATGATTGAGAAGGAAATCTGTCCATATCATGAGACTAATCTACACAATTTATTGAAATGATAATTAACAAGAGTCATTTAAGGGAAACTACTAGCCTTGAAAGGACACACTGATCGCACATTAAGCATTTACAACCATACGTTTACATACTTTGAAGCCACTTGAAATAAATATAGATTAAACATGCTTAAATGGGAGAGCATTATAAAACATAACATTTAACAGCAACTCTTAACAACCGAATTCTGCAAGATCACATGGTAAGCTACAAGGGGAGCTTCTTTTTCTTCTAATTTTTTATTCATTTTACACACCAACCAGTTTTCCTTCCCTCCTTTCCCTCACCAATCCACTCTTCAGAGAGGGTAAACCCTCCCATAGGGAGTCAACAAAGCCTGGCATATCAAGTTAAGTGGAGTGTTTTTGTTTGTTTGTTTGTTTTTTGAGACAGGGTTTCTCTGTGGAACAGTCCTGGCTGTCCTGGAACTCACTCTGTAGACCAGACTGACCTTTAATTTACAGAAATCTGCCATCCTCTGCCTCCTGAATGCTGGGATTAAAGGCGTATGCCATCACTCCCGGCTATGTGGAGTGTTCTTATAGATAATATGCAACCAACAGCCCAAAGGTCAGAGAAAACAGGATGGCTTTTCTATACTTACTTTTTTCGTCTTTGCCTCTCTTTTAACCTGGAATGATAGATATCCACCACAGCCATCTTCAGAGCTATAAATACAAATACACATGTATAAACATAAAAATAAAAGTCAAGACAAAAGAAAAAAAAAAAACCAACCCTGCCAAACAATTATGTTCAAGGGCTGGCTCCCGAGAGCTGGGAAAGTATGTACCACCATGCCTGGCTTACCCAAACCTTAACTATTCCATAAAAAGTATCCTAGCACATAAAATTTCTCTATCAGTAAATAATAATTGTTATCATTATTCTGGTAGCACTGGCAACCAAACCAGACTAGACAAGTTCTATATCACTGCGTTAGACCTCCAGTTCAAAAATGAGTGTTGTTGTAACTGCACAGGATGCAGCTCAAGAGACAATGACAGGACAGCATTGATGGACAGTGTTGGCATGTTCCTAGAGTAACATCTTCAGGTGGGTAGCAGCATCTGTTTACAGCGCTTAGTTCTGCATTCTGTGATGAAAAGATGTGTTAAGCAGCTTAACCACAGTAAAAGCCACGCTTTGCTTGCCTGCGCATGCCCCAACCCTTTCTAGTTTCAGTCTCAGGGTAAACAAGAAAAGGACAAGCTGGAATCAGTACGACAGTTCTGCTCTTTCTTTCCCATCTTCAAAGTCCCTAAGGTTTCTGTTCTTGTCTCTTTTCACTCCTCACCTCACTCCTACAAGCTCTTTGGCTCCCAGGGTCCCACGTTCCATCAGACTACACTATCTAAAACTCTCACAATTATTTCAAGCAGCACATCCTGTTGGATATCCCTATTTACACAGTTTCCATTGCAAGCTTACATATTCTGCTTCTTTCCCATCTTAAAACTCTTAACCACAGTTAACGGCATTATAGTAATCTAGTTGTTTAAGACAGAAACCAACCTGGAACCTCTTTCCCCTCTTCCTACATAGCCAGCTAGAGTCTTACCTAAATGTAATATTTCCCAAATGCATCTCTTTCTGTCTAATCCCATCACACAACTCAGGCATCTTGTTGTCCTGATGCCTCCTTATGGAAGAACTTTATCATACTTACTGACTACGGTCCCTGCCTTCTTCAACTCCCTCCCTCCAAATGGGACTAAGAGCATTATTTTACAACAAAATTTAATGGTACAGTTCATCTGCATCTAATTCTTCAGCTGCACCCCCTACTAACAGAGGCTCAAGCTCTACACAGTATGCACGGCCTTCCACTGTCTTGTTTCCTATCCTTCCCTCATGGCTCCTCTATACCGTACTCAGAAAACCAGCTCCAGACTCCACAGCTGCTAAGAACAGATCTTAATGCAGGTGGCCTGGGCCCAGAGCTAAGAAAAATAATGAAGCCATGCCTTTAATTCTCTGCATTCGGGAGGCAGAGGCAGGCGGATCTCTGAATTTGAGGCCAGCCTGGTCTACAGAGTGAGTTTCAGAACAGCAAGAGAAACCCCGTCTCAGAAAAACAATGATCCTTCCACGCGTTGACTATCTGTTAGTGGCTTTACTTTTTCTGCTGCTCCTATCCTAAATCTGGCTTATTAATAAAAAATTTAAAGTTTTTTTTTTAACCCACAGGCAGTTTATAATTAGAAGACCGCTAGGGTTACAAAATAAAGACTCATTATTAGCAATGCTAGAAGAAACTACAAGACATAACAGCACTATACTACTTAATAACCACCCTTCTGTTGAGTCTGAAAGCACTTTTAATTTAATGACTTTAGTACGTTCTGGAACTATCTTAAGAACTTGTTACCACCTCCTTAAGCTTTGTGTACTGTAATGTGTGTTCGGGTTTTTTTCATTACTGAATATATTCATGGAAGAAAGAACTCCCAGCATTGCAAAGCAACTTGATGCACGACTTTTGAAAAACCAAAGTGCATAATCCAAGTGTCAGGAAATATAATCTTTAAATGAACTGGTGTGGGAGAATGGTCTGTATTCTGTCAATTATATCTTAAATAAACGCTGATTGGCCAGTAGCCAGGCAGGAAGTATAAGAGGGACAACCAGACAGGAAGTTGAGGCGGGTCAAGGAGAACAAGAAACTTCTGGGAAGAGGAAAGCTTGGTCCACAGTCATTGTGACCCATCCACAGAAGAAGCAAGATGTGACTGCCCTACTAGATAAGGTATTGAGCCACATGGCTAACACGGATAAGAATAATGGGCTAATATAAGTTATAAGAGTTAATAAAAAGACAGAGCTAATGGGCCAATCAGTTTATAACTAATGTAAAACTTTGTGTAATTTCTTTGGGACTTAATGACTCTGGGAACCAGGCAGGACAGAAAACTCAGTCAACAATAAACCAGCTTTTCTAGCAATGAATTTGACTGTGTATGGGAATATACACTTATCTTACAAAAGTAAGCTTCATTTCAAATTAAGAGCCCAGAGCCCCTGGAATACTGGTAATTCAAAAGCACCACAATCTCATCTTTACCCCATACAGAGGTCCAAGTTCAAGATTAGCCTAGGACTGCAATGAGTCATGTTCTATTAGTTTTAACCCCCCCCCCCCAAATCTTATTAGGCACAGTAACTCAGACTTCATCTGGCTGAACCTCCTACTCAAGGCCCAGCTACCTTTCCCAGCAGTAGTCCCTGAAGGTTCCTCCACAGAGACAGCTTGAAGCCCACATTTCTACTCAAACCATACTATATGGTAGGGGAAAAAAAAAAAGACTAAAAAGAATTTATTTCTTTTATTGTATGAAGGTAAACAAAAAAGTCTCAAGTAATATACAATCCTGGTAGGCTAGGGGCAAGATAATAAATTTTAGCTGGGAACGGTAGAACATACATACAATCATAATACTTGGAAGAAGTGTTAGCGTTCCAGTCCAACCTCTATTATATGAAAACCTGTCTTAAAATATATGTTTGTATATGTGTGTGTGTGTGTGTGTGTGTGTGTGTGTGTGTGTGTGTGTGTGTGTATGGAGATGGGTTTTCAAACACTTTAGGTAACAAACTTGTGGGTTTTTTTTTTTCCCCTCCTTTCTTTCTGGAGACATTCTCACTATGAAGCCCTGGCTGGCCTAGAACTAACTAGGAAGGACCTTGTTGCCCTCGAATTCACAGAGATCTGCCTGTTTCTGCCTCCCCAGTGCTGGGAACATTACAAACTTTTTTTAAAAAAAACATTTATTTATTTATTATGTATACAATATTCTGTCTGTGTGTATACGTCTGCAGGCCAGAAGAGGGCACCAAACCCCTTTATAGATGGTTGTGAGCCACCATGTGGTTGCTGGGAATTGAACTCAGGACCTTTGGAAGAGCAGGCAATGCTCTTAACCTCTGAGCCA
>NC_022014.1:14935513-14950003 GCF_000317375.1 Microtus ochrogaster | reverse complement strand
TGTCCTGGAACTAGCTCTTGTAGACCAGGCTGGTCTCGAACTCACAGAGATCCGCCTGCCTCTGCCTCCCGAGTGCTGGGATTAAAGGCGTGCGCGACCATCGCCCGGCAGATCGCAAGATCTTAACAACCTGGGAGGCACTGAGCAGGATGGAAACGAGAAGGCAGGCACAGCGAGAATGGGATTCATTAGTTCACAGTCCACTCTGAGCAGTTCAGAGCTCCAGCCAGAGGCCACTAAAGAGAATCACGCAGAACCTACCCACTGACATGAGGTCCTGAAATTTCAGCTCTGGGGGAAAAATAGCTGCCCTGTGATTACAATGGGGACTGATAGTTTCCAAATGGCTGGCCTTAAAATATTTCAAGAAGTGGGCAGAAGACAGAGGCAGCTCCTTCCCACTGCAATGTATTTCTAACATTGTTCAAAATAGCTAACAACATGTTTCTGTTTTCTTGACAGAAGGCACTTACTGCTTGCTTGGCAAGAAAATCAACTGAGAGGAATGAACTGCAGAGGCCAACCAAAACCCTCACTGCAGGGCACAAACACAGACGTGTACCTCAGGTAACCAAAACCCTCACTGCAGGGCACAAACACAGACGTGTACCTCAGGTAACCAAAACCCTCACTGCACAGGCACAAACACAGACCTGTAACTCAAGTAATCCTCAGAAGTAAAGCTTTATAAATTGCACCTGTAATCCCAGAATTTGGGAGGTTGAGGCAGGAGGATTAGGTTCAAGGTCATTCTCCGAGGGAGTCTGAGGCCAACTTGAGCTACTTGAGACTCTGCCACAAAAAAAAAAAAAAAAAGGGAAAAGACTGAAGAGATGGCTCAGAGATCAAAGAGGTTTGTAGAGGATTGTAGCTCAGTTCCTAGCACCCATGTCTGGTAGATCAAATGGCTTGTAACTAAACCAGGTGTGGTGTCACTTGTCTTTAATTCCAGTACCTGTGAGTCAAGACTAGCATGGTCTACAAAGCAAGTTCCTGGACTGCTTCCAGGATATACAGAGAAACCCTGCCTCAAAATAATAAACAAACAAACAAATAAATAAGAGAGACTTGCAATTCAAGCTCCAGGGGGATCTGACATGCCTGGCATCTGTACGTACCTGCACTCACACGCATATAAGCATGCACACATACAAACAGACATAACATGAAAGAGTAAAAATAAAGTGTTTTTGTGATAGGGTCTCTATGCAGTCCTGGATGCTCTGGAACTCACTACACAGACCAGGTTGACCTCAAACTCAAGAGATCTTCCTGTCTCTGCATCCTGAGTGCTGGAATTAAAGGAGTGTGTCACCCTACCATGCATCAAATAAAGAGGTAGCTAAGCAGTGTTGCCTTTAATCCCAGCACCTGAATTTCAGGATAGTCAACACTATACAGTGAAACCCTGTCTCAAAAAGAAATAAACAAAAAGCCCAAATCAAAAACAAAACAAAATGAATGGCTAGGAAGAAGGCTCCAAGGGGAAGAATGACTGTTATGAAAGAGTAAGGACGTGAGACAAAATTTACAGAGCTCACGTAAAAGCTGGGCATGGCCGCATATGTCTGTAAGAGCATACGGATGGGTCCTGGGAGCTTGCTGACTAGCCTAGCGAAAATGTGGAGTTTCAGGTTCCAAAAAGTCAGGTGGAGAGTGACTGAAGAAGACACTTGACATCTTCCTCTGGCCTCCTCATGAACATACATGGGTATATGCACCACACACATACTCCCCCGCCCCCACACCAGTAAGTGCTGTTCCTTCAAAAAATAATACAATTCTATCAATGGAAGACTATTGACCTATTAGTAGGAAGTCAGATGCAAATTACTTAACTTTGTATATTTATTTGAATGTAAAAAGAGAACATTATCTATTCCTACCTCTCAGTGTGGAACAGCTACACAAGACTCCAAAGTGAGCCACAGAAAAGAAACAGCAACAAAAATATTAAAGATGTAAAGACTGAATATGGTAGTGGTGACTCTTGCCTATAATCCTAGCTCTTGAAAGGTCAACACAGGAGGATGGGCATAAGCTTAGGCTACAGTATAAAACCCTAACACAAAAACAAATAAAAAATAGGGCTAGAGAGATGGCCAAGAGGTTAGAAGCACTGGCTGCTCTTCCAGAGGTCCTGAGTTCAATTCCCAGCAACCACATAGTGGTTCTAATGAGATCTGGTACCCTTTTCTGGCCTGCAGCATACATGCAGACAGAACACTGTATATATAATAAATAAATCTTAGAAAGGAAGGAAGGAAGGAAGGAAGGAAGGAAGGAAGGAAGGAAGGAAGGAAGGAAGGAAAGGGAAGGGAAGGGAAGGGAAGGAAGAAAGAAAGAAAGAAAGAAAGAAAGAAAGAAAGAAAGAAAGAAAGAAAGAAAGAAAGAAAGAAGCAGACAGACACAACAGGATCCCAAGACAAGAAAGAAAGAAAGAAAGAAAGAAAGAAAGAAAGAAAGAAAGAAAGAAAGAAAGAAAGAAAGAAAGAAGCAGACAGACACAACAGGATCCCAAGACAGCCTGGTCAACAGAGCAAGTTATAAGCCAGTCAATGGCGAGTTAGACCCTGTCTGGAACAACAAGCCAGAGGGAGAGAAGACAAATTGTATTAAAGTGTAACCCTGAGAAGCATTGCAAACACTGACTCAGCACATAGTGTCCAATGCCTCCAACTTGCCTGGGCTATGGAATAAAAACAAGAAAGTTGACCTATCCATAAGGTTTTGGATGCTGGGACACTTAGGGGAAGGGTTATCTACATATTTAGAGATTTTCACAGATGAATGGAGATAAGCATCTGCCTGGAAATCAATGTCACAAGACCAGAGTGTTGAGTTAATGACTCTTCTGTGCTTCTTTCTGAATCAGTAATAGCTTAGTTCAACAAAGTAAGAGACAGCACCACTTACAAGATTGCAGAACTTCCTTATTTTCTTCAGAAATTTGCTTCACAGGACAGGCCTTTCCTGAGCCCATGCTGGGAACTTTCTGGCATACTTGGAATGCAATTAACTATCCCTCTTATTGTATCCCATGCCTCAGTAATGGACCACAAAGCCAACTTGATTGGACAAATTCCATGAATCAATGTGAATCTTAAGGTGACACAAAGAAAGAGCTTATTGGCATAAGACCACATTCCTTCCAGCAGTTATGAGTGAGGGAGCCTAAAAGGAATGTTGCTAATGCCCAGTCACATTGAGAGTACAATGGAATGGCATAACACCACCAATCCGCATTGCACACCATCATTCATCGTAAACATGTCCACCCTGACTCCCTGACTAATCAGTGTCACTCACTCTTTACCGATATGGAACACAGAACAGCAGGCAGAACTTCAAGGGCTTGCCTAAGATTCCACAATGACTCAGAAGCAAGCCCAAGCTTGAATCAATGTCCTGATTCTCACCAATCTGTGCTGTTGTAATCTGCTGGCCTGTCACCTGAGTACACTGTCCCTTTAAGAGACAAGCTGCACCCACTCCCAACCTTGGCTCCTCTTTAGCCAAGGAAAATAGGATCTCCCACCTCCTCTCCAGTTCTTTCTCTCTCCTCCCCACTTCTCCACTTTCTCCCCTTTCCCTCCATAATCCACTAAATAAACTCTATACCCAAACTGTCTCGGCATGGCCTGGCTTATCTGTCTCCAGCCAAGGACTCAAGTGACCCTAGTGGAACCAGTCCCCGCCCCACCTCTTTATAAATGATAACATGTGCCCCCCTACCCCCGCTATGTGCTAGGTATGCTTAAAAGCTCCTTCTTGTTCCTTCATGAGCTCCTGGAACCCCTCACTTGGTGCTCTAGGAGATGGCTGGGGATAACACGTACCAGCCATAATCATGCTGCCAGAGAAGCTACTGTAAGAGTTCAGAGTCATAAAGGAGGCACCTTTATGGTGCTGCTAGGAAGGCACCTCTGTGGATCTCCAGGGCTTCTGAAATAGTCTCTTTTAAAAAGCACCTATTTGTATATTGTTGGAAGGCCTTGCTGTTCAGAAATCAGTCTATCATGGCCTGGTAACTTTTTCCAAAGCTTGAAGACATGGGAACTCTCTCCCCATCAGACGTTCTGCTCTCTACCTGCTCGTATCTGGAAAGTGCCCCTAGGCATGGAGGACTAACCTTATCTGAATGCTGTCTCTAAGCTTGGATGCCTGATTTATCTTTAACATGACCCTTGGCATGTTCCCTGCTATGAAGCCTCCCCACTACACATATGGTAACTAAGACTTGTGCAAGGAGCTTTGCTACAAGACCCTGCTGTCACGTATGAAGAATTATGATACGACTGTGCCACATAATGCAAATTATGGTTTGTTCCCAGGGTCCCCAATCCTATATATTTCCTATATTCTGGAATAAAGCTGAGCTGATTCACCAAAGTCATCCTCCAGAGGGCTTTCTCGGTCAGACCTACAGTCGTCAGAACCCAGTTCCCCAATTCTGCTCTCTCTACCCTCATGAATCAATGCACCAACAATCTTAAGGAAGAGGATCAACCACAGTGTATCATACAGTTCACAGCACTCAATCTCCAGTGTGGGGAAAAGGTTATGCACGCCAGTCATTGCAATACTCAGGAGTTCAAGAGGGTAAGTTCAGCAACTTAGCCACAAGATTTTGTTTTGTTTTTTGTAGTGTCTGAATCTAATCCAGGGTCTAGGGTACACTCTACTACTAGCCATGTCACCAGCCCAACCACTAAGCTCTGAATTCACTAAGGGCAGAGGACATGCCTTATTTGTCCTTATACCCCAGCATTCAGCACAACAGTGTCATCAGTACTTATACTGAATAAGCATCTGAAAAAATAAACATTACCATGTAAGATGTCTGAGTCGTCTTCAACAAAATCAATGTCTCTTAAGTCCCATTCTGCATAATTGTCAAATTCCTGTTAAAGGGGAAAGAACCATCCAAACCCATCAGTTTTTTTGTTTTGTTTTTTCGAGATAGGGTTTCCCTGTATAACAGTTCTAGCTGTCCTGGAACTAGCTCTTGTAGACCAGGCTGGGATTAAAGGCGTGCACCTCTACAGCCTGGCATAAACCAAGTAATATCTTTACACTAGCCATGCTGCAGAGGCAAAGAGAAAAGTCTTGAGCCAGTATTTGCTAAGCACTAAATTGGATAAAAGACAAAGACACTGCGCTAAGGGAAAAACTACAGGAAAAATCTAAGAGACTTTCAGACAGTAATCAAAATAAAGAGCTAGGATAGCACAATATTAGGAACAAAGCCAAGTCTATTATTTAAAAATTTTTAGTAGTCTGTTCATTCCAAAGAGAATCATTGATTTAGGCCTCCAAGTATTCTGGTAATAAAGTTGCCTGCATTAATTCATTTTCTTTTTAATCACCTTTTGAGGGAACTGTTTAGTCCTAATATCACTTATACATGACAATAAGATCAGTTCAGGGAAGAGGGTGACTATGGGGTAGCTCTGCACTACCTACCACCTGTCATAAACAAAAGGCCCAACTGGCTATGACAAGCTGGGCTTTAGTTTAACACCCCATCTCCAAGGGTACTGCCGATGATATCAGATAGCAAATTAGTTATTTTTTTTTCTTTCTGGTTTTGTTTGACACAAAGTTGCTTATATATAGCTCTGGCTATCCTGGAACTCACTCCGTAGACCAGGCTGGTCTTGAATTCAGAGATCTGCCTGCATCTGCCTCCTGAGTGCTGGGATTAAAGGTGTGCGCCACTACCACCTGACTGCAAATTAAATTCTTATGACTACTTCCACATTTGTTTTTAATTCTATGGCTAAATGAGGAAAATAGTTTTAATGAAATTGTTTTAATGGACACGTGTATACATACAATGCAGGACTCAGCAACCACTACTCAGTCCACTGCCTACTTGGAAAATAAACTTTTATTGGAACACAGACATACCCGTTTGTTTATATATTATCTAGTTTTCTTTTCTTTTCTTTCTTTTCTTTTCTTAGACAGGCTCTCACTACACAACCCAGGCTTATCTAAAACTCAAATGCTTCTATGCTATTTTTGCACAATTACAGCAAAGTTTGGTTGCAACAAAAAATTAATTATTTAAAAATCTTAAAATGTAACCTGGCCCTGATACAGCAAAACCTTGAAAACCCCTCTGTGCTGTGGAATGACAACTGCAGAAATTTCACACCTACAAGGTTAGTGGGATCAATACTATGCATCCTGGAAGGCTGGTTCCCCCTTAAAATTGCCACTGTTCCACAGGTGCTCACAAAGAAAGGAAGGAGCAAAATGTTGACTCCCCAGGCTTTGAAAAGGATCCCTCTAGTAAGAGATAATAACTTCATCAGAAACAAAAGTAAGTTTTTCCTTATTGTATGCTAAAAACAAGTTTTTGTTACCTCAATGAAATCTGCCCGAGCTGGCATGTATCCTGCCATGTCCCGAGACAGCAAAGAGTCAAAGGCAGGCCGGGGAGGGTCATCTGCAGCTGGAAGAAACAACGGGATTTTCTTAATAGATAAAACACTGACACAAAAACATCAAACGAATGTCTTTAGGTATAGTCTGGATTTAAAAACAAAAAACAAACTGTTGCCCAATATTTGTTTACACTGTGAAGATGTGTCTTTGCCAAGGTGCCTTCTAAATGGTTTAATCAAGAGCTGAATAACCGAGCTGGAAAGATGGCTCAGTGATTAAGAGCATTGCCTGCTCTTCCAAAGGTCCCAAGTTAAATTCCCAGCAACCACATGGTGGCTCACAACCATCTGTAATGAGGTCTGGTGCCCTCTTCTGGCCTTCAGGCAGACAGAATATTGCATACATAATAAATAAATATTAAAAAAGTATGAATTTAACAACAACAAAAGAGCTGAATAACCAATATCTAGGCAGAAGGAGGTTGGGGGGCTTCAGGGCACAGAGAAGACTCTGTGAAGAAAGGCAGAGTCCCCAGCCAGATAGATACTGGGAAGAAACAAGAGGTGCAAAATGGAAGAGCAGTAACGCCACGTGGCAGAAAATAGATTAATATAAAGTTATAAGAGCTAGTTGAGACAAGCCTAAGCTAAAGACCAAGCTTTCATAATTAATAACAAGTTTCTGTGTCATTATTTGTGAGCTGGGGACCAGTGAAAAAGCTTGCTACACCAACAAGCCCCCACCCTACACTCACAAAAAACAAACAACAAAAGCAAAACAGTTTTTCAGGGTATGATGGCATATGCCTGCAATCCTAGGCAGAAGCAAAAGATCAGATGAAGGTTACATTCAGCTACACAATGAGTTCAAGGTCAAAATATATGAAAGTAGGTATCACTATGTAGCTGAGAGTGGCCTCAAACTCTTATAATTCATTTGCCTCAGCCTGCTGAGTACGGGGCTACAGGTGTGCGGTACCACGTCCCACTCTGAAACAGATTTCTTTGAGAAAAAGGATCTAAGAGAATAAATTAAAAAGTTTTATAAAGAGCAAAAAGGTAATCATTAAGCGCATGCCTTTAATCCCAGCACTTGGGAGGCAGAGGCAGGCGGATCTCTGTGAGTTCAAGACCAGCCTGGTCTACAAGAGCTAGTTCCAGGACAGGCTCCAAAGCCACAGAGAAACCCTGTCTCGAAAAACAAAAAAAAAAAAACCAAAAAAAAAAAAACCAAAAAAACAAAAAACTAATTTTTTCTGCCTTTCTTTCTTTCTTTTTTTTTTTTTGGAGATAGGGTCTTCTCTCTATGTAACCCAGACTGTTATGGAACTCTTTATGTGGACCAGGCTGGCTTTCAACTCAGATCCACCTGCCTCTGCCTCAAATGCTGGTGGTGGTGTTCTTATTTTGTGTAGAGACAGAGATTTCAAACTCATTATATATTCTACACTACTCCCAAACTCACAATCTTCATGCCTCTGTCAGCTTCCCAAGTGGCAATTGTGGGGGATATAGTCACATGCCACCATGCCTGTCAAACCCCAGGCTGATTTCCTGATGAAAGAAATTAAGTTTGAAGGAACCCTCCCAAAACATTCTCTGATTTGCATGCACTTGTACAGGCAGGCATGTGGAGGTCAGAGGACAAGCTGCAGAAGTCAGTTCTCTCCTACTATACGGGTCCCAGGGATTGAATTTAGGCCACACTTGGGGGCAGATGCCTTTGCCTGTTGAGCCATCCTATAGCCTTCCCTCTGGTTTTTGCTTTCCCAAAATGAAAGGAAATGAAAGAAACATTTTCCTTCAGTGTTGTTAGAGAACTCCAGTATCCTGTCAGTGTCTGCTCCTTTGATCCTTAGGACCACTATCAACTACAGATCTTACCCAACTGAGAAGCAAAACTCCTGGATTTCTATGTTAATCAAACTGAGAACTAACGCCAGCCTCCAACAGTTCTACGACTTCGCACAAGTTTTTCAACCTTTTAAAAATCTCAGGGTTTTTTTGTGTGTAACGCAAAATCATCTGTTCTACTTATTTCGCTGGGCGGCTGTTAGGAACAGACAGGCCTTATGGGCGTGAGGAAAGTGCTAACATCCGAAAAGCCATTCAAATAGCAGGTATGGGCTACCTTGAGGCAGTCAGCTACAGAGCTGTTTCCAAGCAGTGAGGAGAGGGAGGCCAGTGGGGAAGCATCCATACATCACTGTTATTCATCAGGCTCTGGTTATACTGTATCAAAAGACCCACTGATGCCCTCCGGCATATAAGATGTAAGACTGCCTTCACTGGCATAACCAAGTGAATAAAAAGAACTACTTACTTCTTGGACTTAACACCAAGGCAATACTGGATCCTGATAAGCAACTCCTACCTGATTATAAACGCTGCAACAAATGACAACATAGATAGACTGGCCCCTTTTTGGACATACCACTTTACAGAAGCAATCATTAATGTTAATTGGTATATTCCAAGTGATCCAGAGTGGAAAGCTACAACTCTGACCTCTGGGATGTATTGCCTCCTTGCCATATCTCGGCCCTGACTCAACATACCAAAACTCCTCTTACCTTCCAGAAGTTCTTTATCTGTCCAAATCACCACATCACTGTTTATCTGCTATGGAAACAGAGCCCAAAGACGGGCTAAGGACCTTTTACCCAAATAGGCGGGCACTTACAGTGAAACGGAATGGCTGTGTCAGCAGTTCTGGCTGCCTCAGCTTGCTTCAGGTTCAGCAGGGTGGATGCAAACAGAGGGTTATTGATGAAATGCTTCATGTAGTGCTTCTCACATTCCTCCTTGGTTTTGGTGCACATCTGATTAGCTACATCCTGCCTAGAAAATTGTGGAAGAAGAATGAAGAGAGTAGTTTTCTTACTAATACAGAACATTTGTTTGTTCCATATTTGCAGACAAATCAACATAAAATCAATAATCTGATACCTCCAAGTAGATATCAGCAAAAGAGTGAGACAGATACACCACTGATATGTGTGCCACTGATGGTCCTGTTACTCCAAGAAAGAGAAACAATAAAGGGACCTTTCCTTTCCACTGGAAGGAAGATGACTATTTTCCAACCCAGAAATTTCCAGGCTGGGTATGTAGCTCAGTTGGTCACTAGCTTTCACTAGAATGCACAAAGTCCATACACGGTAGTACACGCCTATAACCCCAATATGAAGGAAGCAGTGATAGAAGGGACATGAAGTCAAGGTCATCTTTGGCTACATACTGTGTTCAAAGGCTAGTCAGAGACAGATACCTGAAACCTTGTTCCAAATGTCATCATCTCATCACCATAAATTTCCCTGAGGTAGGCCAGGGAAAGAACTGTTATCAATTAGAAGTCACCTTGGAGTCAGGCACGGAGGCAATGCCTATAATATCAACACTGGGAAGGTAGAGGCAGGCACTTTGTGAGCTTCAAGTCTAGACCAGCCAGGGCTATGGAGTGAGAAAATACTTCAAAATAAAAAGAGGCCAACTATGGTAGCTTATGCTTTTAATCTTAGAGCTTGGGAGATAGAGGCTGAAGGATCTCTGTGAATTCAAGGCCACCCTGGTCTATATACTGGGTTCCAGGTCAGCCAGAATCACACAAAGAGAACCTTGTCTGGGGAAAAAAAAACAACCCAAAACTACAAAACAGCTCCTCTCTCCAAAAGGTGGAAGGAGAGAAACAATTCTTGCCAGTTGTCATTTGACCTTCACAAGTATGTCCCCATACACCATAATAAAAGTGACCTAAAAAGTGTTTACAAGGGGCTGGAAAGCTGACTCAGCAGTTAAAGTATTTACTTCAGTGGTTAACAAGTGCCTGTAATTCCACTCCCTTTTCTGGCCTCCTCAGCATGTGAACATGAGTGACAAACATTCACATAGACACACATAGGTACGCACATACAAATATTTTATTTTATTATTATTTTTTTTGATTTTTCGAGACAGGGTTTCTCTGTGGAGCCTGTCCTGGAACTAGCTCTTGTAGACCAGGCTGGTCTCGAACTCACAGAGATCCGCCTGCCTCTGCCTCCCAAGTGCTGGGATTAAAGGCGTGCGCCACCACCGCCCGGCACATACAAATATTTTAAATAAGTAAATAGCCCTTAAAAAACTTAAAAGATCATCAATAATAATAGAAATCATCTTGGAACAAGCAAAATGTTTAAAATGCAAGATGGCACAGGCCTTAAATCCAAGAACTTGAAGAGTAGAGACAGGTGGATTTCTATAAGTTAGAGGCTAGCTTGGTTTATATAGAATTCCAGGCCTGCCAAGGCTACCTGGTGAGACCCTGTCTAAAAAAGTACCTAGTTTTACTTTTATATGTTTTATAGCATCAAATAGACATTTCTTCACTAGAATTCCTATGGATATGCAAGGCATTGAGCTACAAACACCTAGACATAATTTAAGATCACTTTAGTATTGGCCTGTATTGCTACTCCCATTTCATGGAATAAAAAATATATGATATCCAAACAAATAATATACTTGCTAAAGAAGACAAATCCAGAATTTATACTGAGACCCTGACTCCTACCTCAGGTGAAATCTTAGCCTCCTCCTCAAGCTCACTCTTAGAGAACCCTCCCCCTAGGGCATCACTATACTGCGTGTGCTTCAGTCAACTGTAGACAGTCTGCTTCCCTTACTAGGTATAGAGCCTCAAGGAGGGCAGGAACCTAAACTGTTGCGGGAGGTCCTCCCGCTCCTCCAGCCTATAGCTGCTGAGATACCAGCCCATTGGGGCATGGTCTCTCTCTCCCTTTAAAAAAACAGCGACTTTCCTCTCCTCTCTCTCTCTCCCTGCTCCGCTGGCGACTAGACTCGCTTCCTGGTTGTGCAGAGGGCTGTGATCTGTAAGTTTCCCCCTTTAAATAAATACCATCTTATTAATCATAATTCCCAACTGGTGTGACATTGCTTGTGACTTACGACTCCACTAAACTCTTGTACTCTTATCACCAAGCAGTCCCTTACCCACACTGGATACAGAAGCAACTAGATGCTTGTGGGTGGTGATGGGGACTAAACTCAAGCACCTCATATGTGCTGAGCAAAAGCTCTAACACTGAGCTATCTCCCCCATACAGTAACAGACCTCTTCCTAGTCTTTGCTAAGAGGGAAGGAAGATGAGGAGGACTGGCCCACTTTTGACAAAAAGTAATGCCTTAGGCAGAGATGACTAGTAAGCTGCTCACAAGCGATCCATTTTTCCCATCTTTGGTATTCTCCACAACACACAGTACTCATGATGCACAGGTGCTAAATGAACAAATGGAAACAAAATGTGAGCTGAGCTCTGGTCTCCCTCTTGACATAGGGAAGGCGGCACACCTGATAACATAAGGACTATAGCAATCAGGGAAGATCCAGAAGAAGGTTCCTTCACTATTAAATTATGAAAAATGAGAAAGAGTTTAACTCCCTAAACTTCAGATGCTTCATGAACAAAATATGTTTAATAACATATCTGCTACCTAGTTCACAAAACAAAATCATCAGCATAGTTTTCCTAAAATGTAAACTCTGGGAGCTGGTTCAGTGGTTAAAGCGCTCTCGTGCAGGCACAAAGTCCTGAGTTCCCATCCTCTGCACCCAGCTAAAAAGCTGGGCATGTGGCCTGCTGTAACTCCAGCACTTCGGAGGCAGAGAAAGGCAGATCCTAGGAGCTTATAAGCAACCCCAATCAGCTGAAACCACAACCTCCAGATTATGGGAAGAGATTGTCTCAAAGAATAAAATGGAAAGCAAAAGAGAGCAAGACGTTTGATAACAATCTCCAGCCACCACACACACACACACACACACACACACACACACACACACACACACACACACACACACGGGGGGGGGGGCGGGTGGCGCACAGATGGGCAGGGGGACATGACAACAAGCAAACTCCCACTCCCAACACCCCCATTTGCATACATATTTTAAAAATTGCTTGGTGTGCCGGGCAGTGGTGGCACATGCCTTTAATCCCAGCACTCGGGAGGCAGAGGCAGGCAGATCCCTGTGAGTTCGAGGCCAGCCTGGTCTAGAAGAGCTAGTTCCAGGAGAGGAACCAAAAAGCTAGGGAGAAACCCTGTCTTGAAAATAAAAAATAAATAAATAAATAAATAAAAATGCATGGTGTGCCCAAAAACCTATAAAACCAGAGGTGAGAAATAATTAGTAACCTAGGGGCTGGAGAGATGGTTCAGTGGTTAAGAGCATTGCCTGCTCTTCCAAAGGTCCTGAGTTCAATTCCCAGCAACCACATGGTGGCTCACAACCATCTGTAATGAGGTCTGGTACCTTTTTCTGGCCTGCAGGCATACACACAGACAAAACATTGTATACATAATAAAGAAATATTAAAAAAAAATTAGTAACCTATACTTCTCCACAACTCTGGAAGAACAATCTTAGAGTTGCTGTATCCAAAGTAACCTCTGAGAACTGCTCAGTCATGAACCAATAAGCACCTTGCATTCCAAAGGTATTTCAGGCCCAGAAGATATGTACATAGACGAGAAACTACCTCTGACACCCTGGCCATCAGGAAAGCATCACAGCTTTTCACTTTCTGAGGCTCTCTGCTTTTATGTTTCAAGAATGGCTTCTGTTTTGAGCCCATGAAGACAGGACCGCTCAATATTAAATTCTTACCAATTTCCAAAGCCACAGTCCATTACAGCTTCTAAAAGGGCCATTTCTTCTTGAGCAGTCCAGCTGGGATCAAGAACAGGAAAGTCTGAGGTCTAAGGAGAAAAAAGATTTGGTAAAGAACAGGGCTAGGAATGACATGCAGGACCCCTGGTTGTGTCCATGTGGCAGTGTACACCTGTAATCCCAATGAGAGGCAGCCAGGGACTTCAGGTTCAGTGAGAGACACTGTCTCAAAAAATAAGGTGGAAAATCTTGCAGGAAGACACCCGTGTACACACATCCCACATACAAAGATCATCATTATCAGCTTTGTCATTATTTTCCCTAGGTTATGTTGTTATTTTCTACATCTTCCATTCCTACCTCTACTACATAACAATGTTTTCCAGTAAAACACAACAATATTTAATTTCTTTTAAAAATATTTATTTATTATGTATATTCTGTCTGTTTGTATGCCTGCAGGCCAGAAGAGGGCACCAGACCCCATTACAGATGGTTGTGAGCCACCATGTGGTTGCTGGGAATTGAACTCAGGACCTTTGGAAGAGCAGGCAATGCTCTTAACCACTGAGCCATCTCTCCAGCCCCAATATTTAATTTTTTAAAAGAATAAATGTTTTTTTGGATGTGTCACATAGTGATTATGGTGATATTTATTGGTTCAGCAGTCAGAAGTGCATACTGCTCTCTCAGAAGACCAGAGTTTGATTACAAGCACCTATGTCAAGTGGCTCAGAACCATCTGTAATTCCAGCTCTACGAGATCTAATGCCTCTGGCTTCCACAGGCACCTGAACTCATGTGTATGTGAGTTCTTAAAAATACATACTTAAAAATACATCTTAAAAATAATTAAAAAGGAAATCAATCTAAAAAGAAAAGAATCAGGCATGGTGGTATATACTTTAATCCTAGCACTTGGGAGGCAGAGGCAGGTGGATCTCTTTAAGTTCTAGGCCAGTCTGATCTATATAGTGAGTTCCAGGATATCCAGGGCTACAATATGGACTCTGTCTCAAAAAACAAAACAAGGGGAAAAAAAGAACCCACATAGACCCAGGTGGTGGTACTACACACCTTTAACCCAGCACTCAGGAGGAAGAGGCAGGCTCTGTAAGTTGGAGGCCAGCCTGGTCTACAGAGTGAGTTCTAAGACAGCCAAGGCTACACAGAGAAACCCTGTCTTGAAAAACAAAAACAAACAAAACAAAACAAGATTTTGTACTGCCTTTACAGAGAACCTGAGTTCAATTCTGATAATCCATATTGAGCTCACAAACACTGTAATTCCAAATCTAGGGACTCTGACACCTCTAGCCTCTGTGGAAGACATGTACATCTCCCCACATATACAAAATTTAAGATAAAAAAATAAATAAAGGCCGGGCGGTGGTGGCGCACGCCTTTAATCCCAGCACTCGGGAG